>NC_088795.1:66546931-66854293 GCF_011386835.1 Chrysemys picta bellii | reverse complement strand
CCAGATAACTTATTAAATTTGCAGCCAAACCACATCCTTATCTCATTATTCTGTCTGTTTGGGACAGTAATACTTGAAATGGCATAGTAGAGGCAACTGAACATTGTCTATGGCTTGTCAGGGGAAGGAAGAAAAGGTCTTAATCACAGAAGAAGTTAGTTCTAGCCTAAAAGGCTTAGGAGAACATGTTTTATCCTAATAGTATTTAGAGGAAGAGTAGAAACATTGTGTGGTGGTGACTGATTACTCTAAAATTGACTTAAAGTTCCAAAAACAATAAATGACTAGGAACAACTAAGAAAGACACATCTATTGATCTAGGGAATTGGGATGCTTGAACATATACTAACAATGACCCTCTTGCAATTATCTTTGAAAGCTAATTGAGAACTGCAGAGGTACAGGGAGACTGCAGAAAAGCAAGTGTGGCTGAAACTTCCAAAAATAAGATACAAGGGTGATTGTGGCAATTAATGCTCTGTGTGTAAAGCTTTTTTCATTTGGGATTTAAATTATGGAACACATCAATAGACTTAAAAAACCTCTGCATCTAAGATAATGGAGCCATTAGCAATAAGTTTATATAGGGCAAGTCTTGGAAGACAAGTTGATTAGCTTTGATTTTGTTTCAAAAAACAAAGTTCTGTTCATCCAATAACACAGCAAGTGTGAAACTTTAGGATAATCTTTGAGTGTCTTGAATGCAGAATTAATTCCAACTGGTTTGGATATGATCATCATGTAGGCTGAAATCTTATAAAAAAGGATAGTGATTACCACTGGGTGAACTGTAATAGATGCCTGAAGTAGTATTAGATGACTTATAAAAATAGTGGCCCAGATTTAAAAATATTTATTCAGTTAAAAGTAATTAGAAGAACGATTAACATTTTGCTCTGCTATATATTAGAATAGTTGGAAAATGTTCCATTTGTTGGCTAAGATCTTGAATTTTACAGTTTTAAAAAATTAATAGCTGTTACACCCTAGAAAACAGGGGTTTATAATAAAAATAGAACTGTATCTTACTGACAATTTTTGTAGTAAAGCAAGGGAATAGCTTGCTGACTTTGTTTTCAGAAGATACCATAGGATTATTTCTAACTTCATATATTTGTTTTAAATTAAATACAGCAAATTATACAATAGTCTGCTGAGACTTAAACTGGTGTGAGAATGAGAAGACTAGAAATTTGTCAAAGACTAGGTGGTATGCAATGAAAGAAATAGAAGAACTGTGTGGCCTTACGTTTGAGTTTGTTTCAAGGAAAGAGTGTAAATCTTCGTTATCTAAACATAGCTAGAATATTAATCTCTTTCAGAATGGGAAAGTGTTTACTACACTGGATTAGAAACCTAAGGAGAATACAGTAAAATAAATTGCCATTAGGCATGTGAACAAATAGATAAGAAACTAACAAATTTACCGAGTGATAACAAACTCAGTAATTTTGAAATGTCATCTTATATAATATAGATGCTAAAGATTGAGATGACCTCATAGGCATTTCTCTTTACCATCAGAGTTCTCTATTCTTTGTACGTCTAAGGTATAATCAGCTTACTTCATCAGTTTTTCCATTGTTTCCATTAATTTGTTTTCTTTTTATGGCTATATACATTAATGACTTATTAAGTGTGAAAGTTAATTGTGCCCCAAACTTCCACACCCACCTCTTTATATGGAAGAATTTTTAAAGATGTTAATTAGCAGGTACTACACTATACACAAGCAGGTGGCTGCTTACTGAGCATCCACTTGAGGCCAGGGGTTGCCATGCAGGTCACTTAAGAATTCCACATAGTCTCTCTTGGTGCTAATAGCACCTTTACCCAGGGCTAGCTTAATAATAGAAAAGGTTCAATCAGTGCTCAGGGTCTGCAAAATAAAGTCCATGACCATAACACAAGTTTGTACTCAGCCCTGGTTCTTCTGACACCTGGAGCTCTTCCTCTAGCCTAGTCTGCTCAGCCCTCTGGCCCTAACTTCCTTCTTCTGTCACCTATGCTCTCTGTAGCTTCCTGCTGCTTTTGGTGAGTACCTTGATCCAACTCAGGTGTCTCTCTTTAGTAATCAAGGTTGGCTAGCCTCAGCCTTTGGGGAGGGGGAGCAAACCACGCAGTTACACTGACCCACTGTGAATTGGGAAGGACCTGTGCCCATTAACTCTAGTGGTCATTGGTCAAGTAACTAAATGAAGGTTTGATCCTCTTCACATTGAAGAGGAGAAGCAGGCCTGAACTGACCAATGCAGTAACCCTGCATAATGCCACACAAGTAGCATTTTCCCCATGTATTGTGATAATTCAGTTTTAATGAATATCTTGTGATATTTCATATTTTTCAAAGGTGCTGAGCATCTACAGCTCCCATTAATTTCACTTGCATTTCTGCTTGCTTGCCGCTTCTGAAAATCGAACCATTTCTTATGAGAGCCCAAACCATGTTTAGGTATATCTTTGTGCCCAGTCTAAAGATTAAGTCATTTTGGAGGCTTGGATTTATTTTTTTAAGTGAGATGTGAAGGGTGTATGTGAGCAAGGGAGAGAGGTCATTATAGGCAGCTCGAAACCTGAGCCCAACTGGCCTTTTCTGCCACAACTCAATGTCTCCCCCTCTTCAGTCCATGGTTGTCTCTATGCCTCTCCTCTGTGTTCCACTTTCTCCTGTTCTTTGCTGCGTTCTTGTTTCCTTTGCATTCACAGCCTCTCTGCTCCATTCATGAGGCACAGTTTAGCTATGACAAAAGCACTCCTGCCAAACACCTCTTTATGTGCAAGAATCAGTGAGGAACTTTGAATAGCTGGGGTTTTGTTTAGGTATTCTTTAAGATCCCTTACTATTGTGTGCACTCAAGTACCAATAAAAGAGAACAAAATTTGGAGACTTTTTTTGACTTAGTTTAAGTTGTTTGCTTTAAAAAAATGATTTTTCTACATAAAGGGATACATTAAATTAAATTGTGGAAGTTTTATTTTTATAGATTTCTTTTTGTATCAACACCTCCAGAAGATCATAAGTTTACAGCAGGGAATATAACCATCAACCGAAAGCATTTGGAAGGAATAGCTAGAGAGGTCGCTCTTTTTTTTGTTTTTGTCTTTTTGTTCTCTTCTCCCCGCCTCCCCCTAGCCCCGCTTCTATAAAATTGGGTAGATTGGTTTAAAAATTCTAAAGAAATGTCATAACATTCTAAAGTACCCATTAAAGTTTTCAGTTTTTTTAGCAGTCGGCTTAGTTCATTAGACCTTGATGCTTTTGCAGTAAAAATTAAAATTAACCTATTTTTTAAATATTTCTTTAAACAAATTATTCAGATAGCCATTTTGTATTCTGAGGATCAGTTGTAATTTATATGGGAGGTTTAAGAATGTCAGGCAATTAAGCAGACAAATTGATGTATAGCTCTGTAACATGACACCTACTGCAGTTGAATCATTATTTACCCAGTGTGCTAAATCTAGTTCTGGTCTCATTGAAATTGGTGGCAAAACTGTCACTTATTTTAATAGGACCAGGATTTAGCCCTCAGGTTTTACAATTAATTTGAATCAGTCTCATGACAAAAATTGTAGTGAGCATTGAGTCGTATAAAATCCATCCTGTTTATCCAAGACTGGGTAATGGAAATGCTAACAAGTTAACTGTTCTCATCACAGATTTAAGAAATGCACATTTCCCCTATTTTCAGTTGATATGTATCTTTAGTCATAGTTCCCCATAACTTGTATAGAATACTAGTAAACAGTGGCAGTAATGAAGAGAAGATGACAAGTAATAAATAAAACGTACATAAGGTAAAGTGAAGTGCTCCTAAGAACATTTGAATATATACTCTTGATCAGAGTTGGATGCCTACAACCCAGGCTGCACTGTAGCTTGTGTGTGCTGTACTGTTAATGCAAAGAGGCTCTAAAGTTGATGTATCTGGCCACAGCAGAATTATCCTAGTATTCAGGGTTCGTTTGGTGGCCTAGAACTGATATATTATTGGCTCCTGAGCTAGTCCTCTCCCTGTGGCTTGTGTAGGGAACATGGCTAGGGAAATAGGGCATGGCCCTACAGCCCACTGATCCCTGGCTGCCTCTAGAGTGCTCCGGTACTGTTGGCAGCTGGCACAAGCTGGAATAGCCTTCAGGTGGCTCTGAGATATGCCAATGGATCAACCAGGATGAGGAGAGCTCAAAGCTGGCTTAAGACCTTGGGGATTGGTTCTGCTTTGAGCAAGGGGTTGGGCTGGATGATCTCCTGAAGTCCCTTCCAATCCTGATATTCTGTGCAATACCCCTTCCTGAATTGCACTCAGGCCTCCACAGCCACAAATCTAGTCCAAAATATTTTCTACATTCTACAACTATAAAGTTAATTTAATGCTGTAGTGAGAGGCAAGGTGTTAAATTCAGTCCTAGTACTGACAGTTTGCCCCCAATATGTTTTATAAAGTGGTCAAGGCATTTCATGTCTTTGGGAATTGGGATCTAGAACTTACTGATGAAATGTTAACTTCCACATTCATGGAAGATAATATTGACATGCAATATCACAAAGTAAAGTGGTCACCAAATGCAAAAAACCAGTCATGCCTTTTCAAATTCGTTGCTATTTAATCAGAACAACAAAAACAAATTCTCAAAAGATAAAGGAATCAGATGAATGCAGTGAGTAGATGCTTACATCTTCATGTGCAGGGGTTTTTTTAATGCTGAAACTATTTTATATGCCTTACCTCAGTAACAGTACAGTCTCGTGAGTAGAGTACATGCAGGTACTAGTGCCAGGATTTGCACAAGAGTACTCCAGATCTTGATAGTCATCCCTAGCTTGTCCTTGATAGCTAGTGGGTCAGGGGGAAGAGATGAAGGAACTTTAATTTGTTTTGTTGGCCAGTTATTTATTACTTCAAGCAGAAGTCTTTTCTTGCTCTAGGATTTCAAGTCCTTTTTCATCATTCTGATTCATCCTGCTGCCATCATCTGTTTTTGCAATTCATTTTGTATGCAGTATTGCCAAACCCCACACGTTGAACAATCATGTCAGGCCCCACAAAACATAGGATTGGCTTAAAAACCACGAGATTTAAAAAAATACATGTTGTCTGGGTTTTGAACATTAATAGCACAAAATGTAGGTCTGGAAGGGACCTATTGCAGTGATCTAATCCATTACCCTGTGCCGAGGCAGGATTAGCTATACCTAGACCATCTCTAACAGGTGCTTGTCTAACCTATTTTTAAAAACATCCAAGGACAGGATTCTACAATCTCCCTAAGTAAGCTATTCCAATCTTAACTATACTTGTATAGGAAGCTTTTCCTATTATCCAGCCTAAATGTCCTTTGCTGAAAACTAAGCTGACTTCCTCTCCTACCCCTGCTGGACATGGAGAACAACTGATCACTGTCCTCTTTTCTAACAATCTTCTACATATTTGAAGTCTTGTGTTCCCTCTCAGCCTTCTCTAAACTAAACATGCCAACTTCTTTCAACCTTTTCTCAACAGGTCCTGTTTTCTAAATCTCATCATTTTTGTTGCTCTCCTTTGGATTCTCTCCACTTTATTCAGATCTTTCTTATAGTATGGTGCCCCAGTCTGGACACCATACTTCAGCTGAGGCATCACTAGTGTTAAGTAGAATGGGACACTTACCTCCTGTGTCTTATGACACCCCTGCTAATGTATCCCAGAATGACATTTGCCTTTTTTCACAACAGCATTATAATCCCCTTTTCAGCAGTACTACTGCCTAGTCATTCTTCATTTTGTCTCTGTGCATTTGACTCTGCCCCCCTTTTCTTAAGAAGGACTGAGGGTTTGTCTACACTGCAATGTAAGCCTGGGCTCAGACTTAGGCTGGAATGTTTAAGCCCAAATCAAGCTGAGAACCAGGCCCTATTGCTTTGTGGTGTAGATGGAGCCCCTCCCCCACCACTTGGGTCCTGGGAGTCGCTAGAAGTATCCCACAATCCCATGGTCAAATTCCTTTGTCCTCTCTCTAGCGCAAGAATCTCCAGTCAACAACAGGGAAACAGAAGAACCCTCTTCCCCTCCCCCACCCCCACCTTGGTGCAGTGCAGCAGTTTAGTGAGTCAGTATATAACCCTCCCATTGTCCTCTAATTAGCAAACTGCAAATGCACCATCAGAGAGCCTTCTGTGTTTACAGTGGAGAATGAGCAGAGGAAGTCTTTTTTGCGAAGTGCACTACTTCATGGTCATGGGCACACAGACAGACTATGGTAAATATCTAGTGTGATGCCAGCAAAACAGTGGACTGTAAGACTACCATGAATGACCATGCATACCAGCAAATAGCTAAGAAGCTGATAGCTTTGCAAGCTGACAGTACTGGTGGCTAGTGCAGGAAGCAGCTCAAGACTGAGTACAGGAAAACTAGGGATCAGTACTGCCCCTCTGGCAACTTGCAGACATCATACCCATTTTGGGATGAGTTGACCCACGTGTTGGGCACTGCACCAAGCACAGAGGCAATGGTGGTGCATCATGTCATCTTCAGCCAGGATGGCACCCTGCAGGTCCTAGAATCCAGCATGGTGATTGATGGGAGCCAGGAACAGGTGCTGAGTGAAGACAGTGAATGGGTTAATGTATTTTTTCTAATCCATATTTATAAATCTTTTTTTATCAAGTAAGTCTTTTGCTATCACTGCATCATGTCATACACTATTTAAAATAAAGGTAAACAGATTTTCAGAGACAACTTTGAGGAATAATGTATGCATACACTATTTATTCAATCAGTTGTCTCTATCAATCCATATTTCAATCACTTCCTTACACCAATCCATACTATGAATCAGCCCCACCCCAATTTAGAAGTGGTCATGTCATTCATAAGTATATTGCAGAGCACTGTACCCCACAATCAATTAACCCCATCCCCTCTGCTATAAACATTGATAAGGTGTACTGTTCTCCCTCTTCCATGGGGCCATACCCATCCTTGATATAGGAGCACAAAACAGTCCTGACTGCTGTTGCCTGGGTGCATCAACATGTGGTATGGGCACTTTCTGGCTAAGTGTAATGATAGTGTTCCCTTGCTGTTAAGTCCATTCAGGTAGAAATAGCTCACCTCTGGCTTCACAAAGAAAGTGATGAAGCCAGCAAGCCACCGTAATTTAGACACCATTGATGACACTGGCATCCAAATGGGTCAATAGACCTATCCAATGTGATTTCAATCTGCCAAAAGCACATTGAACAGCCATTCTACAGCTGCTGAGAGTGTAATTAATCCATCTTTTGCCAAGGCAACTGTTAATAGGGTATGGTTTCATAACCAAGCCAAAAAGTGGGGTTGTGGGATTCTCCAGAATAATGGCGGGGACAGTATTCCCAACACATGATGTCAAAATGTTCCAACCCGACGTGAATATAGACTTCCAAACAATGAAGAACGCTGGCATCATAAACTTTTCCACTGCAGCCCACTCTGACATTGCTAAATTGACCTCTGTGATCCACAAGGGCCTGGATAACAATGGAGTAGTACAGTTTATGTATTCAGTGCTCCTTGAAGAGGGCAAACTGTGGGCACATGAGTCCCATCAATGGCCCCAGAACAGTTTAGAAATCCCATTCTCTCAAAACCAGAAATTACTGCAGAAATATCTTTTATGCCTTCCACCTTGAGGTAAACCCCATGCCTAAATTGCCTCAAACTTCTGCCATCACTTTACCCACCATCAACTTCCCAATACCAAACTGGTTGGCAATGCCCCTGCAGCAGTCTGAGGTAGCCAGCTTCCAGATGGTTATGGCAATCCACTTCTGGACTCTGATGGCTGCCCTCATGCATGTGTCTTTACACTGGAAGATTGGGGCAAACTGCTCACAAAGGTCCAACGATGTAGCTTTTTTTTTTTTTTTTCTTCAAGCCAAAGTTATGGACCCATCCCAGGTCTGCATAACCATGTGGTTCCCAGTAGTCTGCATGTATAGGCCTGCTCCAGAAGTGCTGGTCTATGCAGGGGCCGTCAGTGGCTATAGCAAGTATCATGAGTAACATCAGCCAGTTTGTCTGCCATGTCTGTGTTGTCCTCCTGCCAAAATGTGACATGCTGGTGGATGGAACCACTGCCTGTTTCCCAACACTAGAGTGAAAGTGCAAGCAAGAGAAGTTCTTCAAATATGCTTTTTCCATGTTGCTGGTTCCAGTATCTGGGAGCGCACAACTTCCTGTAATGTGCAGCACGGACAGCCAAATTTTCCCACAGTGACCAGTAGAAGGGTTGGAACAGTCATATTTTGTGAGAACGCTAGGAAGTCTGGTATATGGTTGACTTGACTTGGGTCTGAATACTGCAGTGTGGACACCAGGGCTGCAGGGTCAAGCCTGGGTTAGAAAATTCTTGATGTAGGGTTAACAATCCGTGTAGACACTGTCTTTTCTAACCCAGGATTAGGTGACTTGAGTCCCACTAACCCCAGTCTTGTATTGCAGTGTAGACATACCCTTAGGGTTTTTCTAACCCTTAGGGTGTCTATACTGCAATTAAACACCGGTGGCTGGCCCATGTCAATTGACTTGGACTTGCAGGGCTCGGGCTACAGGGCTGTTTGAGTGTGAACATCTACACCACTATTAATCTGGATACTGGTCTCTGGGAGCCTGTGGGGGGCGGGGGAGACCAGGCTCCAGCCTGACCCTGAGTATCTATATCTCAATTAAACAGCCCCTGAGTCAGTTGACATGGGCCAACTGTGGGTGTTTATCTGCACTGTAGACATACCCTTAGAGTTCAGTTTCAAGCTTCTCTCCCCTCTCTCCATGAGGGCTGAGGTTCTCGTGTAATATTATTCTAGGAGCTGGAACTTTAAGAAAACTAAATTGCAAGACTTTTGACAAAATCATAAGTCAGCAACACTGCACATGGGGGGGCGTGTCTTTTTTTTCTTTTCCCCTTTCTTATTGTATTTGGAATTGAATCTGAGACTTGAACTCATTTCCCATCATGTACAGTGGTAATCCGTGCTAAAATTAGCTATGTAAGAATAAAGCTGTGGTTGTTCTGACAGTACTGATAATTTAATTGTTGCGAATTGGAAGGAAAGGCAAGAGTCCCTCATGGTAAAAAGACGGCTCTTTTTATAACATTTTGTGGTGTTCAGCAGGTGGTGCTGTTACATGTACTCTTTCAAGTTTCTTTTTCTTAGCATGCCAGCAAATATTCACTCTTGGAAAGAAATTCTTGTATTGTTGTTCATTTAGTTATGCAAAGGGTTTTAGGAGAGGGAGTTGTGGTCTTTGATTAGCCAATTCTTGAGGTAGAACATGGTATCTGAGTACTGTTAGATTTCTGAAGGGTAGGGGCAGCTGTAAAAAGGGGATAACTTATTCAGGCTGCTGGACATAGTCAGCAAGAACAGCGGAGTATATCTAATGTACAGACTATATCTGTGAGGCCTAATGTCACCATATGCAGTTTTCATAAGTTTTCATCTGAACTAAGCATTTATAGGAGAATGAAGGTGCAATTTTTTTTGTCTTAAGAGTTTACTTTTTATTTAGTTGCGGTGGCAGGTGAACATAATCTAAAATTTATATTTTGACCTTATTCAGTCAGGGCTGCTCTTTCAAACTTGGGTGGCTAAAATCAGGCACCTGAATTTATATTTAGGTACCTAAAAGTGGCATTACTTTTCAGAAGTGCTGATCACCTGTACATCCACTGAATGCAATGGAAGTTGTAAGTGCTCAGCATCTCTGAAAATCAAGCCATTTCTTTAGGCTACTAAATATGCACCTAAATCTTAAATCCATAACTTTGGATCTCCAATTAGGAAATCTTTGCATCAATAATGCAACTAATATAGACAATCTTTCTGCCTTGCTTTGTTGTTTATAATGTAGTACATTGTAAATGTGGCCCTCTGACGTTAATCCCATTGCAAGTTCATAAACTGACTAAAAAGGCACTAAAGTCAAATCACATGACTGACCTGTGTATAATTTGGTGTGATTTTTATATTCTGCAGTTAATTACTGTGCTGCAAGTCAGGCATTAAGGAATAAGTAATGTGAAATGAATAGTTTTTTCTTGTGAAAGTCAGGGAATAACTTTTTCACCTCTAATTAGAGAAAGGAAAGGTTGTTAAAATGTTAACAATTTGCCATTTTCTGTGATTTCTCAGTATCTATCACAAGTTTATTTTAGTTTGTCATCTTTGGAGTTGGATGCTTTCTTACTTCTGTAACAGTTTTAGTAGGAGACTAAGAACTATTCGTAAATGTCATTCTTAAATTAATAAAAATTTCCAAACAAAAACAACCCATAAAATTAAGTTAAGATTTAATGTTCATTTCAATAGAATCCTTGTAACATCCCCACAAAAAACCCAAAACACTTTACTTAAAAATATTATCTGGTTAAACAAAATTACTAAAACATTTGAAATTCTGTAAATGCACAGATTGGAAAGTAAACATAAATACATTCCTTGTGAATGGAGACCCCTGAGTTTTGGCCAGCTCTGATCTGCTGCTCCATCTTTTAGAAGCCCCAGAAGTTCCCCAACTTGATAACAGCCCCTTGAGCTGGAATTCTCAGGACTTTTGGGCTCCCTATTGTGAATCCAGGAGCCAAACTACAGCTTGAGCTGGAGCACCCAGGACCTTCAGGATCCTGCTTCTGTGCAGGGAGCCTGGAAACCTGACATGGCGAGGCTGCTGCAGAACCCCAGCTGGAGCCTGGGCTCCCAGATGTGGTGTGGGGACAGGGAGCCTAGCTGCCCCAAGAGCCCTGGCTTCAAGGGCTGGCAGGCTCCCTACCATGGAGACGTGGATCCTGGAACATGGGCTTCTGTGACAGTTTCCAAGGGAGACCCTGACTCTGTTTCACTGAAAGTTTTGGTGATTATTACACTATCAACTAAACATTATGCTTTTTTTGAATGGGAATTTTCTGACTAAGTTTAGTTGCAAAACTTCCAACCAGCTCTATAGCTGGTGTACCTGACTGGATAAGAATAGCTGGGGACCATGACCTGTAAGCTACGTGCTCCTCAATGCCCAAAGAGTTCACTGTCGGTAATTATAACTGCTACCATATTTGACAAACTCACTACATATAACTCTGTCATAATATTTATCTAAAGTGTATCTTGTAAGGTGACTTATAAAAACTGGTGACACGGTGGTCATTAATATCCTTGTATTATGTATGGTTAGCATGTAAAGTGTTATATAGGTGTTCTAGATGTATGTTTGTTTAGCCCAAGCAATCCAAGTAGAGCTGATAGGTTTGTCTTAGGGTATGTCTACACTCAAAACTTAAACTATATGAGGTCAACTTACCAGCACCTCAGTAATTTATTGCAGTGGTCCATGTCCATGCTACCTTACTTGGGTTTGTCGTGTGCGTCCTCACCAGGAGCGCTCTCATGAACCTAAGAGGAGCAGTGTAGGGAGCTAACCACCTGGTGTCTCAATCCCCTCGGCTCCCCGTTTCCTGCCGGGAGCTAAGGGGAAACTGCCTGGGGCTTTTTGCCTCCCTGGTCCCTGCCAGTAGCCGGGCAGCCTTGTCAATTTCCCAACTCCAGTGTGGAGCCGTGAAATTGCCAAGACAGCCAAAGTATCAATTGTCAGAAAGGAGTTAAAATTCAGCCAGCAGAAAAGACAGAAACTGCTGAGAAGCAAGGACATAGTTTCTGTCAATACATGATAACTTATTTCAGCTTATCAGTAAGAAGGAACAAAGCTTGTGCCCATGGAAAGGGACAGTTTAGTGAGGGAAGCAGGATGGGGCCCAGACAAGCAAGCAGGAATATTTCAGTAGCACAAACTGCACTGACAGTTGTAAACAATTGCTAAGTTTTTTTATATGGCTAATGCCCACCCAGTAACTTAGTTCTTTAGAACAGAATAAACCCTCCCTTCACAGCTCACTGGATATCTCCCATTCCTACTCTTCCCCCCCCCCCCCCCACCCGCCTCTTTCCCCCGCAAGGTAGTCATAGATGTTTGATGTAATTAGGATGATCTCTATATGTATGTACTGTTCTTATTTTTATCTTTGTTCAGGGTTCTTTCTCAACTTGGAACAATGTCTGTCTCTGTATGTACAGATAAATACAAATGAATTGGTAAGAGAATGTGTATAACTGGCCACTGTGGCGCCATATTTTTGAAGCTGCTTGTCAGTCTTCCCGGTACCCCAAATAAATCCCCTTCAGTATTGTCTGTGCTTGCCTGATTCTTGGGGAAATGATTCTTTTCCCCAACACCATCCAGAAGCAGAGAAGGGGGGTGGGGAACCTCCCGAAATGTCTCTCCTTCCCCATTCCCTGCTGGCAGAAGGGTCCAGCTACCAGGGCTTCTCATCCCCGGGGAGTGGGGTCTAGCCACCCAGGCTTCTTGCCACTGATCCTAGCTGAAAGGAGGGTCCAGCCATCCAGCTTTCTAGGGGAGTGGGGCACCTGAACTCTAGGGCTTCCTGCTAGCCATCTTGTCAATTTCAGATTCTAACAGCCAATGTAAGTAACCCAGTGTCTACACAGACACTGCATTGCCTTGACTATATCGATATGAGCCCTACGCCTCTTGTGCAGGTGGAGTTATTACGTTGGTGTAGTAGGGCACTTAGGCTACACTACTGCGGTAAGTTGACCTACACTACGCAACTCCAGCTATGTACCTTAGGTTGCATTACCATGGAGTCTATACCATGGGAGGTTGATAGGAAAAAATCTCCCGTTGACTTACCTTACTCTTCAGGGGTAGAAATATGAGGGTCAACTGGAGTGTGATCTGCAGTAGATTTGGCGGGTCTTTACCTGCTAAATCAACTGCCAGTGGATCGATATCAGAGCGTTGATTCTGGCTGTAGGGTAGACCTGCCCTTACAGTAGCAGGACAATGCTGTAGTGTAGTCACTGACATAATTAGGTTGATGTAAACCTAGGCACTGACTTCCCCTCTTCTCACCCCTGCACCACCCTCGCCCTACCCCCATTCTGCCCTCAAGTCCCCGAGCCCTCCTCCTGCCTCTTCTCCACCTCCTCCTAAGTGCCGCCAAAGAGCTGTTAGGTGGCAGGGAAGCAGAAGCGCTGGGAGGGAGGGGCAGGAATGGGGATGCAGCACAGTCAGGGCGCGGAGGGGGGGAGAGAAGGAGGCAAGGAGGAGGGAGCTTGGCTGCTGGTGCATGCGGAGCACCTGCTAATTTTTCCCTGTGGGTGCTCCAGCCCCAGAGCACTGACGGGTTTGGCACCTATGGACATAAGCTGCCTTACATTGACCTAACTGGGTTGTGTAGACCAGGCCCTAGACACTGGAATGTGTATTTTCCAGTCCATGGGGGTCAAGGTTTGTAAGCCAGAGACAATGGATAATATTTGTAACTGTGGTAAACTGATTGATCAAGCTAACAGGTGACAGAGGAAACAGCGTAGCTTGATTACAAGCAAAACACAATTTGCATTTAAGGTAAAGAGAGTGATCAAACTAGCAGGAAGAGAGTGACAGCTTGCTGGAAAGCAAACAGCATGACCAGAGCCTGAACCTGAGGGGGTCATCCTGATTCTGGGGACAAAACCAATGAGTTTTATGAAATAAAGAGAAAAGCAATTTTCATATCCATTGTTTAGGACACAAAGGGGTCAGCACCTTCTGATTCTGTGAATGGTGGCTCCTCTTTCCTGAGGGGCTGGAGATGCTGATAGTTTCATTAGTCAAAGATTGTAGCTTGCTAAAGTTAAATTTTAGTGACTAAAACGTGTATTTGTTTTGTTTGTAACATACCTGTTTCTTCTCTCTTGCTTAATATCACTTAAATCTATGGTCTTTGTTAATAAACTTGTACTTAGCTCTGAGATGGGTTATAGTGAAACTGAGGTAAAGAGTTTGTCCTCAGTTGAGGACAAACAGACTGTATATACTGTTTCTTTGGAGACAGTGGACTAAATAATTTCTGAGAGTGTCCAGTGACAGGGAACTTGGGTTCACTGGATGTTACATGCAAGTCAAGGCTGAGATTGACAGCCTGACCAGTAAACTCCTCCAGATTCTATCTGACTGGTACATCAGGGAGCTGATGCAGCTTAAGTTCTGGCAAAGCTCTCTGTTGTTGAGGCAGAGGCCAATGCTGGCTTATGGTTCTGATTGCCCTGAGAAAGCGTGTCAACAACCTCTACTTTCTGTGAAGATGAAGAAGGAAAAGCAATAGACTCCTCTGCTGGTGGCTTTCTTCCACCTTTTGATGTGTGAGGACGAGGAGGAAAACTTTGCCACTTGCTCCACTTCCCCTACACAGATTCTAGGGATAACAGAATGGCCCTCGCAGATCCATGTCTCCATTTGCATTCCATAGGGCTGGTCTATTCTATTGCTTAAGTTGTTGTATCTTAGGATAGGTCTCCGGACCCGGCGGTAAGCAATCGATCTTCTGGGATCGATCCCGGAAGTGCTCGCCGTCGACGCTGGTACTCCTGCTCGGCAAGAGGAGTATGCGGCATTGACGGGGGAGCCTGCCTGCCGCTGTAAGTTCAAACTAAGGTACTTCAACTTCAGCTATGTTATTCACGTAGCTGAAGTTGCGTATCTTAGTTGGAAGTGGGGGGTTAGTGTGGACCAGGCCTTACATTGCTCAGGGGTGTGAAAAAAGACACCCCTCTGAGTGATATAAGTTACATCCAACCGAAGAGCTGTCCCTCAGACATAGCTTCCACCTCTCGTGGAGGAGGTGTACATATGCCGATGGGAGAGCACTCTCCTATGGGCATACCGTGTCTTCACCAGATGCACTACAGCGGTGTAGCTGCGCCCATATAATACGGTAGTGTAGGCTTGCCCATGGTGTGGGGTATTGAATGGAATTAGGAGAAGAGAGCAGGGTGTAAAGAAGAGCGAGGACAGAAAGGAAAAGGAACATCAGTGTTTAGGAGAACTTTAGGTGAAAGAAGATGTCAAGAAAAATTAATTAGAGAATCAAGAGGCAGCAATAGAAGGGAAGTGGGGGTGGAGGGACGTGAATTAGTGAAAGGAAGAGGAAGAACAGAACGTGAGACATAATGGGCCTGACTGATCTCTATTACATCAGTTATGCACCAGAAGCAAGTCTACATAGACAAAATGTTGTCTGTCTGTTGCCCCACTGTTACACTGAACTACAGAACAGTGTAAAACAAGGTTTGAGAGCTCTGACTGTGAAAGGGAGAGCCACACAGGAAGCCAATATTCTGTTGTATAGGGGAGGGGATAACTTGCTTGGGGTTTTGTATTTTATTTTGCATCAGTTTGCTGGCCCTTAGACTGCTTTAACATGTTTTAATGTGTCTGGTGGAAGTATGAGAGTGAGCTCAAGGCATGGTGGCTTTGGTTACTTTGTTTTGACTCCGTCAGATGATCTGTCCAAGCATGAATGTAGGAAATCTCCTCCACCAGTGTGTGGTTTAAGAAAACTTTCCTACCATTTTTTCAGCTTTATTTCAATACGGCTATTCTGTTCATTTCTAAAATCCTTGACTGGGGGAGGGGAGAGAGGAAATTCCACAAGCTGTTGATCACAGAAAAATAGCATCTTCAGTTTAGCATTTTCCGTCTCGTGAATGAAAATCCTGGCAGTGTCTAAGCCAAAATGAAAAGTAGTGCTTTTTTTTTTTTTTCTTCCAAGTATCCATTTAGCACCATTTTTATCTTTATTCAATACTGCTTGAAGCCTTGGGGGGGGGGGGGGGGGAGGGAATTAATCCACATATCACTGTGGAGACTATAAGCACAAATAAAAAAAAAGTCAAAATAAAAGGTCCTGGGGGATTCAGAATCCATTATGGCAAGTGAAAACATGGGCTCTGAAACAATACACTTTAGTTTGCTGAGTAAACTGAGTCAAACAAAGAAAGCGCTGAAAATGCCAGTATGAGCATTTGTTAGCAGCAATGAGAGCTTAACTGATCAACAATGTAAAACATTCAAAAAGAGTGAAAGGAAACAATGAAGGAGCAAAACCCCATTCAGCACATGTACTGTATGCAGGTTACTTCGAGTATAATCATGTTTGGAAGGAATAAACAGGAAAGCCAATATGAAATGTCACTTTAAGCCCCTATATTAAGCCTAATTATATGGGACAACCATCTTCTTTGTGATACACAAGACGAGGGAGGAAGAAGAGTGGTATTTTTTTCCATCAATAAAAACAAATATATTTTCAGTCAGAATTATCCTTTATATTATAGTAAGAGGGGGAGTGGGGGGAAGAATGAACAGTCGGTCCCATTCAATTGCATCACACGAAGGCAGACAACTAAATAGTGACACATTTTTATAAGTGCCTGTATGCAAATATTGGAAGTCTAAATACTAAGATGGGTGAACTTGAGTGCCTAGATTTCAATGAGGATATTAATATCTTATGCATCACAGAAACTTGGTAGAATTCTCACACTCAATAGAACACCGTAATATTAGGCTACAAAATGTATTGGAATGACCGAGTGAATCTTGCTGGTGAGGAAGTGGCACTTTGTGAAAGAAAGCATAGCCTCAAATATAGTAAAAAATCTTAAATAAATCAAACTGTACCATAGAATCTCTAGGGATAGAAATTCCATGCTTGAATAGTGAGTATAGTAGTAGGAATATACTGCTGATGACCTGACCTGGATGGTGATTGTGAAATGCTCAGGGAGGTTAGAGAGGCTATAAAAATAGAAAACTCTAATAATGGGGGATTTCAACTATCCTCATTTACTGAGTAGGTCACCTCAAGATGGGATGCTGAGAGAAAGTTTCTAGTCACCATTAATTACTGCTTCTTGGAGCAGTTAATTCTGGAACCCACAAAGGGGAGAGGCTATTCTTGATTTAGTCAAAAGTGGAGCACAAGATCTGGTCCAAGAGCTGAATATAGCTGAACCATGCAGTAGTAGCAACCATAATTAAATATAAACATCCTCTTTTTTGGGGGGGGGGGGGAAGGGAAGGGAAGATACCAAAAAAGCCCGCTATGGTAGCATTTAACTTCAGAAAGGGGAACTACACAAAAATGAGGAGCTTCGTAAATGGAAATTAAAAAGAAACCGCCACGAGTGAAATACCTGCAAGCTGCATGGAAACTTTAAAAAAACCACCATAATAGAGGCTCAAATTAAATATACTTCCAAATTAAAAAAGAATAGTAAGAGGACAAAAATGGCTAAACAGAGTAAAAGATGTGGTTTGAGGCAAGAAGGAATCCTTTAAAAATTGGAAATCACATATAGAATATGTGAAAATAGAAAGAAGCATAAGCTCTGGCAAGTCAAGTGTAAAAGTATAATTAGGCAAGAAAAGAATTTGAAGAGCAGCTAGCAAAAAGACAAAAAAACAAACAGCAAAAGATATAAGAACATCAAAACCAGTGGGGGTACTGGATGATCAAAGCCACAATCAGTGGGGCCACTGGACAATTGAGGTACTAAAGAAACACTCAAGGAAGACCAGGCCATGGCATAGAAGCTAAATGAATTCTTTGCCTTTGTCTTCACCGCAGAGGATGTGAAGGGGGAATCTCAGACCTGTACCATTATTTTTAGGTGACAAATCTGAAGAACTGTCCCCAAATGAGGTGTCAGTAGAGGAAGTTTTGGAACAAATTGATAACTTGAACAGTAATAAATCACCAGGACCAGATGTATTCATCCAAGAATTCCAAAGGAACTCCGATATGAAATTGCAGATCTACTAATTGTCATATGTAATTTATTTAAGTCAGATGATTGGAGGATAGCTAATATGACACCAATTTTTCAAAAAGGCTCCAGAGGCGATTACATGCCAGTAAGCCTGACGTTACTGGGCAAATTGGTTGAAACTATAGCAAAGAAAATAATTCAGACTGTTAGTACCTGTTATTACTATCTACCTACCTTTTAGTTCTTTTTTTCTGTATATTTGATTAATTTATTATTAGTATTCTTTAAAATCTTTATCTTCAACAAAGAGACTGTCTGTCTGAAGTCTAAGGCCCAGAACACTGGTTTTGACCAATAAGTAACCCTGTTAAGGAATTTATTCATTATGCTGTATTTAATAAATCTAGAGCACCTTCATGTCTATAAAATTCCAGATATTCTTGGAAACCATCTCCGTAATATATATTTAAAATGCTAACATAAGCATATATAGACTAGGGAAAGTAAAAAGTGATTATTGTTATAGCAAATATTTTCTGTTGAGGGTGAGGGGGGAATCAAATGGAAGAATGATTGTTGGGTAGGAGACCCACAGAGTAACTTGAAGAATTCTTAAACCTCTTAGCTGTAAATAATCATGCCTTCATACATGAGTTAAGTAAACTGAAACTGTATAGAAATGACATCACAACATGTTTCTGGGAGAATATTCTTGGCAACTAGGTATCCTTTGTCTGAAACCCTATATAGAATCCTAGAAGATTAGGGTTGGAAGAGACCTCAGGAGGTCATCTAGTCCAACACCCTGCTCAAAGCAGGACCAACTAAATAATCTCAGCAAGGGCTTTGTCAAGCCAGGCTGTAAAAACCTCTAAGGATGGAGATTCCACCACCTCCCTAAGTAACCCATTCCAGTGCTTTCCCCACCTCCTAGTGAAAATCGTAAGATCCAACCTAGACCTTCGCCACTGCAACTTGAGACCATTGCTCCTTGTTCTGTCATCTGCTACCACTGAGAACAGCTGAGCTCCATCCTCTTTGGAACCTCCCTTCAGGTAGTTGAAGGCTGCTATCAAATTCCCCCCTCACTTTTCTCTTCTGCAGACTAAACAAGCCCAGTTCCCTCGGCCTCTCCTCGTAAGTCATGTTCCCCCGCCCCTGATCATTTTTGTTGCCCTCTGCTGGACTCTCTCCAATTTGTTCACATCCCTTCTGTAGTGTGGGGGCCCAAAACTATATGTAATACTCAAGATGTGGCCTCACCACTGCAGAATAGAGCGGAATAATTACTTTCCTCGATCTGCTGGCAGTGCTTCTACTATTGCAGCCCGATATGCTGCTAGTCTTCTTGGCAACAAGGGCACACTGCTGACTCGTATCCAGCTTCTCCTCCACTGTAATCCCCAGGTCCTTTTCTGCAAAACTTCTGCTTAGCCAGTCAGTCCCCAGCCTGTAGTGGTGCATGGGATTCTTACATCCTAAGGGCAGGACATTGCACTTGTCCTTGTTGAACCTTACGAGATTTTCTTTTTGCCCAATCCTCCAATTTGTCTAGGTCACTCTGGACCCTATTCCTACCCTCCAGCATATCTACCTCTCCCCCCCAACTTAATATCATCCGTGAACTTGCTGAGGGTGCAATTCATCCTATCATGCAGATTATTAATAAAGATGTTGAACAAAACTGGCCCCAGGACCAACCCCTGGGGCACTCTGCTTGATACCGGCTTGAACTAGACATCGAGGATAGTGATATGAAAATGTAGTTTGTGGGAATGAAAACTGTGCATCCCTTCCAGATGCGGGAAAGACACACATCCAGCTCCTAGTCTGACAACAGAGGGTCGTAATGTAGCTATGTATTTCTGTATAGTGCTGTACTAATCTCTGATTAATAATCTTAGATTAAATTTCAATTGAGCCTGTTATTTTGACCATCTTGAGTTATTATCTCAGACATGCAACAAGACACACAGATGAACATGATTTGCTGGGGAATAGTAACACAGCTTTTGTAAAGGGAAGTCCTATCTCACCGAACTACTAGAATTCTTTTTGGAGTGCGGGGATCAACAATGTGGACAGTGGTGATCCAGTGGATATAGTGTACAGTGGACTTTCAGAAAGCCTTTGATGAGGTCCTTCACCAAAAGCTCTTAAGCAAAGTAAGCATTCATGGGATAAGAGGGAAGGTCCTATTGTGGATCAGTAACTGATTAAAAGACAGGAAAGAAAGATTAGGAATAAATAGTCAGGTTTCAGCATGGAGAGAGATAAATAGCGAGGTCCAACAAGGATCTGTACTGGGACCAGTACTATTGAACATATTCATAAATGATCTGGAGAAAAGGGGTAAACAGTGAGGTGGCAAAGTTTGCAGATAATTATCTTGAGCAATTTTGTATTAAGTCCAAAGCAGACCGCAAAGAGCGACAAAGGGATCTCACAAAAACTGAGTGACGGCAACAATGGGAGATGAAATTAAATGTTGATAAATGCAAAGTAATGCAGATTGGAAAACACACAAATTATACATATGATGATGATGATATGATAAATTAACTGCTACTGCTCAAGAAAGAGATCTTGGAGTCTTGTGGCTAGCTCTTTGAAAATATCCACTCAATGTGCAGTGGCAGTCAAAAAAAGCTAATGGAATGTTAGGAACCATTAGGAAAAGGATAGATCATAATACAGTAAATATCATAATGACATGACATAAATCCATGAATACCCACACCTTGAATACTACGTGCAGTTCTGATCACCCCATCTTAAAGATATATTGGAACTGGAAAAGGTACAGAGACTGGCAACAAAAATGATTAGGGGTACAGAATAACATCCATATGAGGAGAGATTAAAAAGACTGGTGGTCAGCTCAGAAAAGAGAGGCTATAAAATCATGAATGATGTGGAGAAAGTGAATAAGGAAGTGTTATTTACCCCTTCACATAACACAAGAACCAAGATCACCTAATGAAATTAATAGGCATCAGGTTTAAAACAAACAAAAGGAGGTACTTCTTCCTACAATGGGCAGTCAACCTGTGAAACTCATTGCCAAGGGATGTTGTGAAGGCCAGAAGTGTAACTGGGTTAAAAAAAATTTAAAAGTATTCATGGAGGATAGGTCCATCAATGGCCAAAATGGTCATGGATGCAATCCGATGCTCTGGGTGTTTCAAATGTTGGGAGTGGATGACAGGGGATGGATCACTTGATTGCCCTGTTCTGTTTGTTTTTAAGCATCCGTCATTGGCCATTTGTCAGAAGATAGGGTACTGGCTAAATGATCACTGGTTTAACCCAGTATGGTCATTCTTATATAACGCAGCATGGGTGAAATCCTGTCCCCGTTGAAATCATTGAGGATTTTTCCATTTACTTCAGTAGACTCAATATTTCACTGTTCTCCAGGAGAGAGCATTTTAGCTTTGCCTACAACGTGGGATTTTTGGTAGAAATTCACACTGCTACTGCATGTTCTGTTGCACTGGTGGGAATCTGAAAGCAGTCAAGGCTCTATGCTAACTCCTTTGAGAGATAGCAAACATTAGAGGGTTAAGATGATTTTTTTTTTTTTTTTTTTTTTTTTTTTTTTAAGAGCCATAGAATTGTTTAGTGTAGAAAGGAGGGGAATAAGAGGAGACATGATAGAGATGTACAGAATGATGAATAGAATTAAGAAGGTAAATCAGGAGCTCCCATTTACCCTTTGTCATAAAAGCAAGGGCAAGGGGGACACTCAATGAAACTGAAAGAATTTTTACACAATGAATAATTAAGTTGTGGAATTCACTGACACAGGATACTATGGCCAAGAGGTTAGGAGGATTCAAAGTTATTAAACATTTATTTGGCCAATGAGAACATCCATAGCTATGGCTATATGATAGGAAAGGGAAGGGGTTAACCCTCATTTTCATTGCATAAGCCAGCCTGTCACTGACAGGGATTAGGAAGAAGTTTTCCCTGTAACCTTGTTATTCCATGCCTCTCTAGTAGAAGATTTTTTTGCATTTTCCTGTGAAGCATGTACAAAATTAAAATGTTCCACTTTTTCTCAAATTAGTTCCCCTGGTAGCTACACAACCAAGAAGATTTAAAAAGCAAACAAACAAAAACCTTTTAAATCAACCTGACGTGAATGAAGGCTCACATTTCATAAAGAAGAAATGGTAAATAAAGCCTGTGATTCAGGCTGCTTTTATCTGACTCCTGAGACCTCCACAACTGAGGTCTGATATTACAGGCAAGGTGAGGGGTGGAAAGAGACTAACAAAGCTCTCACTGGAAGGATAAACATATTTCTTGGCTAAAATTTTACTGTTTGAGTCCTATGCAAGTTAGTTCAGTCTACTTATTACCTAGATTCATTGCCTTTCTTACAGGGATTTGTAGTGCTGTCCCATTTCTCTTATAGAAGACCACCCTCCACCTCACATCCCCTTTCTTTCCAGTGCTGCTACCAGGTAGGGTTGCCAACAATCCCTTATTACAGGACACATCCTTTATTTTTTTTTCTTCTCTGTACAAGATCAGGGGTTGCTGAGTGCTGCAAAAAGCTGCAAGAAATATTCCTGGCAAATGTAGGACTATGCTGCTGCTTGCTTGCTTATTTATTTTATTGAATTTATTTATTTATTTATTTTTAATAATGGCAATGATTTCAGGAGGAGGGGTGGGGTGGGGGTGCTAAGAAAGCAATCCCTTATTTTTTGTAACACTACCAGGAGAACTAATTTGAGGAAATAAATAGATTACTTCTACTTGTTAGTCTTTCTTAGCCACAAGAAGCATATTTACATGGTAGTTTAAAAACCTTCAGGACTAGAACCTGGGATTAGGTAAACTGCTGATGCATCTATATTACCAGTAGAAGCTGAGCCTGGTTTTCTGTTGGAGGACCCTGTGGACCTAGGCTGTTTAGGGACGCCCAGCAGGATCTAAATGGAGGCCCCTCACAGCCCATTGATGCTAGTATTTTTAAACTAGGAAGCCATCATGAGGAGCTTTCTGAACAACAATGCAGACTGCCTGCCAGCCCTTGTTCCAGGCCTTGCTTGCTGTAGATGCTAGACTCAGGCTTTTGACCCTGGTTCATCCTTGACTTTGCTATTGCTTGCTGTCTATAACCTGTGCCTGACCCTGATATCCTGACCCAGCTTGACTCTGACCCTGCTAGTCACCTGCCATCTGCAACTAGGTGCCTGTGCCTGACCCTGACTTCCTGGCATTCAGACCCAGCTTGCACAAGGCCCCATTACTCATCTCCAGACTGCAACTTAGGAGTTGACTGGCGCACAGGCTGCCCATGACCTAGCCCTGACAGACAGTGTACTGGACTTCAACTCTATGACTGAATATGTACACCATGGAGCATATTCTCCTTTTTAATGCAGGCACAGACCCCTCCCCACCCTTAACATTAGCAGGAGTTAGATATGCCACAAGAGAAATGAAGGTGTAGCTGCTGTATTACTGCTCCATGGTAGTTGCAAGCCATGCTTCGTGTTGCAGAGACGTTGCATATAAGGATTCTTACAGTGATCCAGAAAGTTTTATCTTCTTCTCTACTATAGGATGTTATGTTATATAATGTGGAATAGAACAGCAAATACAATTTAGAGTATATCTAATTCATAAGTAAAAGGTGAGAATGACTTACTGTTATCATTATATAGGGCCATAGAATGGCCCTAAAATTACATCAAGAAATAGATGTGTAAAATTTGACCCAAGAGCTCAGTACCCATCCAAACCCCACTCACTCAATACAAACAAAGAATGGGCCTTTCAGGCACTCTTTTGCAGGATTTAGGGTGACTGCCAGAGACTAACAATGAGGGGGCTAAGCTGCCTCCACCAGATGCACCAGTGCTAATTGACAGCTCCAGGCTGGAACTTTCAGCCAGGCTGATTGGGGAGGAAGAATCCCCGCCCCCAGCCAAGACACTGAACATGGAGGGGAAAGCAGCAGGAGATGCTATGATTTCCTGGTACTCTGCCCACAGTTTTTGTGAGACTCAGAATATGCTCTGAGGTTCCTATGTTTACTCTCAGCCTGTAGGTAGCTCCATGGAGGTTATGTAGCAGGGCACTAGTAGTGTCTAATTTTCTGTACCAAGAAGAGAGGGGCAGGATCCAATAAGGGGGTAAGGGAGTCAATTTTCATGAGCTCCGTGTGCCCTTTCTTAGATCCGGGCATGTAGCCACTAGGCAGCTTATACCATCCCCAACCCTTCCCACTGTGCCAGTCTAAGTATCCTCAGAATCCGTTAGGCTGGTATGGTTCTCTGGCACACCCCCAGGCATAGTTCTGTGTCAGTAGTTGGTCCTTATTGCTGCTCTTCTTCCGTATTTTTTCCCCTAAATGCATCTCATAAGCAGACTTCAATTAGCTCTCCTGGCAGTAGGGATATTTGAAAACCCTAAAATGGCTGCTACTCATGTGATTTTTTTTTTTTTTTCAGTCATTGGATATACATTTAAGGATGTATACACTAGCCGCCCAATACCCCTGCCCATCCCCATTCAAATCCATGTTCCTAACTCTACTCATCCATGCTTTGAATGCCAGTGGCTCACCCTGCTGAGCACTGTACATATCTCTCTGTACTATGTGGCTGTCCCTCAGCATTCATCAGTACTTGTGTAGAGTGCTGTGAGTTAACATTCTGTTCTCAACATTTCTTCTTTCAGCAGCATGCAGGATCAAATCCCAACTGACTGTTCACATCAAAATCCCCAGGGAAATACACTGGTAAGCCTCCCATTGATTTCTGTGGGAGCAGGACTGGGCTGAGTGATAAATCAACCCATATTCTGGTCCAATAAATATTCCTGTCAAGCAGTCCAAACAACTTTACTGCAACCAATAATCCTTATATCTCTTCCTCCCTCACCCTGTCCCCCTTTGCATACACATTGAAGGCTGATCTATCTGTCTGTAAGATTAGTACTGCAACTTGATGCTTTCACTTTGATTCTGATGCATTCTTCAGTTTCTCTAGATTCTAGTAAATCAGCACAATAGATTTAAAAATGTCACTCTTTACAGGCAGTTCAGTTGTATCATTTGCTTTTGATCTCAACAATAAAACCTACTGAGATAATGTGAAAACCTTCTAATTCTTAGTAAACAGCAGCCTCAGAATACTATCCTTCTATTGTTTTCCGATGAATAATGGATTGTTACCTCTTGTCAATTAAACTATTGCCCATTTTACCCTCTTCAAGTACTATCTTGTAATATTTTACTGGTCTTGTTTTTCACTGCCATATTTGAACTAAATAAAACATTATGCTATTACTCATACAGTAGTTTCTATTCCACTTCTCGTCTCCACCCTTCCAATTGATTACCTGTGTTTAAATTAAAAAAAAAAATTAAAAGGTTTAGATAAATTACACTCACCAGAGCCCAGTTTATTTCTGGTGTAACTCTTTTAAAGTGAATGGAATTACATTGGGAATTAACTAGATTGATTTTTCTATGAGAAAATAGAAATGAAATAGCAGCTTTTTATTATAAAAGTACAATAGCTATGGCCATGATGTCTCTTAAAATCTAATATGCATTCAAGTCAGCTGTTTTTCAACCTAGGCCTCCCTTTCAGTACCAGTGTGGTTGGTGGTTTTTTTTTTTTTTTAAACCCAAGTGGTACAGCAAAACTGTTTTTGTTTAGTTTTAACAAACTCTACCTATTTAATAATCTGTATTTGAGGCTTTTTTTACCATAAATTTCATGTATAGCATTGCAAGCTAATATGATTGCAAACATCTGAGTTATTAAAACTTTGAAAAATGAACTTCATAGTATAAACGTTAAATGACTCCATAGCCACTGAGAGTAAAATGGGCACTACCATTCAGTTATTGAGCAATGCATGATGATGGCCATTTTAATTGATAATACATGTATACAACATGTATTTTACAAATACATAGTATTTGAGACCTCTGTTTTCCATATGAAAATCTACCTTTTTAATTTTAAGTAAAATATTCAGAATTTAAACTAGTCCAGCAATAAATCTGGAGGAAAATTATAGATCCTATATTTGTAAGCATGGAAACAGACTTCTGTCACGAATACACTCGTAGTTTGGGATTTGTACTTTGGGGCACATGTGGAGGAAAAAGCCCTTGAAATCCTTTATAATTAATTTAGTTTATGTTACTGAATATTTATCTAGAGATTAAAATAAGACAGAATGGTGGGGAGCCCATCGCCCTCCCCTGGCTGGAAGCCAGGGTGAGTTTCCTTTTCACTACCACTATGCTTGGATAAGCAGCACTCTCCACAAAAGCTCACCTTTCTCCTGGGCTGGTGCAGTGACATCTCTTCCTCCTATTTCAATTTACTCTAACCATCTTTACTGGTTTTATAAAGTGGGAATGATGGTGTTGTGGTCCTCTATTAATGGGCAATGGGCTTAAACTGCAGCAAGGGAGGTTTAGATAGGACATTAGGAAAAAGTTCCTAACTGTCAGGGTGGTTAAACACTGGAACAAATTGCCTAGGGAGGTTGTGGAATCTCCATCTCTGGAGATATTTAAGAGTAGGTTAGATAAATGTCTATCCGGGATGGTCTAGACAGTATTTAGTCCTGCCATGAGGGCAGGGGACTGGACTCCATGACCTCTCAAGGTCCCTTCCAGTCCTAGAATCTATGAATAATAGGTGTAACTGGTCTGCTGACATATGTTTGAATATTTACCTCTCAGGTTACTAACCTCATTTCATGGAGAGAAAAAAATAAAATAAAAAAATGTTGCTATCCTTTGGAGAGTGCTATAGAAATGTAAAAAATCTAAGGATGCTTAGGAAAGAAATTGCTAATGCAAGAATGACATTAAACCCCAATCATTAAGATAGCATGTCCATTATGCTTAAATGTAGACTTAAAACTTATTCTCTTTGGACTTTTTACTGGCCAAAATAAGGAGTACCTTTCAATGGAGGAAGGAAAAAGACCTTATCAATCCTGACCTGGATTATGACCCAAATATGAAGTCTAGCCTCAGAAGAAGTAATCTATATTAAAGGGACAAAATATAAGAAAATATGTAATATGGGACCAATTCATATAATACCTAGAAGTGGATGATTTAGCACATTATGAGCCCAATCTAACTCACATTAAAGTTAAGACTCCCACTGACTTCAGTGGGAGGTGAAATATTTCCTTTATGCAGGAAATAAACATACAGTCATATCATCTAGATTGTGTGCACATGGTGCCAAATCGTCATCAATCAAACTCTAATTGGTTTCAGTGTGAATCCTAAATGTGGAATGATGGCAGAGTCAAGCCTGAATGAATGAATGTGTGTGTGTGTGTGTGTGTGTGAATCTTTTTTAGCATTTGTTTTAGAGGAATATATATAACTTTTATAGTCCTTCACATAGCAAATTATTTACTGTAATCCATAAATATAAAGCTAAAATGAAAATAAAACACTTTGTAAATGTTTATTTTAAGTTAGCAGACAAGAAAAGGTTATATTAATTCTAAGTGTGTGTGTCTGCACACCTGGCCACAAGTGAACCAGCAGTTGATGAAATCTGACCCTGCCATTCCTTAGTACCACAAGTCTGAAGCCAATCAAAGCTTTGGTGAAAGTCTAGAAGACGGGCTAAAACAGAGATTCTAAGGTCTGGTTTACATGTATATTTGCACTGGTTGAATTAAGGCCAGGTTTATGCTTGGAAGGCTTTCCCACGAGAGCTGTACTAGTGTACTATATCAGCCAAGAACCCCTAATGTAGACACAACTTCTACTGACAAAGCTGCCCTTTTGTCAATATAGTTTATTCCACCCACCTCCAAGCAAAATAAACTATACTGGCAAAATTATTTTTTTGTTGATCAGGAATCATCCTCTTGACCAGCATAACTATTTTAACAGCAGTTTGTAGAGCAGACCTGGGCTAATTATATGATTTTTATACTGATTTAGTTAAACCAGTGCAAGTTTGTGTACAGACACCATTTAAAAAAAAACTGAATTGAGATAATGTAAACAAGACCTTAGTATGGATGTGGATGTTTACCTATGCACACACGAGCATCTGCTTTATGCAGCAATTTGAAAATCATCCTGAAAAGATGATTTTACATGAGTAGTAAACAAGCCATCTCCTCTAGACCTCATACTTATTAAGTCTGCTTCCCATCAACAATGTTCTGCATCTATCAGAAAGATGAGAAAAGACAGTCACTTGCCAGAGATATACAAATGGTAATGTGAGGAACAGCAGCTGTGCAGGAGCACAGGGAGAGATAGTTTGACTGCAGACTTCTTGGAGAGTTTTGCTGGAAGGATTTTAAGGTTGGGATTAGGACTTTGAGGAGGGGGTTTGTTTGTCTATACTTGTATGTTTTTAATATTTTAATATCTGGTTGTAATGAGTTGCTGTGTCTAGATATTAGCAATGAAAAAACACACCGTGGTGGTGGTGGGGAAGCACTTTGAGAGAAACCATTCCTGGAGAGGACCTTTAAGGATTCTAGAGTACTAAATAGCAACTATTCTGTCCTCATTTGCATTCCTCCTCAAGGCTTACTACTATCGTGATGCCTATGAGAAATGGTCATGCACAATGGTTAGGTAGATGGTACCAGAAAGCCCTACTGGCTTATTTCAGTTACTTTATTTCTTATGATTTATTAAAAATGAATTGGCTCAAAAACATCCATCACGTAGCTAGTGTTTGTAGCCACATCTTCCTCGTTATTTACATTTGTACTCCCTCCCTCGTCCAATTGTTTACATTTGCTTATTGCCTTAAATTTGACTGCAAGCTTTTCACGGGCAGGTCTCCTCTAGGCTCAGTGCTATAAAAACACTTAGACATGTTTCTTGCCCTGAAAAAACTACTTTGTTGGTCAGTGGTAGCAAGGATCTTCATTTAGTTTGATAGGTTCTAATGCTTAAACCTAAAAGGGCATAGCGAGAGTGACTTCTGCCAGTGTAACAGCTGCAGGGTTCCAGCACAAATTAAAGATCCCTCCCTCCAGATGCAAACCCTGAGGGACATGGATATTATAACACAGCACATTCACAGCTGGGGTGACAGTAGTTTAGTTAGATTAGACAGGTTTAATATACACCCTTTGTAATTCTAGCTAAATCTAATACTTTTGGTCTAAATGGAATTAGATATTAGTTTGCTGATTCTTGATCTTAGGTACAGTATTAAACCGAACACCAGCTTTAGGTGAAGGAAATAGCTAGGGCATGTTGATGAGGACTCCTTTCATTTTTGTTTTTAGTTTTACCTTACTGTGGAATATTGGAAGGGAGGTGTTTAGCAATAGAATTAGTGACACTGTGCCACATAGTCTTTCTTCCTGAGATAGCAATAGGGGCAGAAAAGTAAACATTAATTGACCTTTGTATCTTCTTCATCTGGATTCCATTGATATGTTTCATGTTAATTTTAATTAGAAAAATTGTATGCCTGACCTACAGCTGACAATGATTTGTCTTATAACCTCCAATCATATAGACATTACTCAGGCAAAACCTCAAAAGAAGTCATATGTATTGCATGAAAAACAATGGGAGCTCAGCCTGAATAAAGACTGCAGTATTTGGACCTATAGCTTTTACCAAATCCAGATAGTATGTATTTTTTTTTGTGATGTGTAATTGTCTTCTATTTTAAAAAAAACCAACAATTTATTTCAATAGCTTTGAAAATACATTGCCTTGAATTTTAGGGAGTTCATTAAAGCTTCAATTATTTAATGATTATTGCCAAGAGACCATCAAAGTTAATAGTGTTTTGCTTTTTGTTTTTTTTCTTTTGTTTTTTTTTCTTTAACAGCATTGTTGTAACACAAGTTGTTGTAACACTGCTGATTAGATAAACCAAATTAAACATGACTTGCTTAATTCTTTATCTAACTATTGCACAAAAAGTTCAGAAAAATGAAGTAACTCAGTCTCCAAAAAGCACTTGTGGTAGTTGATTTGTTATAAATACATTTAACTCTAATTTTTTATTAAAAAAAGGAAACTATTGTGGTCCTGTAGTGTACTGATGAATGAATGAATAAAATCAAAAGGTCCATACATCTCAGGAGGATATTTGCTCTTCTAGCAATCCAGATTTTAATTGCACAATGATTTGCTACAATTCCAGGAAGGATACTGTTTGCATGCTTCTCATATTTTGAGTTATGTCACAGTGAGCTCCCACAATCTAGTATAATGAACGTTTTGTAGATTGCTCAATTAATGTTTTTTTAAATAGCACACTGAATTCCTACATTTCATTTTTGTAGGTCACTAAATATGGCAGATTTATTACAACACACAGTCTTAGTTTCTCCCTATTTCATATTTGGTGTGAAATTTATAGAGGGTACTGGGAAAACTCAAACTAAAAAACAAAGCACAAATACTAATAGCTTAAAATTCTGAGGTACAAAGGAACAACAGCTGCACAAAATTGAGAAGGAAGAAGTGTTCCACACTGCAACAAAACATCCATATCTAGATGTTTCTAATTATTTAACTAAACTAAACAAAAACACTGCCGGGAGAGCCAAACCAGTACAGACATGAGATCACCAAAGTTTTCAAATCAGAGTGACTAAAATTAGGCTTCTAAATCTATGATTGGGAACCCAAATTTGTGGACTATTGCTCTTAATGTCATAATTGAGAATCTAGATCCCTAAATATGAATTTGGATGCTTAGTGTAAGACACCCATGTTGTAAAACATTGTCCACTATTTCCAAATGAGGAAATAAATTAAGGTAGAGATACATTAGCTTTAGGAAAAACATGGTGGTCATGCCAAATAGAACAAGCTTAAGGAGATATCTATTCAAATTGTTGCCAGATGCATATTTTGCCATTTTCCACCCCAGCATCCCCAAGAAATACTAATTGTATATGTCAAACCTAGCCATTTACATATGATTGATAAGGATGAGAAGGAATCATAGTCTTATAGAATTCCAACCTATTAAAAACAATAATATCCCAAGTAAAAGAGCAGCAGTATAGTAAAAGTGATAATGTACCAATAAGCTGTAGAAAGGAAGTGCAACTGTTTTTATAATAAGGCAGGGTAGATTGCATGGGAATGAGGCTTGTTGTAGAAATTAGGATACAATACAATGTGTCTTCCTACAACGCTGACTAAAACTTCCTTACTTTTAACACACAGCAAGATGAGCTATGCTATCCTTTTCATTTTTAAAAACAATACTCTATGATATACAATTCATGTACTGCAATGGAAAGCTAGAATTGTTATGGTACCCATAGTATGCCATTATAATAGTTGAAATCTATTGACAAATTATTTTGAAGATGTGAAAAATTCCTACAAGAGAATACAAAACAATGTTAGGGTGATATATTGTAAGTGATTTTCAAGGTGCCTTGCATTAAAATCAAAAAGAAAATCAATACGGCTCAGCCGTAAGCTAAATTGAAAGGGGAACCTTTGCCCTTACTCTTAAAATCACTTCGAGTGGGTCCTTCTATGAAAGGCAGTACCAGATTAGTGCAGGAACATTGTATGAATAAAGCTCATTCAGAGAGAGAAGTTTGGTCGCTAAAGGAAAGTCCCAACCAGAAGAATGTAAAGATTTGAACAGGGTACACAGTTCAGTAAGAAGGATGGTGCTAGCCCATGTAGAACAATATAACATACTTGACAGATGAAATTTAAGATTAATGTGCTGACATGGAAAAAACCTAAAGTGACCCAAACACCGGAGTAATATGATCAGAAAATTCAACTTAAGTGGAAGAGAATGTCTTTATAACAGCAGAAAGAAGTGCACTAATCAAATCTACATAGAATAAAATCTTGAAGGCTGTCAGCACAGAATGTGAATGAGTTATCCTCACTGTATTTTTTTCAATGGAGACAACTGAGTTTAAGAGGGTAGTCATATGTTCAGCTAACAAGTCTGTAATTCCAAATGACCCAAGGCTGTTAACAAAATCAGCAGCTAGATCTATCTTAAAGTACAAGCTAAGGAAGCTCACCTTATTCTCCAGTATCTGCTAGCAACCAATTACAATTCACATGTGTCAATATTAAGGTAACATCAGCTGACCATCTAAGAGCAAAACTAAGTCAAGTCACTTCACAAGAAACACCCACCATGCCAAGGATACCCTTGCTAATGCATAGGACTATAAATCAAGATATGTGGGTTCTATTCCCAGCTCTGTCACCATTTTTCTGGGTGTCTTTGGAAAAGTAACTTAATTTCTCACTTGGTTTCCATTTTCCTATCTGTAAAATGGATAACCCTTCCCGTTTTCTACAGAGATTCTTTATTCATTGATTGTGAGGTGTTCAAATATTATAGAACTAACTCCAAATCATCAGTCAGAAATTGAGCTAAATCGACAGAACAAGGAGCAATGGTCTCAAGTTGCAGTGGGGGAGGTCCAGGTTGGATATCAGGAAAAACTATTTCACTAGGAGGGTGGTGAAACACTGGAATGCGTTACCTAGGGAGGTGGTGGAGTCTCCTTCCTTGGAGGTTTTTAAGGCCCGGCTTGACAAAGCCCTGGCTGGGATGATTTAGCTGGGAATTGGTCCTGCTTTGAGCAGGGGGTTGGACTAGATGACCTCTTGAGGTCCCTTCCAACTCTGATATTCTATGATTCTATGATTCTAAATATTACCATGATGAGTGCCATAAAAAGGCTTCTAAATGAGTCTTTCAGTACAGATAAGCTTATGATATGCATGACTGAGAGAACAACTTAGACTGTCTATGATCTTGTCAACACAGAGTTACTGCAGAATAGCTGTTCCTGATTAACTCCATGGGTGGATGCTCTTACTGCAGAATGAGTGCTTTATTCTGAAGTAGCTTAATTCTCTAGTGCTCTCATTCTTGAGCAAGAGTATCCACACTTGGAGTTAATCAATCATGAATAGTTAATCCACGTTAAATCTTTGCCCCCCACTTTATTCTGGATTACCTTTCTTGTGTAGACAAGTCCTAACATGCGATCCAGAAAATTGCCAATTTTTGAATCCGCTTCTGAAGAGAAACTGGATGGCACAAGGGGCAGTATTTTCAAAAGCATTCAGCATTGTTCTAACTCTCTTCCTACTGGAGTCAATGACCTCAGTGGCAGCTGGGTGAGGTCAATGCTGAATGCTTTTGAAAATTCCATCCCATACGTACTTTTCTCACTATCTCAAACATATCATAATCTCATTTATGAGAACTGTAAGGAATGTTCTAAGTTTATGATGGAGATTTGTGCTCTGTTGGGCATGTTTTGAGATAATCAAACCAAAATATTTAGATGTTCCAGTAAAAGTGTGTGGGTCACAGTGACAGTCTGCTGAAATATGTAACTGAACTGACAAAGTCTGAGGATGCAATATAGAGGTGATGTGCTGATTGTAGTTTCTGACAAAAACAGTCTATGTACTGTTACCTGATTTTTAAAAACTGAATAATACCAAACACATGTGCCTAAGGCTGGATTATCATTGCCTTTCTGACTATATAAAAATAGTCAAATTATAAATCAGATAAAATACCTGCAGGCAATAGAATAAAATAGAAGTCAATTTCTGAAAAGAAGAAATGGGCCCACTGACAAAGAATCAGTCACAAACTGATCAAGCACAAAAATACACTGTTTGTGAAGGAGCCATTATGATCATGTAACTAGAATTCTAGAGATGAGACAATCTGAAAAGTTGATTTAGCCACAGGAGAAGAGGGCTTAAGTCAGACACAAGGAAAATGTTAGGCCCACTTCTGATAGAATATAATTAATGGAGCTGGTGGAAATTCAGAATTCTGACATTTCAAAATGTATTTGTTTCAAATCAGAACACCAGCAAACAACAAAAAATGAAATTTCCTGTGAAATGAAATTGTTGAAAAAATAGTTATGGTCAATTGAAATGTTTGTTTTTCTAGAAAATGGAAATGTCTTTATTTTGATGTCTATTAACTTGTATAAAATCAATTTGAAATGAGAAATCAAAATGTTCCATTCTGATAATGTATGACTGGAATATTGTGACCTTATAAGAATGGGTTTTTTTTCTATTTTCATGACCAAATATTGTCAATTGATCTGTGCCCAGAAAAACTTGATTTCAACAAAATAGCATTTTCTTATGGAGACACTTTCCACTGGAAAATTTTCAAGCAGCTCTAATAAATGGCCTGCAGTTCTGCAGGTCAACCACTATGACCCGAAAAACTGGTAAGCAATTGTCCAGAAAATTATCTCTGCTTTTCAAAGGTTCAGGTTCAAGAATCTTCTTAATGGGGAGAAAATGTTAAGTGTCTGGAAAAGGAATGCTATCTTGTCTTTTTATCTTAGCATGAAAGAGCTCATCTAGCCACAGTCTATCTCGGGTTGGCAAACTATGGCCCAAGTGCCTCGTCTGGCCCATTAGACGTTTTAATCTGGACCTCAAGTTCCCACTGGGGAGTGGAGTCGGGAGCTTGCCTCAATCCGCGCAGCTCCTGGAAGCAGCGGCATGTCTCCCCCTCCAGCTCCGATGCATAGGAGCAGCCAGAGGGCTCCTCACACTGTCTCCGCCCCTGCATCTCTCATTGGCCGGAAACCATAGCCAATGGGAGATGCAGGGCCAGCACCTGTGGACGGGGGTAGTGCATAGAGCTGCCTGGCTATGCCTCTGCATAGGAGCCGGAGTGGGAACATTCCACTGCTTCTGGGAGCTGCTTGAGGAAAGCACTGCCCGGAGCCTGCACCCCTGAGCCACCGCACCCCTGAGCCACCACACCCCAGCCCTGCTCTCTTCCCCCTCCTGCCTTCCGAACACCTCAGTCCCAGCCCAGAGCACCCTCCTATGCCCCAAACCCCTCATCCCCAGAGTCTGCACCCCCAGCCAGAGCCATCACCCCCTCCTGCACCCCAGCCCAAATTTTGTGAGCATTTATGGCCCACTATATAATTTCCATACCCAGATGTGGCCCTTGGGTCAAAATGTTTTTCCCACCCCTGGTTTATCTGGTGGGGTCAAAACACAGACAATCCACTTATTTAGCTCCCAATTCAGGAACTTATCCCTATTTAGGAAAACAAATACTCATATGCTAACTTTAAATGTGTGCATACGTCTTACTGAAGTAAAGCACTTTCCTGAATAGTGATTTGGACTTAAGCTTGTGTGTCACTCTTGGGCTATCAGCATCTTTTGACCCCTTTCAGTCATCCCCTCCAGATGGCAGGCTTCTTGCTTTCACCTCCCTGGGGTGGAATCTTGTGATTTGCCCACTCTTACATTGGGATATTAGGCTACGGTCCCCTGTGTACCACCTGTCATTGCTCAGCAGGCCTGACTGGATTCAGCTGCCCTGCAAGACTTCCCTTCACGAGCTGCGTCCAGTGTGAAGACAGTGACAAAACAAAGGACGTTTAATATCAGCAGAAGGATCACAGCATAAAAAGAGAAAAGGGATATTAACACAATTAAGTGTCTGTGCCTCCTGCTCCGGCTTTCCACGGGTGATTGGTCCCTTTTGTTCCCATCAAAGTTTCCTGAACCTGTCCAAAGCAGTTTATGCAGCCCACCAAGCAGACTCAGGGATAAATTTCATAACAGTTGTTCTCTGTGTGCTATCTACTTTTCTGTTGGAATTAAACCCTTGTAACAATGTAGCAAACATAAATACAATCAAACAAATAGATGAACATATAGTACATCATCTTTCACATCCTTCACAGCATGCACTTCAGTTCTTTCCTGAGTTAGGATTCTAGGGAGATCAACTCCCAAGTCTGAAATATCCCTATGGCCCAGATTCAGCAAGGTGACTAACTTTCAGCATAAAATTTAAACTTGGGTATCAACTTAAGTATCCTGCTGAATTGGGGACAATGTGAGCCAAGATCTGAATGACAATATCCAACTTAATGACATATATTACTCAGGGAATTTTCATTCCATGGGTTCTAAAATGGGAAACAGAATAAAGAAAGCTACCATATGTGGTCAGTTGGGGAAATCAACTACAGCTGAGATCAGTAGGAATCAGATTTAAATCCATCTCCCACAATACAAGGAAATTTGAATAGGGGCTTCATAGTAGAAAAACTGGGAATAGTTAAAAAATTAAAGGCTGATCAATAACTAATGTTAGTTTCCAATGAAAAGATCAGAGGTCAACTGAGGAAATTCTCTTGCATTAAGTGTGGGAGGTATCTTGTGCTTTTTAAAATATATCTATAAGCAAAAGATTTAACTTTTTAGACAAAACTGATGCAGTTAAAACTGTGCTGCTGGCTGACACTGAGAAATGAATAGATGTATGTGATAGAAAATCCTTGTGGAAAACCTGTGTGCAGCCCAAAAAGGAGTCAGATCAGATCAGCAAAATATTAAGAGCTAGATTTTCCCTCCCGACTTTACTCCTGCATAGGGGGATAAGAGGAGTCAGACATATGGATCTCTCAGATCTGTAGTGCAGGGGTTGGAAGCACTGCATGTGTGCCAATTTTTTTCCACTAGCACAGTTGAGTGGGAAGGGAGAAGACAGGAATAGGTGGAGCATCCTCCAAGTGTCCAGTCAGTAGAGCTGAGCCAGCAAAGGGAGAGGTAGTAAAATAAGGCTAATATAGTCCAGCAGCAATTACCTCCTTCACTCCCAGTTCCTTCCTTGGGATACTCCTAGTGGTAGCTGTGTCGGTGGAAGTACCATCAGTGAACAAAATGGACATAAAACCCCCAGAAACATGGAGAACTACAGTGTTAAATAAGCAAAATTTTAGAGCTCATTAGATTATTCATTATGAATAATTGTTGCCCATTTAATCTTTTATTTCTCATTCAAAATCATTCACACACTAATTTAGATTTCTACAAATGTACTGATTTATATGCAAGTATTCACTCACTAGCTTGTATCCACAAAATAATTAGATCTATAGGTTGTTTATGAACTGTTCTCTTCAACCATTCACTGCTTGTTTATCATGGGTGACTGGACACCTTTATGAGATAGGATTGTATATGCTCTCTAGTTGGATACTGAAACTTTTAAAAACTAGTGAGTAATGGTTGAATAAATAGTAGATAAATAGTTAATAACAAATATAATACACGGGCAGTAGGAAAGTTTTAGATGAATAATGAAACTTCTAGGATTCGTGAATATTTTCACAAATGCCCAGTAGATGTCCATATACTCATGAATGACGCATATGTTTAAGCACTGAGGTTGCTGAACTCATGATGATAGTCTTGAAAGACAGTATGGGGAGCACTTGAATTGTTCGGGAGGAGGGGGAGAATCACTACAACTGTGCCACTGAAAAGAAAACAATAGTAATATTTAAATTCAGTATATGTCCCTCAGCTAAAATAATGAGTATTAGAGCCAGTCCAGGTCTCCGTAATGCAAGCCATATTAATGATATAATCATAAATTAATAAGGTATTACTTATTTGATAGAGAGCTACCATTTAATGAAGCAGTTGCTGAAATGGCAAATAGATAAGGAGAACTATTTTCAAGATGTTCAATGGCAAACTGACATAAATGACTAGGAAAAAGTAAGTATTTTGACAATATTTAAAAGGGTAAATAGGATATCCCAGGAAACTATAGGGCAGTTACACTGACCTCAATTCTGGGCGAAAACATGGAAAGGCTTAAAATTATTGCCATTAATTATGCTGACATTTTTTAAACATGGCTTCATAGAAAATAGGTCCTGCCAAACTCAAGTATAGTTTTTTGTTCGTTTTTAATGAGAGAACACCCTTTTCAACCAAACTTAACATTTGACACAATATTCTTAATAGAATTGCTCAGAAAACAATTTCTGTTACGTGGGAAATGCTGACATTTTGAAAATTTTCATTTGACTGGGAACAAAACATAATTTTGTTTTGTTGGAAATTTCAATCTTCAAAAAATATTATTCAGGCAATTGAAATTGTTTCCTTTTGTGGCATTTTAATTTTTTACATTGCATTTTTATTTTATTCTGTATTTCTATATTATAACATATATGATAAAACTTTGAAACAAGAAATCATTTTAAAATCAAAACATTGCATTCCGATAAGGTCAATGTTTCAACCTTATCAAAGCACCTTGGATTTTTTTTCCTGAAACACAATTTTGTTGAAATTGATATTGCTATGGAATGTCTCAGTTAATTGGCGTTTTCCAATGGAAAAACACTTAGTTGCAAATTTTCTGACCAGCTCTAGCACTTAGATTTCTGCAAGGCATTGCACTTAATCCTGCTTGACATTCTAAATTTAAAAGGTCTATAGTGAAAATAAATTGATTTAAAAACTCATTAACAGATCACAAAAAGTAATTGTAAAGTGTGTATTTTTAGTGGGGTCCCACAGAGTTCTTGGTCCAATGCTATTCAATATTTTTGCATGATCCAAAAAAAATTTCTGGTGAAGTTGGCACATGACACCACAATTGGTAAAGTTAGGGCATTGTATCTTAGAAAGCAGAAATTCTAAAAAGAATTAAGAAGATTCATGGTAGAAAATTAATTGAATATGATCTCCCAGTGTGATACAGCAGCTTAGATGGTGCGGTCAATGGCAAAACTCCTACTGAATTTTTAAAAAGTTCATGAAGTGCAATGTGTTCCTAAGAAAATTAGTAGTCTCCACAGCTCCAATATCTCCTAACTGTTCTCAAAGAAGAGACAGAGAAAGTAGAACTTACATAAGTGAAGACCTTACAAATGAACTTTATAACACCTTTAAAAAAATGTAGATCTATAAATGCAAACTCATAAAATCAGTTTTGCATCTGAAGAGGTGAGGTTTTTTACCCATGAAAGCTTATGCCCAAATAAATCTGTTAGTCTTTAAGGTGCCACTGGACTTCTTGCTGTTTTCATAAAATCAGTGTTATCTATACTGCTGGAAAAGAGAAGAAAGTGGGGGAGGGGGGAGAGACTATTGGCAGTGGAAGAAAATATTAACATAAAAAGAAATCACTAACACCAAAATGTTAAAACTAGGTTGTAAATATCTAAGGGTGTTAAGTATTCTTGAACTTGTGTGCAAAAAAAGTATGTCTTTTATTTCAGTGCCCAAATGTCTTTAGGCAACTCAAGGAATCTATGTAACATCTGGAAATTTAGGACTAGCAATCTAGGCAAACACTAACATTTGTAGCTTTCATCAGGAAAGTGAACCAACCCTTTCTTCTCCTCTTGGCAATGATAATCAATTACTTCACCAAAACCCACCCTTCTAAATATTTCTTTGCATGGATTTGCTAAATAAATGGAGATGTAACAATATTTAGGAAATACTCCTCTACCAACATTCACTTGATTCTTATGTTCCACATATCAGATTTAGTAATGGATTCAATGCTACTGATACCCTAGAATTTTAAGAACTACAAAGGAAGAGTGAAGGGAAATGTGTTGTATCTGATATAATGATTTAAGGCAGTATGGATTTAAGGCCAAATCCTGTTAGTTAATTAATGCAAAATTTTAGACTGAAAATAGGGCATTCAAACTGGAAATAAGAAGTATGTTAATTGAGAGTAACATCGAAACAATTTACCAAGGATGTTGTAGATCTCTCTCTGGCAACTTTTAAATCAGGATTGGATATTTTTTCTAAAAGATATGCTCTGGGAATTACTTTGGGGAAGTTATATGGCCTGTGTCATACAGGAGGGCAGACTAGATTATCACAAAGATCCCTTCCGGCCTTGGAGTCTAGGAATCTATGAAAATTCCAGTTGGGAGTTTTTGTGTTAGTAGTTTGAGCAGGATTTGATTCCTAGTGGACTAGGCAGTACAACTAGTAGTGGAGCTGGCTGAAACATATGATTTCTGGTTTGTGAGACATGTTGGCGTTTCAAAATATGGTTCCATTCCAAATTGACTTTGTTCCAATGTTTTCAAAACTTTTCATAAACCAGAAACTCTATGGAAAAAAATAATTTTGGAAACACTGACATTGAATTTCCAAAATGAAATTTGCTCCCTGGGACTGACAGCTGCCGAGTGACATTTTACATTCATGTTACTATTGCAGTGGGGAAGCTGGCAATATCAATTTCACTCTGCAGCTACTGTGGTTGCCAGTGTTTGCAGCTCTGGGGAGAACACTGCCATGAAGCTGCAGACCCTGGGATAAATCTCAGGACTTCGAGGCTCCCCGCTCTGCAGCAGTGAACCTGGAAGCCTTGAGACACCCAGGGATTTCCAGACTCCTTGCTGCTTAGCCAGAAGCTGAGCTTCAGTTAACTGGGTCTCCTAGGGCTTCATGGTTCCACAGGAAGGATTCTGGAAACCCTTGTATGGAGGAGCTGTCCCAGAGCCATGAACCCTAAAACCTGGAGTCCAATCAGCCCACCAGGCCAGCTCTCAGGATTCCATCAAATCCTGTCTGGGCTTCAGTGAAAGTTCACCAAACCTAACTCGTTTTTGTGAGAAATTTCAGGTTAATAGCTGGAAAACTATTTAGGGCTGAATAATGTTCCAACAATCAGTCTTAGTCTAAATGTTTTCTGCAGGCTGACTGAGTGGAGCAGACATGCTTTGAAGAAAAAAATTGTATTCTGGACACCTTCTGCTCTGGTTTTAGTATTGATTAACTGTTAAAATAACAATGAAACAAGGAAGCTGCAACTATTAATTGAACACCAGGATAGGATCATAGAGAAGCAGAGGTGAGTGAACTGACATTGCAGTTCAAACCTATCATTGAGATGCCAGGCTGTGAAATGGTGCCTGATGAGCTGTTGACTGGGTGTAGAAATGAGATCCATGCATCTAAATTACTATAAGCTGTTTTCTTTGCTTTCCTTTTATACAGTAATACAATGTTCTCTTTCATTTAGGGCCTAATTTTGTAACCTTTACTCTCACAAATTGTCCTATTGACTGCAGGTTCATGCCTTTATTTATTTGTTTTAATGTTTGAACAGTAAATGTAGTAAATGAGTTCCATTAATCTCATTTTAAGTCTGATCTTTTCTATGTTGTCTCTGCCTCCACTTGAGTCCTTTTTTTTTAAATTGACTTTGAGTGACTGTTTGTGTTGTGAATAAATTAAATGTACTAGAGTCTGCCCTTAGATATGCTGGTTTAAATCCAGAGCACTTTTATTGACTAGAAAAGTGATTTCTGATTTACACCTGCGAGAGCAGAATCTGGCCTCATGTCACTATAACAGGGTTATCTGTAACATGCACTTTCTTCTAGAAATAATTTTGAAATACAGTTCTAAGGAAAAGTATTGTGTAAAATAAAGTGGAATTCTTATGGTTATTTAGAGTTCAAAATCTTATTAGGTATCTTGTGTGTCAGAAGTTAGGTACAACACTTAAAGTCCATGGGTTCTGTTTCCCAGAACTTGGTTTGTTACCACTGTGGGTTTGTGCTAGATGTGGAGATTACTCTCTTTACTTTTGGTAAAAGATGGATGTGCCACCCCAGGAGTAGCCCTGGAAAGGAATTGTCAGTCATGTTTCCTACCCTGCTGCCCACTTGCTTTAGGGAGAAAGTAATTTTAGTGCAGCCTTGGACAGGGTGAATCTTACTTCCCCTGTGGGGGGGGGGGGAGGGGTTGAGGACAAAGCCAAGTTTAGTTACACCTCCCTCCACTGTCTTCTCTCCATCCACTTGCTCATGGGTGAAGTTAGCCTCTGCATGTAGCTTGCTGTCCCGTACAAACTGAGTAAGCCCTATACAGCCAGGAAGGACATAGGGAGGGACCTTACATGCACTAATTCCTTTGCATGGCCACAGAAGGCTGTATTTCAGTCTAGTCCTAAGGAAATAGCAGATGTTAAATGATGGGTGTAATTTCACTGTTTGTGGTTTATTTAATATAGAACAATTTAAATCCTTTTACTTATGAATTGGTTGTCTTAGATCACAGATTTGATTTGTAACTTTGGTTTTACATATGGGTGCATTTGCATAATTGTTTACACTGTCAAGCAATATCATGGCTGACACCAAAAGAAGCATACCTATGTCTAGCAGAATCTGTGTGCTGGTGCTTAATATTGTAGTGTGATTTTAATCAATGTTGTCTGATATTATCTTCCTTTCTTTTTTGAAGGGATAGCTCAGAACTGAGCAAACCATTCATAATGAATAATTCATTAATCTTGCCAAATTTAGCCAAATTTTCTGTTCAACGGTTCTTAAATTCATTATTCAAATTTACATGTGAATTTCTTCAGTAAATACATATTAAACTGCAGATAATTTACAGTTATTATGAATATTCACAAAATTATTGTTGCTTCTTTTCCTTGATTCGATGACTTATGGAACTAGTAGCATGTGAATTGCAAATTGTTGCTATTGCAATCTAATAGAGCTGGTCAAATAGACCACAGTCTAATAAATAGGCAAATAACCTAACTAGTCTGAAAATGGAGCTTGATATGTTCATATTATATGATGTGGTGCTTGCAATAACACGGGACTGGACTTGATGACCAGAGAGATCACTTCCAGTCCTATGTTCTTATGTAAATACAGAAAACCAAATTTTCAGTTTTGGGATGCAGAGGTAAAGTTGTTTTTTATGCTCTAACTCACGCTTCCGTATCTTAGCATGTTTGGATTTTTTTAGTGTAACCATAACTTAGTCTATTTATTCTTGATTTGGGGATAATTTAAACTTCCCTCTAAATTATTTTATCCAAAACTATTGATATGTTCTGTCAACAACTTCATCTTACATAGTTTTTTTTTTTTTCCCCTCTGAGAAGATAGAAAGTAATAGCCAAAGGCATTAATATAGCATGTTGGACAGGAGATGGATATTGGCAGAGGCACCACAAAGAGGGATCAGAGGATTATAATGGGGGATAAACAGAACAAGCATCAACATTGAATTGTGATGAAGCTTCAGAAATGTCAACTGCTGTATTGGGTGTGTCTTTTAGATATGTCCCATGGGATACTTGGGTTTGGGATATGGGTTTGCTTTCCTCTTTTGAGTATATAGCTTGACTGAAATATTCTTTGGCCAATCTGGAGCTCCTATTTACCCTCTCCCAACAGAAGAACAGGCAATATCCGAAGAAACTGAAAGGCAGCAAGTTGAAAATAATAGAAGAAATATTTTTGCACAATGCATAACTAATGTGGAACTTACTTCCACAAAATATCAAGGTCAAGAGCTGAGTAGGGTTCAAATAGCTACTAGGCACTTAAGTTTATCATAAAATCTCCCAGTTACATTTAATAGAATAAAATATATGAGGGATATATACTCTTATGCTTCAGGAAATGAGTCATCTAGTTGCATGTGGTGAAAAGGCAGCTCGCAATGTGGGCATGGGATTCAATTAAGTTGGAGGAGGAGAAGAAATCTTTCCTATAGGGAGGTTATTCCTTAATTGATTACAGCAGAAGGAGAGGTCCTGCAGCAACATCTGAAACAATTGAGACTTCCCCAAACTCACAGGGAATGGTAAGGCTTAGGGAAGATAGTCATGTGTAAAGACTACTAATTCTTTTAAGATCTATTTTCTCTTAAATGCTTTGGTTCTAAATAAACAATATTTTGCCATAAGACATCTGTGTGGACAGTGGATGCTACCGGTCATAGCTGCTAAGGAGCAGAACTGCAGGTACTAAACCCAAGTCAGGCCTACTGAGGTAATCACAGTTAGCACCAGGTAACTGCAGCCCAAGGCCCTATATGAGAGGGGTCAGAGGTGCAGTTAACCTGATATTTGTGACAGTCTCTCCATGCTTTGCTCTCCTCCTGTCTTAACTCTTTTGCCCTCTGTCCCATCACAAGGTCAGTCCTGCCAACTCAGAGCTTTGGCTCACCCCAACCTCCTTTTCCACTGCTCTTGTTCTCATGCTGCAGAGTCTCTCTGGTGGAAATACTGTGACCAGGCTGATTTCTGCCACTACAAATTTATTCTCTTCTCCTAGGTTTGCCATCTTGGTAGCTAAACACTCCAATTTAATAGAATCCTATGCCTGCAAACCCAAGTGCCTTTGGACTACCTTTGATTCACTCCTTAAAATCTTCCCCTCCATCTGCCTTCACTATTCTCTCCATACAGGATCTCCGATTTCTTACAAGAGAAAATTGACATTGGCTCACCTTCCCTACCCCTTCCTCTCCTACAACTCCTTCCTCCTCCCCGGTCAGTTTCTTGTCCGCTGTCCTCCTCTAACTGCTCCAGTAAGTATAGCTACCATTTTGAAATCTGTATACTGATCTGGAAGGAAGGATTGCCTTGTAGTTAACAGTGGACTAGGAATCAGAAAATCTGGGTTTCTAGCTCCACCTCAGACTTCGTCTGATCTTGCACAAATCACCTAATCTCTGTACTTCAGTTCTCCTTATGAGAAATGGAGATAATACTTCCATATCTCAAAGCTGCTTCAGGGATAAATCCATAAATATTTGAAAAATGCACAGATATATGGTGATGGGAGCCACATAAGTACTATAAATAGATTTGACATTTGTGAATATGAACTACTAATCTAGCATTTCCCTAAAAAAGTGATTAATTTGTTTCCTTGTATTTCTTAACTATTAGTTCCTCTGAAAACCATGATTGTGATTTGATTTTAATCCCATGACAATGGATTTTTTTTCTAAACTTCTTTCCAACAACTTATAAAGAATAAGCAGTAGGAATCCATTCAGCCTGTTTCCTGACTTTCAGACTGAATGGAAGACTATATGAATTTCCCACATGATATTTTGCACAAGATCTTTTAATTGAATACTTGAATGGACTGAAATGTACTTTCCTTGTTGTCTTTTATAGATATTTGAGAAATTTTTAATGAAAATTTAGACTTTCCTAAAAAAACCTCACAATTCTATAAATAATACAGTGCTAATAAAAATAGACTTTAGCACTTGACTAGTATGTCATATTTAATTCAGAGTCCCTAATTTTAAATTAGATGAATTTTGGAACAGCATTAATTAAATCCTGGAACAGATTTGTTATTAAGATGTTCAGGCACTAAAGAAGCTGCATTTTCAGCTCACTAACAAGTACCAAGTACCTTTTCCTTCCCACTTATCTGTGAAATGTCAAAGTGGGCCTTTTAGTACTTCATTTTATAAAACAGATGTCTTTTTTTCAATTAAAATGTTGAACAACATTTGGTTACAATGTAATGTTTATAAAATATTTGTAATGGTGTTTAGTACTCTTCATCCCTTTCTCTCCATTTTCACAATGTATATTAGGATTAGTTAACTCAAAATCAGTTTCTAGCCTTGTATTATGTTAGCATGTTAATTATCAATTGCCCTACAATGTAGAGTCCTATACAGCTCAAGGTATCATGGCACTGTTATTTGTTAAGAAGGTATGTGGTCACTGACTCCATTGCTGGCTGCTGTAATCAGAAAAAGGGTTGATTTGCAGATGGCAAAAAGTGAGGGGTGGAGGTGGAGGGGCAGAAATCCTGTGCATCCTGGATTTGTTGACTGGGCTGAGAAGAGGGGAAGGAAGAGAAAATCATGCACATTAGAAACCTGGAGCCCTATTTTCTCCCCTCCACCTCAGGATACTGGAAGTTCCTTGTATCCTGCAAGGGAGGGGAAGGGTAGGATCAAGGTCTCACCTTTTGTTACACAGCCCTGTACCATTTTGTGCACTGTCATTTTATCCAACACTGAAACTAAGGCATGCTAACTCCTCTATAGTCCCAAAAGGGGGAGAGGGACAAAGCAAGAAGTCATTTAAAAAAATTACCTGCAAAAGAGGTAAGGGAGTTTCACCTAAAAAATTCTCCTCATTACCACATGAGGCAGTAACACTAGCACTTGCCGTGGAAATAGGTGATTGTAAAGCGTTCCAGGACCTTTTGTCCCAAAATGCAGAGACCCTGGACATTGCAACTAGAAAAGATTCACAAGCTCTTTGATGGTCTGTGTGTAATGACACTAGCCAGAATTGGCATCCCTATTAATGAAGGGTTCCTGGAATCCGCTAAAGGGCTGTGGCAGACTCCACACACACTTCACTCTCCATGCCCTTCTCACCCCCATCTCCAAGTACATAGAGAAAAGTTGCAGGTGCCCAAGAAACTTTTGAACAGGTTTTTTTTTTTATGCCTGCCCACACTCATGGTCTTTGGTCATCTTAGTTCAAGAAAAATTAAAGTCCACTAAAGGCATTTCTCAGGAGAAAGTTTCCAAGAAGCTAGACATGTCTGGGTAAAAGGCTTATTCATCAGCTTTTGGTGGCAAGCTACCAGGCATTGTTTGCTAAATAGAAATACCTTGTATGGGAAATAAGTATCACTCTTCCTTTGAAAAATCCTGCAGGATGGGAGAGATTAAATGAAAGACCAAGTAGAGGCAGTTATTAGCTAGGTGTCCATGAATACCTCTGGTACAGCTGTAAGGTCCATGTCTTATAGTGATGTCCGTGGCCAGGTTTCCTGGCTCCAGTTATTTGGCATACCACTTGTAATACAGACCACAGTCCTTACAAGGAAATTGTTTCTTCAACCAAAGGACAGAGAGAGAACTCCATTTCCTGGATCACTCTGTGATACCTGAGAATGTTCACTCTGGCTCCCTACAGAAAGTCCTACAAGTATCAACCTTAACAAAGAGGACACCTTCCTACTTCCTCAATATAGTCTTCCTGAGATTGATGGAGAATCCATTTGAACCTCTCTCAGAATGTTCTGCACTCTGAAGACTTTCTTCTTGGTATCACTGTGGCCAGGAGAGTACGTGAGCTTCAGGTGCTTATGGACCAACTCCTCTATATGATATTCTTTAGGCATAAGGTGAAGCTACAGCCTCACCTAAAGTTTATTTCTAAGGTGGCCTCAGAATTTCCTCTAAATAGTTAAGTCAACTTGCCTGTCTTCTTCCTGAAGCAACACTCTGCACTGGGAGAAAAGAAATTGCATATGTTAGATTAACAGGATCAGACCTTTCAGACTGTTGCCCCATCAATTTATAGCCATAGCTAGGTGTGCTAAATTTATCTCCTTAGAGGATATTAAAATGAATTGAGAACATGACCTATGAAGGAAGGCTGAAAGAATTGAGTTTGTTTAGTTTGGAAAAGAGAAGACTGAGAGGGGACATGATAGCAGTTTTCAGGTATTTAAAAGGGTGTCATAAGGAGGAGGGAGAAAACTTGTTCACCTTAGCCTCTAAGGATAGAACCAGAAGCAATGGGTTTAAACTGCAGCAAGGGAGGTCTAGGTTGGACATTAGGAAAAAGTTCCTAACTGTCAGGGTGGTTAAACACTGGAATAAATTGCCTAGGGAGGTTGTGGAATCTCCATCTCTTGAGATATTTAAGAGTAGGTTAGATAAATGTCTATCAGGGATGGTCTAGATGGTATTTGGTCCTGCCATGCGGGCAGGGGATTGGACTCGATGACCTCTCGAGGTCCCTTCCAGTCCTAGAATCTATGAATATATCTCATGAAGTTACCACTTAACATAGGGGGAGGGATAGCTCAGTGGTTTGAGCATTGGCCTGCTAAACCCAGGATTGTTAGTTCAATCATTGAGGGGGCCACTTAAGGATCTGGGGAAAAATCAGTACTTGGTCCTGCTAGTGAAGGCAGGGGGCTGGACTCAATGACCTTTCAAGGTCCCTTCCAGTTCTAGGAGATAGGATATCTCCTTTAATTTATTTTTAAATTATTTTATTTTACAGACTCACTCCTAAAGAAACATCCTCCACCTTTTTCAGGAATGTGACAATATCAGAAATCTTTAAGGTAGCAATGTGGCACTGAAATTTTAGACTTAATTGTTGAGTAATATATCAATTTCAGGCAGTACTACAATCATTGTTTGACTGATACAGCTGAAAATCTTCATTCACACCATCCTGAGAGGATACTGCTTCCCAATCACCTATTGTGGATCCACACTGACCCATATTTGAAGAATGAATGGTTACTTACCTGATGATAGCTGTGGTTTTTTAAGATCTTGTAATCAGTGTATATTCCCTGATCTGCTCAGTTGCTATCGGCTTTGAATTGTGAGGGAACTGAGGGAGGGTCATGACCACCCCACCTCTTATGTCCTCTGAAGGGAACACAGGCAGACACAGGTTCCATGTGTGGTCCTGACAGGCACTGGGTTTTTTTTTTAACAGCAATCTTACCTGCACTGACAAAATCTTGAAGAATCATTTCTCTGTTTTACCCTCTGAGACTCTTTAGGTCTTCAAAGCAATTCTTCAGCCATATGATATCTCAGGAAGGGACTATCCTCTGTTGGGAATGACAGAAATAAAGTCTAGCATTAGGAGACCAAGCCTACTGAGCCTGTTATGGTTTTGAGTCTCAAGAATAAAGAGTTCGGTATTACTGGACTGGAGCAATGTGGAAAGAATATTAAGATAAAAATTAAAATTTAAACCTAAAATTATGGAAATCCCAGTTAATGAATGCACAAGAATAATCCTAAACTGTTTTTAGTGAAACTTTATTTAGGTATCAAAAGTTTAGTTCTTACCTCTGAATTTCATCTTTTTATGTGATTATTGGTGTTTTTCATGTAAAACAAATATTATTTCAGTTTAGCTAAACATGAACAGCACACTATGTAAAAATCAGTTACAGTGGATTGCTCTGAACATATTTAAGTGCTCAATATTAGGTTATCTTGTAAACTATAAAATGGAAAATATTCACTTTTATTACCATCACTTTGCATATAGTAACAGAATTGCAAGATCAGCACTAATACACTGTTTGCTTTTCATTTATTTGCTTGCCTTTCTTAAATCCCACATTCACCCTGATCAATTTTATTCACATAGTCCTCATTAAAATGTACATTTATTATTAGTTTGTGGAAAATATAGAATAAGAATTAATTGTTAGGTCTTGACTAATTCCACAGACCCTTTTCTTTCACATGCAGTACTAAGGTTGTCCAACAGATGCCCTAAGAGATCGCTTGTAAACATGACCACTTACTACGGAGTATCATCAGCATTGTGTTTATATACCTATAAAATTTGATTCTCTCTACATATTGAGTGCTTTCATATTTCAAAGATATGTTGAATAATTAAACTAGTACTATATCTTCAAGCTAAGTCCAAAAAGACTGGATGTTAAAAAATTAAATATTTACCACAGTTTTTTAGGATTAGCTTTACATAGTCATTTTAAATGTCATATGGATTTTAAGTGTTTTTGTTCTATTTGTAGAAATAGTGGATAGATGTAGTGTTACCTCATCGTGCATTATTACCATTGCAAAGTTGTTACAAACATCATGAAAAGAATAACATTTATTTTATTAGAAATAATGGGGAAAGCTACAAGTCTAACATCACTTCAAGTTCTCCTTAATGCTTTTACTTTGGTTATTTTGTTTTATGCATTGGCATTATTCTTTATTATCACAAACTTCTTATTGTGGATGTGCTCTCTATCCTAAATGCATCTTTTAAGCATATTTCCACCTTGCTTTTTTTAGGATTTGAGTCCCGTGTTGGGAAGTTGTCTTGATGAAGTATGGTATCCCAATGTCTTACATTGCTATCATTCTTTGGTCAGTAGGGAATTCTCTGATTCCAGATGGTTGGTACATCCTCTCTCCAGGCTCCCATCTGAATAATTATCTTCTATACCATTGTCAGTGTCTACCATCCTGGTGCTCAGGATGTCCTGCTGTTAAGCCAGATCATGGCAAATATAAAGTCTCATTGCATTGTGCTTACTTTGTAAATATCCCCACAGTCTATAATTTTATGCAACAACATTTTACAGATTCAAATTCATTAAAAAAGACAGCAAGTGAATGTGTCCACTAGATGATGTGGGGAAGAATGTCAGGCTTCCAAGCTTCATTTTGTGAGAGATTAGTTATATTTGGAACACAATTCATTCTGTCTCATGTTGGATACAGAGGAAGCTAGCTAACCTCTTTTGCAGCTATTTACTTCTAGCTAATCAATGTGCTCTACTAGCATCAGCTGCATTAGAGAGGCCACTACCCTCTAATCAGTTTTTCCTTCCTTCATTGGAATGAAAGTAATGATATGGAGGGAAAGGGAAAATAAACCTTAGAGGAAGGAGATCAACCATGTATTCTACAAGAACATTTGTTTAGGGCCAAAATCTATCTAGTAGAAACCTTACTATGGCAAGCATTCTCATTGATTTCAATAGTAATCTTCATGGCATCCTATATTACTCAATGGGCCAGTTTCTCATCTGTATCAGCTCTACTCAGATACAGAGATAGGAGGGAGAGGAGCCATCCAGATATTTAGGAGCCAGCTATGGCTCTGATCTGGCACCACTTGGCCTAGGTGCAAGAGCAGCTCTTGGCCCTGGCTTTTATATGCAGAAACACAGTTGTTGTGGCACAGGTGGGTTGTGGAGTTTTTATAGCACATTGGGTAAGGGAGGAGGGGTTCAGAAAGAAAAAGGTTGAGAACCCTTGCTCTAAATTATACCATTAGTGTAAAGCTTCTACCAGTGAAGAATTGGGTGTAGCAGAACTTGGCTCCACCATGCCCTTGTATATGCTATCTGCCTCCCCTACACCAGAGGAGAGGTAAGGTAGTCTGGCCACATCCAGCAGCTTTATACCAGCAAAATTCCCCTGTGCAGGCCATTTAAGTCTGGTTCCCATTACTTTGTGCCACTTCAGCAGCACAGGGTGGATATAGCAGAAAGGAGGGGGAAGATGATATCATTTGGCCCTGAAAGATATCTCCTTAACATTAGTTCCTGAGAAAATACTTAATAAGAGAAATCAATGTGTAAAACTGATCAGAAATTAAGGTATAATAAATAGTGAGTGTTTAAATCATTGTACTGGTTTGATTTAAAGAATGTTTGTATTGTAAGTATAATTCAATTCAGGTTTGTTCAGACTTGTTTGTTACAAACTAGCAAATAACAGGGATTAAACTTTATTGATACTGGGAAATATTCAGATTTAAAATTCTCTAATTCTAAGGTGACTATATATTTAATAGAATTATCAAATGGTATACTGTAGATTAAAATTTTTGTTTCAGTGGAAGATCTTTCTTTATTAGACCATAAAAGAAGTAAAGATAAAACATTGGCAATATTAAACATTTTAGTTCATTCAGGGCTTGAACCAAACACAGAAGTTACTGGAAGTCTTTCCATTGACTTCTATGAGCTTTGGATAAGACCCTCAGTTCTGCCCAAGAAACATGAAGTGACCATTCAGCACCATATTATGTTACCCTTACTCCTGTTGTTGTAGTACTTTGCCCCATTGAAGTCATTAGGATGACTTGTGGAGTAAAGTACAACTCCACATGAGCAAGGGTGGCAAAACCTGTCCCTCTGAAACTTTTTTGTGGCAGCATGCTGATATACTGTAGCAATGTGGATGCAAAATACAAGCCCAAGTATAGAAAACTGACTAAAGAGGACATGAAGTACTAAAAATGGAAAAGATAACAGCAAAAGGGGGGAAAAAACTACCTACAAAGTGTTCTTGCATTTTCATGTCCTAATTCTGCATTCCTTTTGCATCGAAAACTTCAAATGCGAAGAATTTAGGAGAGGGCCCTTATACATTTGTCGAAGAAAAGACCCAAATCTGTCAGACTAAAAGTGGACCAGTTGTTCAACATACTGTAGGTGTGCCATAGATTGGTACATAATAAATGAAAGAGAGAGAGAGAGATGTTGGACAAATAGTCTCTGGTGTTTGAACAACTTTCATCAAGAGTTATCTTGTATTTTCCTCTTATGTACTGAATTTTTGTTCTGTTGTCCATCTGACATGTGGTATACTGCTGCACTGAAGCCTGTTTTTTATTATTTTTTAAATCCTAAAATCTTAAAACAAAGAGCAATACTGCCTTTCAAGTAGACTTAAATTAGTAAGGCAACATTGAAATTCACTGCAATTTATCACAATCTTCCAAGAAAGTCAGCAGGTATCCAGCTATTGTACAGCAGAAATAGAAATTGTAAATGCGTTGACTAGAACAGTTAATGTTACCAAATGGAAGCAAAACAAACATTAACAGGTAAAAATCATTCATTTGGGACTGTGAACTATAACCAATTATAAAGAATATTGTAGTGTGTGACATATTACACTGCATCTGGCAAGATAATGTCAAATACCATCCAAATTAAACAGCCCTGGAAAGCAGAAACTTGAAACTAAGCACCGGCAATTCCTCTTACTTAACAAATAATTGCTAAATACAGACCACGTTCTCCATAGTGTGTGTGTGTGTGTGTGTGTGTGTGTGTGAGAGAGAGAGAGAGACGGGCAGGCGCGCGCGGGGAAGAAGGTTCAAGTGAATGTTTATAGGGTAATACAACTAAGACTCAGTGGACTTAAGCTTTCCAGTAGTGATGGTGTGATCTTTTACTTTCTTAGAATAATTAAGAAGTGTGGGTTAATTTACCCACAAAACATTTTGCTTTATGGCCTAAATAAGTGTGTTTAATTAGCAACAAATATTGCCATGATAACTGATGCAAGAAGGGGAAAAATAACATAGTATATGTACTACAAATACAAAAAAAGAATTCTAATTAAATGGAAGTTTGCAAAATTGATGTCACAGCAGGTGTCCAAAAAAGAGAAGACAACAGGAACATGATTAGAGAAATATAATTCATTATACAGTAGCAATGCTGGATGATCTTTCTAATTTGTGTCTCTCATTCTCTTGTGTACACATTTAGTATCCAAATTAAAAAGCTTAAGTGGACATGAGATTTACAGATTAGAAGATTTTTCTACTGCCTTCAGTTGCTACTTTTGGTGGTCTTTTAAATCCGATGCCCTACTAACTCAAATAGTATAAATAAGGAATATTGTATTTTTTTTCAGAACTTACATGATCTAGTAGACTTTGGTTTGGGTTTATTTTTTTTCATATTATACATGCTAGTGTTGGTTTATTCCTAACTATCTATATCGTCTCCATATGTGCTATGTGGGGCCCTGACTTTGCTGTCATGTACATAAATTCAACTTTTCCTGATTTTTAGAGCAGAAGTTGTTTGGGTTAGATCTTCACCTGTGCCAGAGCAGCCCTGGGGTAGCTGAGTGGCTAGGAGTCAAAGCTGCCTGGACATTTCAAAGTTGCTCTACATTGTGCTCCAGAAAGAGGAGATTCAACAATACAATAGTGCTCAACAATCTCTCCTATTCTGTAAGTCACAAGAGGGCTGGAGTAGAGCCAGCTTTGCTGGCCCTCTGGGGATGATCCAGAATCCTCTGGAAGTCAGTTAAGCTTGCTTTCATGACCCCATTGCACAATCAGAACACATCAAGGGGAATATATCAAGCCTGAGGATATGGCCCTTTGCATGTACTACATGTATAGCTAATGGGACTAGTCTCATGAGTAAAGATGCATCTTTACAGTATTATGCCTAACTGTGTGTAGGTAAACAGCCTTACCACTTCCCCAATAACAAACACAATCATACTGTAACATTACATTTTTCTATTTAAAATAGTTGATTTCTTAAAGCTAAATTTTGTTTACCTCGTTCCATGCCGTATCAGAATGTACTGAAAAATGAATAATTTAGAATGATCAAATATTTGTGGTTAATGTGTACTGTTATGTGTTGATTCTACATATAGCAACAAGGATAATTCACTAATTTGGCATGCTACCATAGATCACTGCAGCTGACCTGAGTCTGTCTCACCCTAGTCATGGATGATGTAAAGATAGTTTAATACTTTAATCTGGAACATGTATTAACCATAAAGGCCAGAACTATGTAACCTGTAATTTCAACATCAGTAACCCTTTCAAGAGAAGAGGTTCATGTTTTATTAATTTTCTACCATAAATTTAAAAAGTAATACATCAGATTGTTCTAGGGGGGAGAGAAGAAATTAAACATATTTCAGCGAATCTCTCGATTGGATATATTTATCTTTGCATAAGTCCCCTATCTCTATGAAATTATTGCTAATGTTTTAGGTATTCTATTGCTGTCAATTTCTTTTTCTGCCCTGTTCAAAGGGACTACCTTTCTTTTACAAGAGCTGAGTATCATAAGTGCGCCGGTCCTGCTCTTAAAAAAAAAAATACCCCATCTGTGAATGCTGCCTGAGCGACCAGTATCCTGATTTTAGTGAAAAGCTTCACCTCAGAACTGGGCCCCTAAAATATGATAGAGTAGGGATTACTGCTACAGGCTGTGCAATGCTTCTAGCATACTTGATCGTTCAGTTAACCAATTGACCTATGCGATCTAATAAAAATTGCATAACCTCCATTCCGCCTTTAGACTGGAAGCAGGCTCTGAGTTCAAGATAGGAACTATTTGATATTTTGGGGGTGATTGCACTCTTCTCCCAAACAGACAGTGGAAACTCCCCCCCCCCCCCCCCCCCCAAAAAAAAATCAGTGCAGACGATCCGGGCCGGGGTTGGCTGTCTTTAAATCCCAATGGTGGGGCGGGGTGTCAAACTGCATCAGTGCAGTTAGAGGTGCTAGTTCGTTACTAGGGGTCCAAAATAAGGGAATGGGGCTTAAATTCCTGTTTCTCATCCCCTTCAGGAAACCCAAGAAGTTCTCAGCACTTGCACACGCCGGAGGCAATGAGACGTGCTTAGGAAACCAGGCTCCTGCAGCTCTGTGCGGCGGCTGATCCCTGGGTCCTGGGCGTACTAAGACGACCATCCGACTGTGAACAGAAGGAGCAGCCTGCCCAGCGGCGGCAGCTCGTGGGCTGGGAGCTCTGTAGCGGGAGAGCTGTGGCTGGGCGGTTATCCCCTGGCAGTCCCCGCTACGGCCGGCTGCTCCTGCTGAGCTGCCCGCGGCTGCCCCCTCCTCGGCTTCCATGCAAATGAGGGAAGAGCCGGGGCTGACGTGCGGGCTGGGGAGGGGGAGGCGGGACGCGCCGGGGCTGAGTGGCAGCGCCGAGGAGAGAGGAGGCGGGGGAGCCAGGCGGGTTCAGTGACTGAGACAAACTGGAATCTAGAGGAGCTGGTGCTGTCCACGGCGCTGCTGGTGCTGAACCCGGGATCCCGCGCCAGCTCCACTCCTCGCCCGCCCCAAAGGCCATACCGCCCCCACCCCTTTCACTTCATCCCCCACCCACCTAGGAGCAACTTGGCAAAGGAGCTGATCGCCCCTGGAAGAGATTCCCCCGGCTCTGCTGCTCCTGGGCGCCCTGCTAGACCAGTTCCTGGGGATTGCTTCCGAGTTTTACCCGAACTGTTGGCTCTCATTCTCTCCATTGCGTGATCCCAATTTGGGCTTGTGGTGAAAAGAAATATTTCTGTATGCACCATTCTTGCAAAAGGGCACAACGTTTTCTCCTGGGGGACTTTTGTGACTGTTAGACCAGGTAAGGAGGAAGCTCTGTTTGAATGGAAATGCATGTCTAATTGTTGGAGAGGGGGACTGGCCAAAAGAAGAAAAAAAAGTGCAAAGTTGTGAGCTTGTTAGCTCCTGAGGTCAGTGCAAAGGAAACACTTGGGAAAGATTTCAGCGGCTTTCAGCATCAAAATGGGCTCTGCAAACAAGAGAGGAATGCAGAATGGGAAGTTGGGGATTATTTTTGTTGAGAAGTTTCTATAGCCCTGGTGGTTGGGTTTATCATAAGCAAATAATTCCCAGTTTTTAAAGGGGGGAGGGTATTATATTTTTGATGGATTTTAATTAACCTGCATTGAAGAAGATACTCCACATAACTTTCGGGTTTGGGGGCGAGTAAATCTCTAATCCATTTCGCCTGGGGACGAGTGGTATGTAAGGTCAGGCTGAGAACTAGTGAGCAAAGTAGGAATTAGAGAGGATTTGCAAAAGAAATGCCTGATGTTTGCCCTGGCGTCTGTATGTGTGGCTGAGAAGAGGAGTGATGCCTTAGGGTAGTTGATAAAAATAACAACGAACTTGTGAAATTGAAATCTTTCTGAGGGTCCTCGCCTCTTCCCCAAGGTGGATAGGGATGCTTGTTTGAAAGTTGTGGGTTGGTTGTTCCGGTATTGACTGGTGAATATCAGGCCTTCCTCTGGGCTAGAAGTAGATGTAAATGTGGAGCTCTGATTTAATAGTACAGTATTAGATTGTATTATAGGGCTGCTGCTGTTTGGTAATTGAATGGAACTGGGAAGCGTGGGCAGATGAAATGTCGTTGTTTCAGCAGCGTTTAACCTTTGGCGTGCTTAGCAGAGTGCTCTGCTCCATTTAAGGGTTTGCTATTGAAGATGCGTTGCTTGGTTCTGTAAATTCTCAGCGTCCTGGGTATGCAACGAGAGGAGCAGGGATTTGTGTGTGTTGAGAGCTAAATGCTGATTCCAAAATGAATGGACTGGTTTGTAGCCAGTGAGGTGACTGAGCGGAATAGGGAGACAAATTAAATCTCCATCCTGCATTTTGTGACGTTATTTATTACTTTGGCCAACGCAATGAATTGTCCTTAGACTCAAAATCTAAAACTCTTGTGCTGCATCCCGTATTTGTAATGTACAAGTAGCCTTAATAGGTATAAGAATTAGATAACTTTTCTGCTTCTAGAATGAAGCCGATAAATGGAGATTATGTGCCACGTTATTACAGCAACATTTTTTCTTTACAATTTATTTAAAGTTGAAGTGTGATTTTAGTGAATATTTATCAGCTACAATATAAGTTAGGCTACTTGGCAGCACTGCAGGCATGGTGAAATGTAAAGTTAAAAGCTGATAAATTCATGCAAAAGTAAATGTTCTAATTACATTTAAGTAGTATTGAACCCTAGTTATTGAGATGCAAGAAATGCCCTTTTCCCCTCACTACTTATAAAGCAGCTCTCCTTTCTTCCTACCTCCAAAGAAAAGGGGCTGGGAGTTTATATACAGCATTCAAATAAACTGTTAACCTTCATGAGCCTACAGTTAGAAAAGGTCTGTATCTCCTTTAACATATGTGAATATTTGTTTATAAATATATTCAGGTTTTTTATAAACTAAAACATGTTAATCCTTGATTTTTGTCCCTGCCTCCTTTTTAGTGTGCAATTTCAGGAAGTTTGCTTTCAAAGACTGATTACATTATTGTTTTGAAAACTATATTTTGAAACATGTTACATGAACAATTCAGTGAAAATTTAAAAAAAAAGTACACAACCACATTTTGTAATGTTGATATATACATATAAAGGGCCTGAGCCTTGTTCACTTGAGTAGTCCCTACTCACACATAGGTAGTCATGTTAACATTAGTGTTACTGCTTGCAAGGTTAAGGACTCCTCACATGAGAGAGAGTGTGCAGAATTGAACTCTGACATCAATCTTGTTACTAGGGTTAATTATATGATAAATGATGTACTTAGAATTTACAACATGTAAATTCTTTTTGTACCTCTTGTAAACCTTTATATGTGCCTGTGTGGTTTACACTATGCTGCTTTCTTTTAGAGCTATGAATCACAGGTTTAAAAATAACAGAGATTTTACCTATTGGGCAGAGACTTTCCAAGTAGTAAAATGGTATTGCTATCTTCAAACAGACATTTTAAACATATAATCTAAGAGTAATTCAGACACTGTGGCCCATTAATATTTCTTTTGTTCAGTTTGTGTGATTAGGAAACAGTCATTTTTCATCCTTGCGCGCGCGCTCTCTCTCTATACACACACACACACACACACACACACACACACACACACACACACACACATATAACACACTGATAACAATGGGATTTGTTAGCGCAAAGTTCCAAAAACTCTAAATTACAAAATTATTTCTTGATAGCCCATGAAAACTATACTTACACAGTCAAATCACTGGTATATTGAATTTTCAAACTAACACAGCTTCACACAACATTGTTGCATATTTTAGGTCCTTACCAAAAATCATTATTCAGTCAAACCCTCCCATTTACTAAGGGCCGCAGTGTGAGCCTTGCCAACAGTGACCAAGTACGTGAATGTATTTGCAAATGCATGTACAAGGATTATATCAATTTAAATAAAAAGCCTTCCAGTAGTTCTTAGCATACCTTTGTTTGTGGGCCATGCAGTTATTTTGCTGAGTTAAACAATGGCAACAAAAAGTTATTGTTCAGGTTTCAAGTGAATGTTGTCTGTGTTACTCTGTTTGAAAGAGTTTCTCAGTTGTGATCTAATTATATTGAACTGTCATTCTGCACTTTTCTTTGTGCTTGTCTAGCCTTTAATATTTCTTTAAAAGATAGATATTTCACCCATCTAGGTTAAGACCCATTAACAAATACAAAAAATCATAAACTTCCATCTGCAATAACCAGTATTCTAAATTTCTATACAAAGTAAAAGATGTACATTTTCCATTAATTTCCCTAGCTTCTACTGACAGCAATGCTACACTTCAAGTCCTGTCATTGTTTCCATGATAACACCCATCCTTACAAAAAAATCAAATTCATACCTGAAACACAGGGGGACAACTCCATTATGTTCAGTTGCACCCAGTTGCAGCAATTCTGAGTTTAGCCTAAAGGGCTTAAATTAAAGGGTTCACAGCCTAGATGTAAAAATTGGCTTTGAGCAAAAAAATTCAATTTTCAGTTCACAATATTACACCATTATTGCCAGATGTTGCAGTGATCTCAGAACAGAACATGATGTAGCTCTCAAAGGGTAACTTATGGGTCATGTCTTAACTTTGATATTTTTATTTTTTTAGATTAAACTAGGCAACCTTTTTTATTTACTATAACTTGTTCCATTATATTATGTAATGCTAAAGCAAAATGGATGGCTTAGTGAATTCATTTGCTCTTCTAATTTGCAGCCATTTCAAAGTGGGGAATTGTCATGATATTATAGTTTGATGCAATAGGGTTGTTGTTTTTCTTCCTGACAGGCAGAAAAGACAATCCGCTCTCTTGTGTATTTCGCTAAAAGGGCCATAAGTTGCAGCTTTCATTAAACACATTATACTGGGTAATAAAGACCAGGTTTCAGAGGTGCAGGGCATCCAGAGCACCCTTTGATTTCAGTGATTGTTGTGGGTGTCCAACAACTCTGAACATTATGCTGAGCAAAGATCTAACTCTGTTGGTAATATCGAACAACTATTAAGGCCAAAGTTACTATCATTGCCCAATCTTCAGGGAAAACAGCCCTTCCCACCACTCCCTGATTTCGCTCTCTGTCCACAGGAAGAATTAGCCCACTCACAATGGTTTTTCATATCTCATCATAATCTAGGGTGACCATATTTCCCAAAGGGAAAATGGGACACTGTCTGGGGCTAGCCTGAACCACCCCAGCCACTTGCCCGCACCCCCCCCCCAACCCACCACATGGACCTGGAATTGCTGCTCGCCCAAACTCTGCCTGCCTCCTACGCTAGGCTGGGGCTGGCATCGCTGCTCACCCGAGCCCCTGCCTGCCCCCTGCCAGAGCCCTGCTTCCCCCGCCCCCCCCACCTGGGGCTGGCATCACCACTCTCCTCCCCCCCCCACACACACACATGTTCCTCCACACCCTACTTTTTTGACAAATTCCCACTTTTGCCAAAAAGTCGGGACGGCCGAGACAGGGCTTCAAAAAGGGACTGTCCCTGCCAAAATGGGAGATATGGTCACCCTACCGTAATCAGACTTTCCTCTGTGGCTACTTTGTGGTGTTCACTTTCCAAATTCTATAGCCAGATTTTGTGTTAGTGACACCCTCTCCAATTTCTCCTGCTTGAAGGCACTTCTTGCTGACAGATACTGTAGTTATGAGTTTGCAATAAAAATATCAGCAGTAAAAATGCATTGGATGAAGTAACAGACATGTTATCATTAACTCTGGCCCACCTTTACCTGAACTATAAAGGGTGGGAAATCTGGATAGGGAAAATTCTTCATTGTCCATGTGTGACAGAAGCTGAAGAGCTGTTTCCCATTGACAGCATTTTCCATTCCCCATAATCATCCATGTGAACAGGTGAGTAGATTGGTGTTCTTCAAATCAATCAGTCCTATTGGGACCCAGAAAGGTATGATTCCCAGGTGAGTGGAAGTGACAGTTTGAGTGTACATTGAATTATACATTTATTATTCTGTGTGATATAGAGATATATTTATTTATTTATTTGGCAGCTAATTTTTACTGAGATATTTCCCTTTACTGTTTTAGAAATAAACCATGAAATAAGTATGACTGCTTGATTTAATTAATTACCCTTTTGACACATTTAAAGTGGAATTAATGACATTTTATTTGGATTGTATCACTAGGTTTTCCAAACCATAAGATGCTAAAAGAATATGAAGAGTTAAATCTGAGGACTAGTTGGCAGTACTGTCACTGATTACTTGAAGTAGGTTGAAGTTCAGGGTTTATTTGCATTTGAATTAATTGAGATTGGTGTCCAGCAGAGCTTTATAGAACAGGGTTCAGAAAGACTTTAGTATAATAAAGTACTTGATGAATACTTGTATATGTTAGAGGGAAGATGGTGAAAGATATTTTCAAGATATTTTTTCTGTCTGATAGTTTTTTGTACTTAAATATGTTTTATCTAAGCAAGCTTTATAGTAACTTTCAAATACTTATACCACTAAGTCTGCATTCTTGTGTTAATAAGGGCCAACATTTTCAAACCTGGGTATCTAATATTAAGCTTTTATAAAGGCATGTTTAGGTGTCCAAGTAAAAATGGCTTATTTTCAGTGGTGTTGAGCACCTGCATTGACAATTAAATACTATGTATATTTATATCTTTTAATATTAGTCATATGCAATATAGTCTATCACTATAAGAGAGTTTAATAAAGGAGAGAAACTTCTAATTTATTAGTATTGATCATTTGGATTAAAAAAGGCACCACAAAATGCTAGATACTTTCTATAGTGTAACTCTTTTGAAAATACCTACAATTTTGAGGTAATCCAAATCTTCTGGGTCTGATTGTGCTCTCAGTTACACAAAAACAAACCTAGTAACGAGGGAATGCAAGAGTAAACAGGAGGGAAAATTGGTGCTCTTAATTTATAAGGAAATAAACAGGAAATAATTTGCCTTTCAAATATCTTGAGTACTGTATCATGTTTCAAGGTAGAATATTTTATGTTGTATTATATTATAAATTTGATTTAGCACAATGTTGTATAGCCTGGTACAGTGTATCACTTACAGGACTTATTGGGTTTAAATTAACAGTTACTTAGAAAATATTTTTGCCATCACAGTGGATAGCTCAGTGGAAAACTCTGCTCAGTGTGAAACATCAGCCAAAAAAATAAGCAAAATGTTAGGATGTATAAAGAATGAGAGACAATAATAGATAATATAATTCCATGCCTTCTTACCTTGAATATTGTGTTCAGTGATGGTCAAATTATCTCAGAAAGGCGCTAGGAGAGCAGAGATGTGCGAGATTCAGAGATGGGCCACTAAAATATTGTTGTGGGTGTAAACTTCCATAATTGATGAGATTGAAATGATTGGAGAATAGATGAAAAAGACAGGACATGATAAAAGAATATAAAATAATGAATGATATAGAGACAGTAGTTCAGGTGAGTTCCAATTACCCTTTCTCATAGTACAAGAACAAAGGGACATTCAGCAAAATTGAATGGAAACAAATGTAAAACCGATTAAAGGATTATTTTTTTGCACAGTACATAATTGATCTTTGGAACTTATTGCCACAAGTTATCACTGAAACCAAGTGATTATCAGGGTAAAAAAAGAAGTAGACACACATAGATAGTGAGAATATCCACAAATACATTATATCGCTTATAAAGTCTTTCATTTTCATGTAAACACTCATCTTCAAGGCATAAACCCAAGACTAATTTAGGTTAGGAAGAAATTTCTCCTGTGGATTAGGTATACCTTGATTTTTTCCATGATGGTATTTCTTGTTCCTTCCTCTAAAGTATTCTATATTGACCACTATCAAACATAGGATACTGGATGAGATGAATCTTTGGTCTGATCTAGAATGGCAGTTCTTATGTTTTTTTAAGAAAACATGCTTACTTACCTGTTTGCTATATTTTATTATTTAATGATATAGAATTAAAATAAAAGTGCCCTTGCCTTTCCCAAAATCATTCTCAGAAAGCGTTTGTTCAGAAATTGAAATATCTACATGAAAATGCACCAAATGCAAATATGATGTCATTTGAACAATACCATGTTATTTTTCGATTTCTTTAAGTAATCACACTGGGGGGGAAAAAAACCACAAATATTTTGCAGATTTAGTTCATTTTTTTGGAACAGACAGGCCATATTCTTCTCTTTTCTTTTGTGTGTCTGTCTGTGTCTGTGCCACCAATGCCATATGTATGGGCTATACAGTTGAACTTTTAAAATAAAATTTAATACATAAACACAAATACTAGCATCTGCTCTCTTAATGCTGGAGTGCTGAATTCCAGAGAATGTTACTGAGAGTTAAGTATGCACATGAAAAAGAGAATAAACCCTTTAATGATTACCCCTGCCCCAAATATAGGAGTCCCCTCTCTATCACATCAATAAAAGAGTATTTTATGCAAATAACTCCCATATGTACCAGTATGAGAACAGTTCCTTAATACTTATTTTGAGAGAGACCATGTTTTCCTTTCACAAGCAAGGAATTTCTCTTTTAGGTTTGATTTTTTTTTTAATTGCCTTTTCAACTTCTGTATGCCACAATTTTTGTTCTTCTTTCCATTTTCTCAGCAGTGACTATTTTTTTCTTTTTCTCTATTCTAAGGTTCTGCTTCAAAACACATCTAAGTCAATAAAATAACTCTCATTGTCCTTCCTGGGCTTTTAATCAGAACCTAAGTGACTATTAATTTTTTTATGAAAGGTCTCAGCCCTGGAGAGTGAAGTCCTCAGAACAAGTACCTCATGGGGAAGTGCAGGCTTTCTGAATGTTGTCTCCAGTGGTTTTTCGAGTCTTGAGTGGGAGGGATCAGACAGTAACTCAGAGAGTAATATGGTCACCATACATTCACTGTCTAAGCTCTATAGTATCCACAGAGGTCCAGTGGCTAACTGATCTACCAGAATGGTGGTGCAGCTTGTTCCTCACAATGTGTCCTCAATCTGCTCTGCAGGCTGATACAGGGGTACAGCTCCTGGGAGTATACAGAGAAACAGCAGTCCTTTTGTGCAATTTTGTCTGGCCCTTATTGATGCTATGTAAGGGTAGAGAAAAACTCCTTACCCACTCGTTACACTATGTAAAGGCTAATCATGACATCAACCTTAATGACAAGCCACTGCTGTTGTGGGAAGTATATGGCTTTCAATCACTACTGCCATGGACCAAATTGTGACAAATAATCTGTAAGTGATAGACACTATAACATTACTAATCTCCTAAAACATTTTGTTCCTAAGCAGATATAATATCTGCTCTATAACAATCCATAAGACATTTTTCACCACATTATCATGATTTGAAGGTAGGTAATATTTTCAATTGAACGCACTTGTATATTTAAGAAGAAAGAACCTCAGCTACTACAATGGAGATCTAAAATATTAATCCTAAAACTGTTGTCTCCAATGCACCTGCTTTGCTTCTCTTTCCCATTCATATTCCATTAAATTTCTTGGACCATTCAGAAACAGAGCAGCTATCTAGTGGTTATAAACAAAAGGAGAGATATTCCTATTTTATTTTCTATGGTTTTGCTTTGAGTAGTTTTTGATCAATAGAAACTTTTATTAAAAGGTATTCTGCATATTAATGCATGGGCAGTTTAGTTATTTGCTTGGGACACTAGAAACTGAACAATGTTTTTCCTGAGGTTTAATTTTGGTGTTATGCTAAGTAAAAGCCCTGAAGTGGTGACAGAGTATCAGATGATTTTAGATGGGGTTCTTTGGCTATATTACATTTTTGCCTATTGTCACCTACTAATTTTGTTCCTTCATACCTAGAGAATTATTGTGACAAACATACTGGAATATCTTGCATTTTCATGTTCTTGTTGCATTCAACAGGGAGGGTAGGATGCACCTGAGGGTTTTCCTCTGAAGCATAAGCAGAATGCTGTAGGCCTCAGAAATTAAATGAAGATGCCCCTGTAGGACAAGAATTAATATATACTTTACATCTTTTCACCATGATAGTCTCATTAACATTGTACTCCAGGCTCTCAGTTAGTAAATGTTCTCTCCTATAGTTACATTTTTCAGATGGTATGTGTGCATTTGTCTTTGTGTATACTATATGTATTTTCACTCACAAAAATGCTAAAACAATAGTAAAGGTCTTGTTTGGAAATTCAGTATTAAAACTGATACCCTCTCTTCCAGTTATCCAAATATTCCTGGTTATTGCAGTTCATATGATACATTGCAGTATGTATGTTTAAATGTACCCTATTATCCACAACACATGGATACAAAGACACAAGTTAAAATTTCATATGCAATCTGTTTTATTCATGTTCATATACCACACAAAGCACCTTCCAGCATTGTGCAAAGGAACATGACTAACATCAAGGATGTGTGTATCCTTCTCCATTCATCTCTCTGGGGAGAGGACAGGGAGCCAAAGTTGCATCCACCACACTTGTATTTGAGTGGATGAAATTTAATAGTGAAAAGTGTAAGGTGATGCATTTGGGGATGACTAATAACAATTTTAGTTACAAGATGGGGACGCATTGGTTAGAAGTAACGGAAGAGGAGAAGGACCTAGGGGTCCTTGTAGACCGCAGGATGACTATGAGTCGACAATGTGACGTGGCGGTGAAAAAAGCCAATGCTGTCTTGGGATGCATTAGGCGAGGTATATCTAGTAGGGATAAGGAGGTCCTGCTTCCGTTGTACAAGGTGCTGGTGAGACCTCATTTGGAGTACTGTGTGCAGTTCTGGTCTCCCATGTTTAAAAAAGACTAACTCAAACTGGAACGGGTGCAGAGAAGGGCCACTAGGATGATCAGAGGAATGGAAAACCTGTCGTATGAAAGGAGACTAGAGGAGCTTGGGTTGTTTAGTCTGACAAAGCGAAGGCTGAGAGGGGATATGATTGCTATCTTTAAATATATTAGAGGGATTAATACAAGGGAGGGAGAAGAATTATTCCAGCTTAGTACTAACGTGGATACGAGAACGAATGGATATAAACTGGCCGTGGGGAAGTTCAGGCTTGAAATTAGACGAAGGTTTCTGACCGTTAGAGGGGTGAAATATTGGAATGGCCTTCCGAGGGAAACGGTGGGGGTGAGGGACCTGTCTGGTTTTAAGATTAAGTTAGATAAGTTTATGGAGGGAATGGTTTAATGGTAAAACATAGTAGTCAAGAAAACCAAGCAATGGTAGGTAAATAGCATAATGGCTAACAGGGATCAGGATGGAGACTCTTGCCTATATGCTCGGGGTCTTACTGATCGCCATATTTGGGGTCGGGAAGGAATTTTCCTCCAGGGCAGATTGGCTGAGCCTCTGGAGGTTTTTCGCCTTCCTCCGCAGCATGGGGCAGGGATCTCTAGCAGGAGGGTCTCTGCCGATTGAAGTCACTAGTAACAGGATTGGGGACTTCAGCAGCAGAGTCCAGGGAAGGGGTAGGGACGGTTTTATGGCCTGCAGCATGCAGGGGGTCAGACCAGATGATCATAATGGTCCCTTCTGACCTTAAAGTCTATGAGTCTATGAGTGTTAAAATAGATATTTGTTCATGAAATGAGTATAAATGTTGAAAATAACTTGAAATATTTGAAAGTGCAGCTCTTAATGTGATTTAAATGTGAGTGGGGGACTGCAATTACGTTTCTTTTTAAAGCAGAAAAAGAACAATAGATTGTACTCCTAGAAGCTCAGAGTTTTTTAAAAAATGCAATTATTTACGTAAGAGATTCTTTTTTTGAAGATTCTGCAGTTTGAATACTTATATGAAGACTTGAAAAAAAATCAGCCTGATCTTAATGGCTCAAAAGCAAGGTTCACATAAAGCTTCAAATTTATCTGAAAGTATAGGGGTTCTGGGTTTCCATTATGATTTTGATCATCAGATTAGTTTCATCAACATTTGGCAGACCTAGACCTCTGCTGTGTGGAGAGACCCACCAGCAATTCCTTTCCTGGTAAAGCACTCTGTTAAACCCTGAGATCACTCTGTTTATCTGAATTTTCTTCAGATGAGGGAGAGAGCAGATGGAAGACTTCATAACCCCCTGGTCTTGTGGTGCCTTAACTAGTGTCTAGGGGGCACCAATGGCCAGCCCCACGGGAACTGGGTCTTTCAGGGAACAACCACAGAAGGGCCACTGCCCCACAAACCACTGAGTCTTTGGGGGAGCAAGAAACACACCTCCACTTGAAATGACACAGTGCAGTACAGTCTCTGAGTATTCAGGGACAATTAGTTCCTCAGGTTATTTGTCTGCCTTGCATTCAGACTAAGCCTGTGTGCTAACAATCCATGTGAAATTTTCATTGCTTTTGACAAGTATCTGAGGGATCAGCTCTGTCACAATCTTGTACCTACTCTACCTCAAGCATGTCTTGGCTGGATATATCTGTCCCAGGCATCACTTTCCTCACGCTTGGCACTTTTCATGTCCGCCAACTTCTATGTTGCCATTTTTTCCATGTATTTTTTATCTTCTTGAGTCATTTTTTTTCTCAATTCCTCTCTTTGTTGTATGTCAGAGAATATTTGGATACATCCAAACATAAATTTACTATCTCTTCAGTTTATAAAATATGCAAATCATAATGTCTGTGGATATAGAGTACATCAGTTTTAAAATCACAAGTCATAGCATAACTAAACTGAGGAAAAAAATTAATTCAAAGATACTCAAACAGCCCATAAAGTCAAACCTCTTCACGTCAACCCCTATTGCAAAAGTCTGAACAGTCAGGCCTGGCAACGTGCAGTGAAAATTAACAAACTTAGGCTCCATCAGACCAATGAGGGAAGTGAGCTCAGCAGTTGGAGATTCTCAGCTGAAAATGATGTCTCTTGACAAAAAGCATTCTAATCTGGGAGTTCTTGGAACAGACTTTAAAAAAAAAAATCTTCACAGATTTATCTTCAGAATTCTACATTGTTCTATATAGGTCCTGAAACGGCAAGGTAAGTGTTATTGCAGTACAATTCTGGGCTAATTTCTGCTCTCAACACATATGAACCGCACTAAGTCAGCAAGATGAGACATTTAAACTTATCCTACACTTTGTTCTTAAGTGTCAAAAATAATAATGTTAACATGAATGTGAGGGACAGAGGGCCATGTCCCTCAGTCCATAGAGGGACATACCACCATTTTTCTATTCAGGAGGAAATACTTAAGCACTGCATGAGGTTATCTAGGGAGGAGGTGGAATCCCTGTTGTTGGAAAATTTTAAAAACTGGTTAGACCAGTAGTTCTCAACCAGGGGCCTCAAGCAGGTTTCAGGGGGGCCTCCAAGCAGCGCCAGCATTAGACTCCCTGGGGTCTAGGGCAGAAAGCTGAAGCCCCATCACATCAGGCTGAAGCCCAGGTCCCTGAGCCCCACCACCCAGGGCTGAAGCCAGTGCAATGTAGCTTCATGTGACATGGGGCCCGAGGCAATTGCCCTGCTTGCTACCCCCTAATGCTGGACCTGGCTTTTATTTGCAGAAAACCTGTTATTGTGGCACAGGTGGGCCATGGAGATTTTATAGCATGTTGTGGGGGCCTCAGAAAGAAAAAGTTGAGAACCTTTGGGTTAGACAAATAGTTGTCAGGGATTCATAGATTCATAGATTTCAAGGCCAGAAGGTACCACTGTGATTATCCAGTCTGACCTCCTGTATACACAGGCCAGAGAACTTCCCCAAAATCATTTCTAGAATGGATCTTTTTAAAAAGAAAATCCAATTTTGATTTAAAAATGGTCCGTGATGGAGAATCCACCACAACCCTTGGAAAATTATTCCAGTGGTTAATTATTCTGACCATTAAAAACTGACGCCTTTTCTCCACTATGAATTTGTTTAGTTTCAACTTCCAGCCATTGGACAGCATTATACTTTTCTCTGCCAGATTGAAGAGCCCATTATTAAATATTTGTTCCCCATGTCAATACTTATAGACTAACCAAGTTACCCCTTATTCTTCTCTCTGTAGACTCAAACAGCTCACTCTATTTAGCTTATTGCTATAAGGCACGTTTTCTAATCCTTTAATCATTCTTGTGGCTCTTCTTTGAACCCTCTCCAATTTATGAACATCTTTCTTGAATTGTGGGCACCAAAACTAGATGCAGTATTTCATCAGCAGTCACACCAGTGCCAGTTATAATGGAGAATAACCTCTCTACTCCTTCTTGAGTTTCCCCTGTTTATGCATCACACAATCACTATAACTCTTTTGGCCACAGCATCACACTGGAAGCTCATGTTCAGCTGATTATCCACTAGGCTCACCAAATCTTTTCCAGAATCACTGCTTTCCAGGATAGAGCCCTATTCTGTAAATATGGCCTACATTCTTTGTTCTTATACATTTACGTTTAGCTGTATTAAAACAGTGTTTGCTTGAACCCAGTTTACCAAGCAATCCAGATCACTCTGTTTCTGTGACATGTCCTCTTCATTTATTTACCACTTCCACTGTGTCATCTGCAAATTTTATCAGCAATGATTTTATGTTTTGTTCCAGGTCATTGAGAACCATGTTAAATATGACAGGGACAAGAACCAATGCCTTAAGTATACCTAATCCTGTTTCAGCACAGGGGATGCTAAGGGATGGACTAGGTGGTTTCTTGAGGTCCCTTCTATATTTCCATTTCTGATATACTTCACCAGAAAAAATCAACTTGACCACTTGATAGCTTTTCTCCCAGCAAAGTCAGTGGGTGACTATTATTATAATCCTAAAACAAGAGAGCACAGCTCTAGACCTTGAAAGGAAATAAATATGGTTGAAGAATTATGTTGTGAAATACCAATTTGACCTACTTCTCCCTCCTCACAACTTGCTAGAAAATGCACAGATTCCAGAGCAATCTCCAATTTCTAAACTAAATTAAAATGTTGACATTACTTGTCACATTGCTCATTCCAGGTTTCCAGTGGAAATTTTGAAACAAAACAATGATCCTGTTTTCCTTTTACACTAATATTAAAGTGATGTAGTTTGTGAGGAGGTATGTACCCAACACAGATAAGGAAAGGATTAACTGCAGCTGAAGAGCTCAATTAAGGCACCTGGTTGTACCTGGAGGGTGGGTCAGGCACAGTTAAAGATGGATCTCAGCTGAGGTGGAGCTGGGTGGTTATAAAAAAAGGAAGGGAAGGAACTGAACTGTGCAATCCTTCTTTTGGCATTAAATGGAATGACTGGCAAGGTCAAGGAGGAAGCCTAGGAAACGATTTGTCCCTGGGATCTTCTGAGAAGAGAAGTGTGACAAGAGGCCAGGAGAAACATGAAGCAAGCTTACTTCCTTGTAGATATTCAACTGAGGAAGAGAGCAAAGGAAACTTAAAAGGGAGGAAAGGAGGAGGGCAAATGTTGGTTTACGTTTATACTTCATTTGGAATATGTTGGGGGAACTCAAGGGGGGAGCCTTGTGAGACCCACCCTTGAAAATAGAATGAACCTAGAGAATCTGTGAGAGAGGCTTTGCTGATAGCCTGAGGTAGGAAGAAACCCAGAAGGGTAGCAGGGGGTGGGTCTGAATAAACAGACCTTGTGTGGTCATTAACTGGTGCCTGGGCTGGAACTCAGAGGAGTGGGAGGGCCTGGGTTCCTCTACCAACTACTGGGGAAGGTGGCATAAAGTGCTCTTTGATATACTCAGATGAGGACATTTGAAAACCCTGAGATGGGAGAGTACAAGAACCACAGGGACCAGAGTTGGAGCTGAAGACCTTTAATAAGGATACTGGAATTTTGTTACCCTGGAGGGAGTGGGACTAATCATGACCTGGTTAGAGGGCTGAGTCACAAGAAGAGGCAAACTCTCTCATGGCTGGAGTGGTTGGTTGTCAGTAGGGGACACTAGATGACCAGCCATGATGGGGGCATGCCAGTGGTGAGACCACTCTTACACATAACTCTATTGACATTAGTAGGATCCTTCCAGATGTACATCAGTTAGAGAGAGGAGAATCAGGCCCAGCATATTCCCATTGCAGATGTAACTACTTAAGGGATAGTATAGTAATTGGAACAATAAACATCACCATTTAAAATGTTATTTCCTCAGTTTCCATGTATGCTATTAGCTTTTGGGTGTTTGCATGAAATATTATCAAATCCAAGCCAGTGTTGTTGTAAAACACTGGAAGCATATTCATGGTGATGGATATGTGATATCAAGAAAAACTCCTACATTAATTTGACTTGTGTAAAGATAGCTGTGGCCAGCAATGATAGACATTGTTTTTTTTTGTATCTGAACAAAATCTCCCAAAGTGGAATAATGTATGCATTACAGATGCTGTCTGCATCTTCAGTGCTACATTAATTATTTGCTAGTGTTCTGCTCTCCTCCAGAAAGCATGTGTAAAGGGGTAGTGGGATGCTGAGGAAATATTATGTATAACTCTATCACAGTCTCTTCTTCCTGCATCTCCGATTAAATCTGGACATGTCTAAATGATGAGTTAATGTGCAGCAAGTTGGCATGTATGTCTACTGTGCTCCACGCTAACTGTCCATGTGGATCTTGGGCAGATATTAAAAGTTGCCTAGTGTGGTTTGTGTTCTTCATTGTGCACTAGGGAGCATCAGCAGGGTCCACATGGACACTGAAGCACAATAGATTCACACTCCAGCTTGCTTTAGACTAATTCATTGTTTAGACAAGCTCTCTTTTCTGAAGCACAGGCCAGAGTTGTGTCTATTTCCAGACTTCTCAGAAAGTATTACAGAGATAAACCTCAGGGTTATCGTATGTAATACCCTGAGGAGTCGGTGGTAATAGTCCTCAGTCAACTTCAAAGAAGTAACTATACAGTTTCTTTGTAGACAAACATTTAGTGAATACAGAAAACATTGTAAATAGTACATGGAATACTATAAATAACTTTTAAACAAAAGCTATCAAATAGTAAATCTACTGGTGTTCCTCAAATAGACTTCCCTTCTCCTCCCGCCCCCCACTTCTTCTTTTTTTTTTTGCTTTTACATATTTAAATGCAATGTTTCAACTTAACATTTACACTTCTGTACTTTAACACATACCAATGAACTCACTTCCCTCTGATCTTTTTATAGAGATGATTTATTAGTCTCTGTAATGTGACTGTAATATGCAGTGTGTGTTACCTGGACTCTTCAGAACTTGGGGAGAGTGGCAGCATCTCAGTCCTTTCAAATACTTCAGAATCCTGACAGCAAACTATCTGGGAATCAGTACAGCTAGCAGCATTTGAGCCCTTGGGCTGATAGTTGACTGGTCTCCTCAGTTGCTGATAAAACAGAAATCTGTAGTCTACATCCAGAGTGGTACAGGTAGTGGGATCAGCATATAACACATCCATTCCCTGAGTTTCTATAAAGGTTTCACTATATAGGCCACTATCTTTTTTTTCCCATAAACTCGGGTCTTTCAGGTAAGAATTTACAAACCTTCACCTTCCTCAGCTTAGCCCCTGAGAGAGTCCCACTTAGTTAATAGCTGTGTAGCTTCTAGGAGTAATAAATGCTCCCCTACCAGCTCTCCCTCTAGGTCCATATACCGGGGTGGACCAAACATGTTAACGGAAAGCTTCCCTAATAAGTAAAGCTGGAATAGTACTGACCTGTGTCCAGAGTGCTTCTGGTATTGGAACCCACCCTCGCAGCAGACACATACCTCATCCTACATCAGTCAGGGCTGTCTTTAACCCACATATTTATACCCTTTCCTTTCTCTCTCCAACCCCTATATGCTGACTGGCTCAGCTCTCAGGTTAGTGAATAGGGTCTGACCTACCAGGTGGTTCATCCACAACAAAAAATACCTATATAGCTACAAGAACAACTAGTGAGCATGTTTAGTTAACCACCACATCCTATTTCTGGATGTTTCTGTGCCCTTCCAGCTGAGTTGACCTGCAAAGCATTCTGCAAGTTTATAAAGACAAAGAATATTCCAGCTGAAATCCTTATGTCCTCTCCACTGCTTATCTCTCTTTCTTTGGGCCAAATAAAATCAAATGCTTGAGCATGTGAGTTACACATGCATCTCCGGAAACAAATCTTCCATATTAACGTAGGGAGGCTTGGCAAGCATAGACATAAACACAGAAATTATAGAGCCACTGTTAGTGCAAGAAAAACATGCAGATGATCCTTGTTTAAGAAAAAGTATACATTTCAGTGTCACCTGTTGTTAACTGAGAACTGCAAATAATTCTTGCTAAGTACCTAATGGGGAAAAAAGAATTTTATTTCTGCTATTTAGCTTCATTATTTATTTAATGTCTTAATATTTTATAAATATATGATTGTATATTAGACTTTCTATTTAAGCTAATTTTTTGGATAAATGTAATAATGTTAAAAATAATCATCAGCTTCCAAAGCAATATTAAGACTTTATTAACATTCTACAAATACTGATGAAACCAAAAATCTGGCAAATGAAATTAGTGGCCAGCTAATGGAAAAAATTAAAATTAACTGGGACAAATATGTATGGAACACGTAAAGACCATATCAAAGCCACATAAAATGAATAGAAGGATGGGAGAAAAGCAGCCAGGTATACTTAACCAAATATTACAAAATATACAAAAGTAAATACAAACCTGCTATAAATCATGACCCAAAAAACTTGAGAAACATGAAAACATGAAAGTTGTCACAAAATAATCATGGCTGGAAGTAAAACTTAGGACAAAATTCTACAAAATGAGTGAAGAAACATCTCATAAAATTGACAAAGATTAAAGAAGAAACAAATCAAGGACTAATTTTTGTTTAAAAGGAATGCAAACCACTGAGCTAGAAAGTCTGTGGAAAGAATCTGTCTGAATTACAACCTATAGTTCCTTCTTCGTAATTCAGGGAAGTCCTACAGAGGAAAGTTACACATTTCTTTTATGCTATGGAATCCAGAGACAAGTTTACAGCCACAAGAAACTGTGACAAGTGCTTATGTAGACAGCTTGGTTAATCAATCAATTCAGAAACCAGTCAACTTTGAAGTAAAATAATCTTTTGAAGCTTATTATGCTCATTTTGAGATAATAGGGCAAATGAACCAATGGACCAGAGAACAAAAAGTTATATTTCTTGCTCCCAGTCTAAAGGGATATACCCTTATTATGCTAAGATATTTATCAGAAAAAGACAAGAACAAGTTTCAAACTACATTAACCCATGATTTGGAAGTTGGATGCCAGACATCATTGGCCAGAATCATTCAAGAACTGTATTAGACTGGCTGACATAAAGACTCTTTACCAGAACTGCCTGATGATATTGAGAAATTAGGGCACAGAACTATCCAAATAACCTGAAGAGCTACAAGATGTCTTAGACCATGACCAATATAAATACAGTTTTCTTGTAATTAACCGGAAACTGAAGGTAAAAGCATTTTAATGTAATTTTGTAAGAGAAACTTTGGAATATGCTCTGGAAGTATAAACTCACTATCTAGCAAATCTTTCAAAAAGAATGAATGGAGGACATAATGGTTGACAGTAATTCAAAATCTAACAAATGAGACTTCACCAGATAGACATAAAAGTCATTTAAACTAAGTGTTAGCATTAGGATAGCTGTGGCCTCCTATGCTCCCTCCCTTGGCGTGGCTCTGACATGCACAGTACAATAGGATGGGCTAGAAGGATGTCATGTAGTGCTGGCTGGTGCTAGCTCTGGTTCCCCCATACAGGGGAAATATTTAGATGCCCTCCTAGGACAAGTTTTCAGACATTTTGTGCCACTAGAGAGGCACAAAAGGGCTAGAACATGGGCCAGCATCTGATGCATATCCTCAAGGATGATGATTAAAGAAAACAGAATTCTGATTTGAGAGACAGCCAGGTTCTTTCAATTGTAGTCCTGATAAATATTGCATACTATTTTTTTCCCTTGAAAACTGAAGAATAAGGTCATTGTGTTGCACATATTTTTAACTAGAGGTAATTTTGTTGCTCAGTAAAGAACACTTGCCACCATTGAAAATGGTGAGTGTTCTACATCCCTTAACGTTAAGAATTAATCTTCCTTGATCTCCTCTTTCAACTTACTACAAGAGTTAGCATTTGGAGGTTGATGCGTGAAATTAAACTACAGTAGTGAGGATTAAGAAATACTGATTTATACTCTTCAAGAATGGCTGGGCATGCCAAAGACAGTTGTATTGCATTTCATGGATACCAGTAGTATGTTCTGTGCATGGAGGTCAATTTCTTTGTGTATAATGAATCTGGCAATATCATTGGGATTTATAATCTGCCCACAGTAAGGAGCAAAATGTCCAAATCAAAACATATCTGTTTCAGCAACACCGTCCAGAAAAGTTTCTCAGGCCCAGGATAGAATATATGCTCTCACACATAGGAGTGTGAGAGTGTGACCTAACCCAGTGGTCATATATATATATATATATAAAACCATTGCCAATTCCAGTACTTTTTAATTATTTACATATATTACCACTGGAATTTCATACTAAACTATAAAAACTCTTTTGAATAAAATAAAATTAGTTTGAACATAATAGTACATTGCATGCTATGAAGTTCCTGATTATAATAGATGGGATTCTGAGGAGACAGTAAATAAATTCTTATATCATCAATGGCCTTGCAATAAAAATGCTGAAATGAGATATTAGTGCAATAAAATGCAAATATGTTGTGTATTGGTAGACTAGATGTCTATCGATAGTAGAATTTATATGCTAGAGACAACTCCTACAATTATCATATATATGTTTCATTGAACATGGTAGTCTGTGGGTTAGAATGTTTGCTTCTTTTTTTGTTGTTCTTCAAATGCTTGTTAATATATAATTCACTTTATATTCCACACAATTCTATTTAATCTTCACCAAACTGTCCAAGTGAAGCAGCGAGGCTAACAGGCATGATGGATCCACTTCTAACTGGGGCCAAAGATGTCTCTTCAAACTGTTCCCAAAGACTGAAGCTCTGACAGGTTCTGGAAACTTCCTCAATTGACAGATCTAAGAAAGATGTTGAATACATTACATTACATCACCCTAGCAACTCAAGCGTCTTTCGTGACTGACAGAACAAGTGCAATTTTCTGCACTTATTTCTGACTATGTTATATTCGGACTCATCAAGAAAGTTGACCTTGATAGCTTTAAAGTAGAACCAAAGCTAGCTCCCTCCAAAGCAGAGAGGAAAAAACCCAAAGCACTGTAATAGGGAAGACACACATATTTTCTACAACTGTATATTTACATTAACCATAGAACATGGTCAATTATTTTGTATTATTTAAGGACCTGTTATGATTTTATAGAATATTCTTTTAGAAACTTAAGATTTGTTTTCATTTTTTTTACTGTGTTACTGGAGAACGAGAAGGAAGAATAGCAGCTTTCATATCAAAGATCTTTTTTTCTCCATTCTTTCTCTGTGCACCAGCACCATCAATGATATCAGCACAGTTCTAGAAACAGGGTGAAATCAAGTTTTGCCATTGATTTTTAGCTTCGATAGGATTTCATCCATAGTCTAAGAATTAGTCTGAGACAGTCAATGGGGAAAATATAATTTGGGTCCAGTCATGACAGTTGCTGAATGCTCTTAACTCCCATGGTAGTCAATGACTCTGAACGGTGCTCACAACCTCATGGTACACACAGCTTGCTCCAAAATCTGGAGATCTTTCTATGGACTTCAGTGGCTTTGGCACAGACCCACTGCCTGACTAATTTCTAGTTAAAGTGCAGAATCTGGAATTTCCCTAGAGTGTCAAAGATTAAATGGGATGGTAAAATAATCAGTGCATACTATCTAAGGCTGGACAATCTCCTATCCTTTAATCTGTTATCTTAACCGATTGGACAAACATCCATTAACTTTAGTGGGCACTGTTCTTGCTACAGGATAAGCAAGAATAAGTTTACCAGTGAGAATAATAATTAACAACACTTAATTGTTAGAATAAGCCTAACAGTGAGTTGATATAGTAGCAACTGCTGTTTTTTCTTATCATTATTTTTGTTGTTCAGACATTGTTTTTTGTTTTGTTTTTCTAGCTATGGAAAATACTATCAATATCTTTTAAAAGAGTGCGTTTTTAAAATTATGTCAAGGTTATATTGAAAGATTACATGACAAAAATCTCTCCCATTGTGCACAGACAATGTAGAAAGTACCATGCTGAGAAGTTAAACCCTTCACATTAGAAGAAACATACATCTGTACTTTTTCAAACCAGTTCTGCACCTCTCTTTATAATTGTCCTAAACCTGTGCAATGAAAAAAATATAAAAATACTTGCCAAAATATTAAAATTATTGAAAACATAGAACACAGTGTTTATATGAGTTTTAAGATGACAGACATAATACTCATGTTTTCATAATATACAGCAGTTGTAATTCCCACCAGTTCGGCAGCTGACATGATCATGTACATGAATCCCCTAGGATATTAAGGAAGCAGTAATAACAAGCCCAGTTAACAAGAGAAGAAAGGGACTGCTTAGCTGACTATACATGTTCCGTATACTAGCACTGAGTACAAATAGCAATGCTGGTAAACACAGCAGTTCCATGAGACTGAGCTTTGAAGCTTTATGGGAAAATGAGATCAAAAGGCACAACTCAATTCTATTAAAAAGGCTCCTTTGAGGCCTGTGAAGGATAATACCTTTATCATGTTTCTTTCCCTACAGCATTCAAGAGAGACTCTAAGATTACAATCTCAAGGATGTAATGAGAAGGGGTTAAGTTTGCAGTGTTTACTATTTCATTATATGCCATTTAGATCTGTGTCACAGGAACTAAGGAGTCTGGTATTATTATGGGTATTTCTAATTTTATTTATTGCAAAAAAGTTAATATTAAATTCAAGTTAAAAATTAATTGCAAATAATTTACTAAGGCTTCTCTTTTTTCTCTCACAGCATAATATTCCAATAATCTTATTCATGTTGGGTAATACCCTATTCTGGTAATTCCTGACTTCCATTGATTCTACTGGGACTTCTCAGAATAAGGTACTATCTAGCATGCATAAGGAAATGTCCCCAAATCTACTTATTTAATATTTTTCCCCTAAGAGATTTTTTTCTTTTTTAAGATCTATACATTGAATATGAACAATTCAATCCATTATTCTATATTAGGAAATTGAATTGTGTTCGTTAGTTGTGATTAGTCATAGAAGGACATTGTTTCTATTCTTTGAGAGAAAGAGACGTATAAGGACAACTTGGAGAAGCCACTGGGAATAAGAATCTTTCAGAGAATGAGCAGTTTAGGGAGAAGCAGCAGATAAATCAGCATTGTAGACATTTATAAAATGTTCAAACTTTTCTGGGCATTATTTCTAGAAAATTTGGCTACTCCAACAATTATTGGTTCAGGTGATTGTTCACTGCCATGACTCCTTGGGACTGTGGCAGATAGACAGAAGACTGCTCTTGTTTATGCTATTTATAGAGCCCCAAGATTTCAGTCACTTAATGGTAATCAATGGCCACAACTACATCTCTCTTGATCTGTGGTTCATGCACCTCAGGATCTGGCTCCAAATATGTAAAACTATACATAAAATCCATATATTGGATTTCATTGTTCAACTCTACCATTAAGGGTAAATATGACTGGTTCGTAGCAGCAGTTCTGGACACTCTTAACAATCTATAATTTACATAACTGAACATTCTCCATCATTCCTATAAAAGTAAACTTGTTTGCACATGCCATCATGCTATGAAAAAAGGAGTGTGTATAGCAAAACCATATTTAGGAAAGGGTAACAAGTATACTCTTCACCGACAGGAATTTATTTGCATCAGTATATACAATGATATGTTCAAATCATAGGCAATGAAGCATAGTTCATATTTACCCCTGTAGCTGTATTATAACCCTATTAATAACACAAAATATGATGATTGAACTCATAACCTATGCCTGGTCCATAGTAAATTGTTAATTATTCTCTTTTCCAGATTAGCAATTTGAGTAAAACAACTGTCAGATCCTGAAAGTGTATAGAAACATCCTTGATTATTTTTTAATATAACCTTTCTGATAGGGTCAAATGAGGTATCAGTGTAATATCTGATATGTTCTCTGTCTTGGAGATGGTCTCTTGCCTCAACAGGAGAAGGAATTAAATAGGCCAACCAGTATTTAAATTCCATTATTACTTTTTGTAAATGTTTTGTTGATTAACATCAATGTCTTTGGATAGGACAGTAATATTTTCAAATGAATTATATGAAGGTTTCTAATGACAATATCCTGGCTAGTTGCCCTCAAGTAATACAGCATAACAGTAAAATATGTGAAAAATTTCCTGTAGTAGTTTCTTTGAAACTGGAAAACTTGATAATTAAGGTATAAATACATTCATATTCAAAAAAGGATATTTCCCTCTTTAGATATGGATTCTTTCTTATAATTTAAGATGTGTTTCAAAAGTCAATGAACTTTCATTAATTTAGAACTTTGATATATCCAACTATACATATATAGGTTCAACTTTTTAATGTAACTGATTGGTAAGGGTTGTCCAAAACATATAATTTTATTTTTCTTATCTGATATATTTCTTAATACATCAGGGTGCTTAAAAGTATTGTTTAGCATATGCCTAATATATGGGGTCATATGCAATGATTGCGACAAAATTAATCATGATGTCAAAGGTTGCAGTCAAAAAGAAAGTACCATATCTAGGAAAGAAGCAGACACTCAAAGGATGATATTTTGCATGTATATGCCATTAATATAGGCAAAATAGCCAAAATAAATGGTTTATGAAGCTCAGACTAACACCAGATGCAAAGGCAAGGCAGTAACACAGAAACAAACAAGAAATGGAATGCCAAATAGACAGTGAGACATCAGTAAATATGCTAAGCTACGAAGATTTCTCTCAGCATTATTCAAGAGAAGGAAGTGAAATTACAACCAACCAAAGTCAAATTAAAAATTATACCACTGAATGATCATAAATCTACTAGGAAAATGTAAATTATGAGCAGTATACCAAGGAAACCTACACAGGCTGAAATTTCAGGTAGTACACAGAAGCCACTTTTTTCAGCTAAAACAAATGAATACATGAACCTAGTGACATTAAGCCTGTGACACATGATTCGTACAATAGACACACAAGAAGAACAAAAAAACAAAGAACTGTGGCATCCCTGCAGAAAAGCTGAGAAAAGATTACCAAGATAATTTTGAAGAACTGAGATGTCCTCCAGGAATGTTATAGCTGAAAATAGATAAAATGATTCAGGCAGTACAGTCCCTGAGCTTTATAAACCATTCATTTTGGCCATTTTAGCCTGTATTAATGTCAAATTTCAGCTTGTATAGGTTTCCTTGGTGTTCTGTTCTTCATTTACTTTTTCCTAATGGTGCCCATTGCATTAAGAGGAAAAAATATTGGGAGCAATGAAGTAAATAGCAATGATTCCTTCTTATTCTAGGTTGGATAAGCGGCATGATATCTATTGAGAAGCTAGGCAAATTGTGCATTTGCATAGACCCAAGCAACTTATACAAAGCAACTAAAAAACCTCATTATCAAATGCTTACAACTGAAGAAATATTACCTGCTTCACAAAACACAAACTATTCTCAGTATTTGATGTCAAAGGCAGATGTTGGCAAATGCTACAGAGTAAGGAAAGCCGCTACCTCATCGCATTTTGGATTCCACAGGTAGGTAAGGATGGTTGAGAATGTGATTTGGGATCAGAGATGCAGTGGAAGAATATCAACATTACCAGCACGATATGCTGACAGGACTCACAGGTATGATGGTCATAGCTGACAACATTCTGATGAATAGATGCAAAGACAACATGGTGGAAGTTGTGACAGATCACAAGTACAATCTCATGTGTCTGCCAGAAAGAGCCTGGCAAATAAATCTAAAATTGAATAAAAACAAGATTAAATTGTGATTGACTATAATACCATAGATGGGACAAATGCTGACCTCTGAAAGGCTGTAACCTGACCCTGAAAAGGTAAAAGGAATACAACAGATGCCTACAACTAAAGATATTAAATCAGTTCAGAAACTATCTGACAAAATATTTTCCAAACCTGTCAGATGTGTATGAACCCCTAAGGTGACAATTGGACAAAGGTGCAGAATGGACATGGTTACCTCAATCTGAAGTACCCATGTTGTGTATCAAGGAGCTGGTGACCAACTATCCTATCTTGAAATACTACAACATGAGTGATGAGCAATCATACAACATAATACCAGTAAGATAGGGCTTGGAGCATCACTAAAGCTGTGATTGCCTCACGGAGGTTGCGGAAGTCATGAATTCTTTGACTTTCCACAGCCTCCGTGACTTCCGCTGCAGCTGGTGTGGATGACTCTGCTGGAGTGACCCAGGGCCAGCTGCTTAGGTGGTCCCCAGGGCCATCTACACCGGCAGCTGCTCGGGAGGCCCCGGGTAGCTGTCTTCGGGGACCGCCCAAACAGTGGCTGGTCCCGCGGACCACCCAAGCAGTGGTCCTAGGGCCAGCACCGGGGAGTGCCCCAGCAGTGGTCTCGGGTGATCCCTGGGGCCAGCCACACCAGCCGCTGCTCAGGCAGTCCTGGGCATCTGGCTCCAGGGACTGCCAAAGCAGCGGCAGGTGCGGCTGGCTCCGGGGAGTGCCTAAGCAGCGGTCCTGGTGATCACCCAAGCAGCAGCAATCCTGGGGGAGGCTAGATCAGTGGCCTCAGGGGTGCATGGAAGCTGCCTGGAGAGTGGTTCCTGGGGAGCAGCGGCCAGGGGTAGTCAATCCCCTGAACTGGAGCAGGGGCCCCTGGCACAGCAGGGCCTCAGAAGTAGAGATTTAGTCGAGTATTTTTGGTAAAAGTCATGGACAGATCATGGATTTTTATTTATTGCCTGTGACCTGTCCATGACTTTTCCCCAAAATACTTGTAACTAAATCTTAGCCTTAAGCATCACTGCTACAAAAGTAGTCTTCATAAAAAGGTCACTACTGTCAATGGAATAAAAATATGCTGAGAGTGAACAGGAATGTCTTCCACAGTGAGAGACAGACAAGGTGGTTGAGGTAATATCTTTTATCGGACCAACTTTTGCTGGTGAGAGACAAGCTTTTGAGCTACACTGAGCTCTTGATCTGGTCCGGGAGAGGGACTCAGAGTGTCACCACTCTCCAATATCCTGGGACGGACATGGTTACAACAACATTGCATAGTTTTCATATGTGAAAAATTCAACAAGTAAGTTCAAGAGTGGGAAATTATTCAATAGAAAGTGACTGTAAATCAGAAAGCAACAGTTTTTTAAAAACGACAGCTAGTGGTCCCAAAACAACTTCAGTCATGCTGCTGAAACAAGTGCTGAAACTTAGCTGTACATTATAAGAAAGGGACAGACATGAGCATAACTGACTTCTTACCCAGAGCAGTCTTGCAGCATGAAAGTAAGGCAGCTGGACAGGAATATGATACCCACAACCTGGTAGAAATATAGAAAATACGGAAAGACACAAAAAAAATCAGCTAAACCAATTATTTGTCAGTTTCAAGGCAGCAGCTAGAAAGAATCTGAGAACAAACTATCCAAGCTATATATTTCATCATTCTGTCAGTATGGCCAAGCACCAGTGGAGAAGCCCCACTTGCGTTCCAAGAATACTGAAACTATCCTGAGAATCTGAGCATCAAAGATAGCTTCATATATAAAGGCAGTCAAATCATAATGTCCAGACTATTGAGAACAAATTCTCTCAAGAATACATCAGAGCCGCTATGGAATGGAAGCATTTATCTCGAAAGCCAGAGATACGATAAACTGGTCAAATATCACCCCGGATAGCTGAAACCTGGGGAGCAGTTGTGATACACAAGGGGGAAATGCAGGCCAAGCAGCAGAAAGCTGCAATGAAAATGGACGGCATCCCTATCAGACCTTGGAGCAAAGTAGGAACAGACCTTTTCACTGCAAACTACACTCAAAAACTACCTCATTATTGCAGGCTACTATTCAGACTCCTGGGAACTAGGCCAACTGTCAGACACTACGGCAGTGACCATCATAGACAAAGCAATGAAGCATTTCATCATGCATAGTATCCCAAACTGTGCAGTTTCAGATAAAGAACCCTTAAAGTGAGTTTGTGCAGTTTATCTGGGCATGGGAATTCAGTCATATCACATCATTACCATACCAGAGACAGTCATATGGTAAAGCCAAACTGGTAGCTTAAAATTTCTAAGGCTCTATTAAAGAAAGCTGTAAGAAAACAACACAAATATATGGCTGGCCATCTTTGAATGGAGAAATACTCCCACCCAAGGCATTAATAGCAGCCCAGAACAATACTTGATGTTATGCTGCTTGTGTACCTATGTGCCCATAGCCCCAGCATACTGGCAGTGGTGGAAGAAGTAATAGATAAAAAGGAAGAAAGACAAGCAAAGGCCAAAATCTACTACATCCGACAAACAAAAAACCTCCCAGAGCTACAAATGGGAGATCCTATCAGGATCAAACTATTTTCTCAGGATAAATCATGCACTTGGAAGCAAGCTATATGTATTGAGCAGATTCATCCTTCTTATAAGATACGTAACAGTGAATGGGTGTGTATTCACCAAAATTACAAATGCATTCACCCACAAGAACACAGGAAAAAAACCAAGAATGTGAAAGAAGATAAAATGTGCATTTTGCTGAGATTTGATCAGCAGGACAAAGAAGGAACAGACTCTCAAAAATACCCCATCAGCAGAACCAAATGCAAGGTAGTCTCCCATTGCCATAAGAGAGACTCACATTCTCTCCAACATCAAACCACCTGCAAGGTTTATACAAGACTCTGGACAATATTAGTACATTAAAGAACAATCCTCTCAAACTCAGAGGAAAATACCATAGTTGCCAAGCAAGTAAGGCCTTGATTAGCTTAAAAAAAAAAAGTTGGTGCTATGTTCTATATGTATGATGCTGTGACCTTTATGTAGTATAATAGACTGTTAAGTTTGTAAGTACATTATGGTATTTGGGGTTAATTTTGTTATTTCAAATAAATGTGACAAAAAGGAGGTTAGGATAAATAGGTGCTATAGCATGATTGCATGTAGGAACTTAAAGAACTCTACTTTCAGGAAGTGCTTGATGAGAAAGAAAAGCTTATGTGAGGGAAAGAATAAAACCTGAATATTGCACTATTTTGCTCTATTTCTTTTTATGCTGGAACATGGAAAAATAATTATCTGTTCTGTCATTGTGATATTTACAATGGTACAGTAATTTCAGTTGATATGTGCTGAATGGTAGAGTATCCCTAATCTCATGTTGCGTAGAATTCTATTGTTTCATGCTTTAACTATAACCCAGGTGTCTGTGTGTGTACTTTGCCAAATTATGAGAGGCACTGAGTACATACAATCTGTGGGACTTAAATAGGAGTTGTAAGTGCTAATTACTGAGGTGATGGTCAAACTTCAAAATATTTGCAGGTTCAGTTCATATAATCTTAGCCAGCTCAAAAGTTCAGATACTTATAGGATTGTTATCCAAATTATCCTGACCTCTTGGGCCTTGGATATACTTCAAAGGTAAAATACATTAATTATAAAATAATATTGGGCAATAAGAATCCATCAGCAGCTGCAGGAGAGAGAAACAGGTTCGCTGGATTAATCTCATGCCTTTGGTTCGGGTAATGTATGGGTTAAAGAAAGAAGAAGTGGGACCGCTTAAGACTGTAGATAAAGTGGAGATTAAGGATAACCTAGGCATGGCACAATATCTAAATGAATATTTTGCATTGGTATTTAATGAGGCTAATGAAAGGCCAAGGAATAGTAGAAGTGAGACAGATGGGAATAAAGGAGTGGGGATTGATATTACCGTATCCGAGGTAGAAGCCAAACTTAAACAGCTTAACGGGACTAAATCGGGCGGACCGGATGATCTTCATCCGAGAATATTAAAAGAGCTGGCGCAAGCCCGTTAGTGATCATTTTTAATGAATCCGTAAACTCGGAGGTGGTACCGTTTGACTGGAGAATAGCTAATGTGGTTCCTATTTTCAAGAAGGGGGAAAAAAGTGACCCGGGTAACTACAGGCCGGTTAGTCTAACATCTGTAATATGCAAGGTCTTGGAAAAATTTTTGAAAGAGAAAGTAGTTAAGGACCTTGAGGCCAACGCCAATTGGGACAAATTACAACGCGGTTTTACGAAAGGTAGATCGTGCCAAACCAACTTGATCTCCTTCTTTGAGAAAGTAACAGATTTCTTAGATAAAGGAAATACGGTGGATCTAATATACCTCGATTTCAGTAAAGCGTTTGATACGGTACCGCATGAGGAATTACTGGTTAAATTGGAAAAGATGGGGATTGATATGAAAATCCAGAGGTGGATAAGGAACTGGTTAAAGGGGAGACTGCAGCGGGTCATACTAAAAGGTGAACTGTCAGGCTGGAGGGAGATTACCAGTGGAGTTCCTCAAGGTTCGGTTTTGGGTCCAATTTTATTTAATCTATTCATTACTGACCTCGGAACCAAATGTAGGAGTGGGCTGATAAAGTTTGCGGATGACACAAAGTTGGGAGGTATTGCTAATTCGGAGAAGGATCGGGATATCCTGCAGGGAGATTTGGATGACCTTATAAACTGGAGTAATAGTAATACTATGAAATTTAATAGTGAGAAGTGTAAGGTTATGCATTTAGGGATAACTAACAAGAATTTTAGTTATAAGCTGGGGACGCATCGGTTGGAAGTAACGGAAGAGAAGAAGGACCTCGGAGTCCTGGTTGATCGCAGGATGACTATGAGTCGGCAATGTGACGTGGCCGTGAAAAAAGCTAATGCGGTCTTGGGATGCATTAGGCGAGGTATTTCTAGTAGGGATAGGGAGGTGCTGGTTCCGTTATACAAGGCACTGGTGAGACCTCATTTGGAGTACTGTGTGCAGTTCTGGTCTCCCATGTTTAAAAAGGATGAAACCAACTGGAACGGGTACAAAGAAGGGCCACTAGGATGATCCGAGGAATGGAAAATCTGTCATATGAAAGGAGACTCGAGGAGCTCGGTTTATTTACCTTAACCAAAAGAAGGCTGAGGGGGGATATGATTGCTCTTTATAAATATATCAGAGGGATAAATATCAGGGAGGGAGAGGAATTATTTCAGCTCAGTACTAATGTGGACACTAGAACGAATGGATATAAACTGGCCATCGGGAAGTTTAGGCTTGAAATTAGACGAAGGTGTCTAACCATCAGAGGGGTGAAGTTTTGGAACAGCCTTCCGAGGGAAACAGTGAGGGCGAAAGACCTCTCTGGCTTTAAGATCAAGCTTGATAAGTTTATGGAGGGGATGGTTTGATGGGATACAGTGATTTTAGTCAATAGGTCGATAACAATGGTCAATGATGGGATATTAAAAGTTACTACAGAGAACTTTTCCAGAAGGTCTGGCTAGAGAATCTTGCCCTCATGCTCGGGGTTTAGCTGATTGCCATATTTGGGGTCGGGAAGGAATTTTCCTCCGGGGTAGATTGGCAGAGGCCCTGGAGGTTTTTCACCTTCCTCCGCAGCATGGGGCAGGGGTCGCTTGCTGGAGGATTCTGAGTGACTAGAAGTCTTTAAATAACTATTTGGGGAGTTCAACAGCTAAGTCAAGGGAGAGAATTCTTCCAGTAGTCGGTGGGTCAGGTTTTGTGGCCCGCATCATGCGGGAGGTCAGACTAGATGATCATAATGGTCCCTTCTGACCTTAGAGTCTATGAGTCTATGCGTTTCCCTCATTTTATCCACTTCAGCAGAGAGGAGCAGTTTAACTAATTAAATGATTTGCAGCATTGACCACTCCAGTGAGAATCAGAGGGTTTCAGGATTCAAAAGATGTGTTCCAGTATGGTCTACTGGCCAGACTGAAGACTCATCCTGACTGAGATCATTCTGACCAATGTATTTATGGCACTTTTCAATCAAGATTGCATGTGATCATATGCTAGGTTGAATTCTAGTTGTTGAAGTGAGAGGTTTTATGCTTAATGAACTGCAATTATGTAGTTTTTGCTGCTGTTTAAGATTGAGGACAGTGGTTGTATATGTATCTTGTAGAGGTAGATAATATAAATGTAATATTTGGAAGTGCAAAGGATATTCTTCTGTGATGGCTGCTGAATGACAATCCCTGGTGGTGTGGGTGAAGACAATAAAACTAATACATATTTTAGAAGTAATGGACCCTGAATGCTTTTAGCAGTATAATGATGAACAATATACTGTAGGTGAAGTATGGAAGAGTTACTTCTTGTGTTTTGCTTACCATACTCCTGCTAATACATGATGCTAATATTGAGGATAGAGTTAGAGAGTATGTGTTTTGACTTATTCCAAAATGGCTACAAATGTGTAGTAGAAGCCATATTGTAATACATAGGCTTTGAATATATGTTGTCTGGCTATGCCTGAAGAAGGACAGGAGGCACTGAATGTGGTTTAATTAGGCTGCAACTTTATTCTTAACTGTCAGGGACTACCTGGAAGATAAAAGTGTACAGTGCAGGTAACTCAGTGATCATTTTCATATATACATAAATACTCCATCAACCCTCCCCCATATACCCATCCTGGACCCCAGCCAACCTGCAGCTGGGACTTCACCATCTCTCCAAATGAGTGTTGGGGTGGGGGAAGAGGGGGCTATAAAGGAGGAGGGGTTGGCTTCCTAGTATGTTAGTCATAGAAGCCCCAAACCTGCCTTTTTTGGTACTTTAATGAATACTGCCTTTTAAATCCATTATCAATCCATTTTTTTCTGATCATTGTATCCCTTCCCTATTGAGTACTTGCACTGGACATCCACCACATGCTTTCATAATGAGTTGTGACATCATAGCTTAACTTCTATTCCATGTTCATCCCAACTAAGCCCTGCTCTCCCCCCCCCCCCCCCCCGAAGCTGCTGTGGGAAAAGTGATAAACTCCCTACTTTGCCTTAGCCAATCTGATGGTGGGGGGGAAATTTCTTCCCAGCCCCCCAAGAAAGAAGTGACTTGTGCAATGCCCACAGCAGATCCTGACAACCTGCTATTTCACCACTTTCCTGGGTGGGAGAGGGGGTGCTGCTTTGCCTGGGTCAGTTAAAAGAGGGTTTCTCCTTCCTGGCATGGACCTATATAATACCCCTCGCTTCTGGTCACCTGCAGGGAGGGATGGGTCAGTGTCCCCGTGCTGACCTGCTCTGCAGCTGCTGTAAAAGTCACTCCATGCGTCTCTAATCCCTCAAAGAGAGAGACACTTTCCTCCAACAAACCAGACACCCCCCTACCCCCCGCATAATGTATGATATGGTCATTAGTATGACCTGTGAGATGGTAAATAAATTCCACAAAGGTTTTCGAAAGGATGGTGTTAGACAGTTTGTGGTTTTCAGTATTTTAACAGCTGACAAAGCTGTTAAAGGTTACACAGGACTGAATATCTGACAATCTGATCAAACTACTTTCACAATATGAGCAAATGATTTATTCATTGGTTCTGAACCACCCCTTCTTATATGCTGTGCTTCACTGGCATAGTCTAGCCCTAAGCAATGGTGAAGAGAAGCAACCAACTATTCAATAGGGAACATAGACCAGTATTATAGCCCTTGCCAAATTCTCTGGTTGTTTCCCCCAAGGCCAGCATCTCCTCTGTCTTGTCTGGTTAGAGCTCCAGCCAGCAAATCCAGACCCGAGTCTTCATAACAATGGGAACACAAAGACTATGTTACCCTTGGGGGGATACAATAAGGCAGATGCCTTGGTTGCACTTTGTTCGGTGAGGAACACAACACACTCAGGACTGAGACACTTAGGTTTATTAATTCAAACCTTTATTTGGATTAAAAGCATACCTCATGATTTCAATTACCATTAAAGCAACGAATGACAGATATATGGAAAAAGATATTAGTCAATTAACTTCTCCTGGGGCATAGCACGGGTTTCTCTTACGAGATTCCAACTATCCCCTTATTCCCCTTACACATACAGCATAAGTATTTCCCTGTTCTGTCCCAACTCAATCACTCTACATGACTCATGCTTATGACATTTCCAACACCATTGACTGTCAGAGTAAATCTTAGTGGGCACTCAGTTTTTATGTTCAGGAGATTCAAAAAATTAAAGTAGAGCCCTCTTTCCGCACTGTTCCAAATATCATCTCCCTTTGCAGTAAGGGAAGTAAAATACAAAGGATGCAGGATTTTTCACTTGCTGGGTCCAAAAAAAGAAAAGCTACTTTTGTTGAGCAAATATATTTCCTGAAAACATTTTTTCCCCTCTACATATTAGAATTTTTGGTAAATCTGTTTGGTTTTTCAATGCTCTATTTTCTTTGAGATATAGTTTGGTCTATAACTTCTAATTGTATCCATCAGTTATCCTCAGCTCCCTTACTTATCTACAAGTCTTAGTGTTGACTATTACTTTATATCGCAGTAAAACCATGGTACATAAATGTACCGCACATCCTAATGTAATTAGCTGTTAGAAAAGGGCACTGCCATTTTGTGCTCAAACTTATCCATTCTATGTGAATGTAAAATTACACAAGACAAATGTATGAAAATGTTATTCAGCTACTACATACTTAATGATTAGATTAAAATCAATAACCAAACAAGACTTAGGGCCCAAGTCTGTGGTCATTAACATCAGTTGGTGTTTTGGGTGCTTAAGCAATGCACACTGGAAACCATAAAGATCATAATGTAATTTGTTGTAGTTGAATCATGGCAGACATCCTTCAAGTACAACATAAAAGAGTAACATTTTTCTAGGATGTTTTAATGATATTTTTCCTGGTGGCTACATTCTCAAATTAAATGTATTTTTATTTGTGCTGTGGTAGTGCCTACAGGAATTAGGGTTCCATTGCATTAGACATTATACGCATGCAAAGGGCCAAATCATGACTTTTGGTACCCACTCATGTAGGACAGTAAGGGGACAGTGTGGATTTTGGATGAAGTTTTAGTGTCTCCACTTATTTAATATAGTCAGTTTCCCTCCTTGTTTAGTCCTCAAAATTTAATAATAATATGTAAATCATGTTACTCTTTATAATGAAGATGTAATAAAAAATAGTAATTGATTTAAGGAAGAGTAGTACTCTCTTCAATGGCTTTTAAGGTAGAAATAATAATTGTAGCAATCACATTATGCATTAAGTTCAAGAGAAATTTTGTCTGACTTTGACAAAAATGAAATGAGCAGCAAATAAGAACTGCAGACATCATACCTGAGGGATTTTAGGCAGAGTCTGTCCTAAAAGCTGCATTTCTTCTTTAATTTACATTTTAAGTGCTCATCAAGGTAAGACGCAATGAAGTCAGAAGACTGAACGTGTAATAATTTTCTCTTCTTTTGAACCAGAACAAAGAAAAAACCCTTCAAGGTCAAATAATTTTTAAAATTGTAAGGGGTCTATTCTTTCACACCACATGAAGCCAAATTTATGCAGTTTAGATGGAAGAGTGGTGGAATGTGACTTTCCTCTCTGTTTTATGTGAAATTACTATTCTGTAGCCTACATTTTCATTATACAATGGAACTTTCCTCTAGTGCACAAGAGAGGCAGAGGTCCAAAAGTGGATGGCCAGTTTTAGCATGTATAACTGTTAACATCACGGTCAGTATCAGCTAGAGGTTAACAAATATCTACTTTCAAACACTTTCACCAATATACTAGATACAAATAAGCTTTAACACAACATTAGAAGTCAAGTTTCCTTGTTTCTACATATATTTTTTTTCTAAATTATTGTTATGGAGAAAATAAAAGAAAAATACCATTTTTTGTGTATACTTGAATTCCAAAATTACAATGAAATATATGCCAATATTCTATACTGCAGGGCCATTTCAACTCTTCAGTACCAAAGATTTGCTGGGAATATTTTGTTTTCCTCTGTGTTAGCCTGGTATTAGTAGCATCCATATCTGACTTTGAATTACCACCAGTGTGTTCTAGTTACAGAACCTACAGAGTCAGAAACTTTTTGTGCATCAGTTTACTTATGCAAAAGCATCCCTCTATAATAGACCATGCTGGCCCTTTAAGGGCAGGCATGAGCCAGAACATCTGTTAAAGGGCCTCAGCCCTGTCAAGGCCAGGAACTTTTGAAGCTGTAGTCTCCACATCACTGCAGACTGGAATCAGGGACTGCTGAAACAAAGGATGATGTACTATATAAGGGCAACTTTACATTCAGGAGGAAGAGGACTAGGGAGGACTATGTGGTGGGAAACCTGGAAGGAGCAACAGTAGTGGCTTGCTGGTGGGAGCTCTCCAGGGAACTAGGTTTTGAGACAGGGGTGGGGGGTCTGTGCTAAGAGGGAATGAAAGCTGGGTGGGGCTTGGTGAATACCATAAATACAGAAACAGCCAGAAATAGTAAGTAGCCCTTATAAAGAGGAACAGCTTGAACTTTGGGGAAAGCAGCTGTTTCACTACATATCCAGGACTGGAGCCTGGAGTAAAGGGAAGACTTGAGCTCCCTGCAAATCATGATGGTCAACACCTCTAGAGGAAAAAGCCTTGCTTTCAGATGAGTTGAAGGACTGCAGTTGTATGTAGCATGATATAGTCACAAGCATAAAGGAGTAGCAGTAGTGCCAGGAGCATGGACATAAGTATGTAGGATAACCACTGTTCCCCAACTTGTTCATATTTTAAGCTTAGTTGAGTTCCCATTAAATGAGTAAAAAATAAATTATAGTCCAGACTTTAACATTCTAATCACAGTCATGTTCTTGGACTCCTAGGGCACTCTTCTGCCTCTGTGTAATTACTCATGTATCTTTTTGTTCTTACCACATATCTACACATTGGCAGCATAGGGATATTAGCTGTAGGAGGCTAAGGGAGAAAGTAAATAGTAAGTCAGCTTGCATATAAAGATGGATTTTAGCTCTTATTTCAAGACTGAATAAACAGAATGACTTGCATAGGTCTCAACCCTCATCTTTTTACTTTGTTGTTGGTGGAGCTGGTAGTTTCAGTATACAGCATACCTCTGAAATGCATAAGAAACACAAACAGGAGACTCATACAATTTTTATAAGAAGTGTAAGTGTGATTCTTATAGGTCCTTCCTGGATAGATCTTATCTGGTCCTTACTAAGTTATAACTTCCTAGTAATTCAACTTTGCTTGTTTTTAAGTAGTTTGATTTTTCTCTCCCTATATACCATCATTAATATCACTGGGCATTATGCATATGTAGGAGGAAGAGCAGGGGACTCCAGTACATTCCAGATGACAAAAAGCAATCCATCTAAATGATAAAAGTATCTACTGCACTGTGCATGCCAGTTAGCTGGGCTGGGAGTTGAAGCGTTCATGTGGTGAAGGGGAGGAGAAACCATTACCAGTCCCCTTCAGCAGATGCAGTAGTCTCTCTGCTGCATAGTGGTACATCCTCCAGCCTGATCTGCTCCTCATTCATCTCCCTTGTACAAGAAGCCAGATATCACTGAAGCTTAACTTCACAGGGGAGAGGAGTAGCACTCCCTGCATGGCAAACAAATTCTGTCCCACCCTTTGTGCAGTGAAACAATCCCTGTTCCTATGCCATTTTGCAAAGGTTAGATTAGGATTTGCTTTGGAAGAAACAATCATTAATGTAGGTCTGATGCGTCTGATAGAGGGAAGGTATTTATAATGCTGAAGAGTTCGCAACCAGATGTAATTTTGGTATCTCAATGGATGCTTTTATAGTTTCTTGTAGAAGAATGTATGGAACATCCATAGACATTTACAAACTCTACAGACTTCTCTATAGAAGTTGAATAGACAGAAGATTTTTATTTATAAAATATAGCATATGATATGGGCTCCCAATACCAATTGGAGATACATGAACCCTAAAAGGAGAAATGCACCAATTTCAATAACAGATGTATTGATTTTTCTCTTGATTTGTATAAAATATAATGTTAAGGAAGAAGATTGGTCTTGTGTATGTGAGGTGCTCAGATAATACAGGTTGAACATATGTAAATACTTAAATGGAATTTTCTGGAAACCTTGTATAAATTACCTTCCCAGCTGTATTTCTGCTTCTGTAGGTGTCATTCTTAAGTACCAAGAAACAAGACTGATATTGATTACTATAGCTCAAGCAATATGAATCAACATGCATGGTATTTTCTTCAGTTGCTATTAGGTCAAATGAGTTAAAAATAGGTCAAACACACAAAAGCTGGCATTCCACCAAACACACAGATACCCAGGCTTACAACTATTAACAGAAAGTGAGGAAATCTGAACTAGCAGAGAATATTAAAAATTTGTTTTAAAAAAAAGACTTCATCTTTCCTCAGAAGCAACTGTGACATGAACTTTCTATGACTTTCCAGTAATTCCTGGCAGCCTCTTTTGTGTGTCATAATTTTAAAATCTGATATCTAAGGACCTGCGAGAGCTAGAAACAAGTGCATTAGCTGGGATTCTCCCCTTTTCATTAACATAAATTTCCTATTTTAGTCCTAATAAATCACAAGATTTCAGACTTTAACCCTGTCACTTGCCTGGGACTGAATGATGTATGTCTAGCACCTCCAAAACGGTGCAATTTTGCTATGGAAGTTCCATATTGGGATGAGGGCCAGAAGCAAACATTTGTGTGCTATGTTGATTTAAAAAAAATGACAGTACTTTAGAGCTGCTCAGGGATTCGGAATATTAGAATGAGTCCAGCATGATGGAATAATGGGTAGAGTGCAGGTAAGGCCATCAAAGGTGCATGATGTATGAAATTTAGCATATTGATATTACTCTCCCATGTATTTGTTTATTTTTAAATTTAACAGTCTGATTTGTATCCCTAATGCGTAAATTTGGCCTGCCTGTACATGAGTATGAACAGCCTGAAATTGAGTAACTGATGTGGTTCCATCAGCCAACTCCCCTGCCCCCAGAATAGGAGGTTGCAGCAGCACCAAAGGATGCCCTGAATCTAAACAGGAGGATTCTGTCCCTTTTTGATTCCTGCATAATCCAAAGCAATGCCCAATAACTGGGCTTTGAACAAGGAGAAGATCTGGATTTAAACTTTCTCTTTCAAGTTTCAGTGCATCATAAAAAGTTACATTGGATTTGTCATATGATTTTCAGCATTCCCACTGAGCTGTCAACAAATTGACCATTACCTATGGAAATAAGAATAGCTGTTGAGATGTTTCAGCACCTGAAGTTAGAGATGCTACTTCAAAATATTGTGAAATAAATTATCCTTGTGTTATTAACTGTCTTTTTAAAGTGTGAACATCAGAGGACACTTTAAATGTTATTTACAATATAAATGGCTGAATATGAAGTTAAAAATAAATCTCGACCTTTTAAAATTATTTCTAAAGGTGAAATACATTAACTAAATACCACTAGCTTTAATACAATTTTAGTAAGTACGGGTCCTGGAAGATCATGTTGTGACTCATGAAATCCACCTTACTAAATTTCAGTTGCCTTTTTGGATTTGATTCTAAGCAGGCTCAGAATTGAGAGGCTATTTTAAATCTTTAGAAACTTTGATCTTGAATCAACCCTTTTGAGGTAATTATTATTCAGTATTTAGATGGCAGCATTTCCCAAAATGTTGAGTGCTTTCTAAACACAAAGCAAGATGCTTTGTTTCAGTTGTGGAAACAACCCAGAATGGAAGCTGCAGTTTTCTGAGTTATGTGGAATACTTTTGAACTCTATGGTTTTAGAAGTGGGCTTTCCGTTCTTTTCAGCAGATCATGCTGTATACTTTATTATAATTTCGATAGTATCATAAATGTGCATAGTGCATGATATATCTTTTATAGGTCGCTGGTAATAAAGATTTACCTTGCACCTGTACCAAGCCCAGGTAATTAGGGTTGGCAAAGGAGAGTTCCTCAAAGGCGAAATTGCTTAAATACTTCTACATATACATATAAAAAAAATTTTAATGAAATTCACTAAACAAATCATTAAACACACAAAACCTTCCTAACCCCTAATCCTCCTGTGTGTGATGTCTTGAGGATAGACTGTCCAGATTCCTGATTGAGGCCCTACTTCTGGGTTTCATTATGACCTCTTTATGCCACCTCTGCTGAGCCACAAAGTCAGCAGAATTAGCCATTAGTGAATACCAGCCCAGGGAATTCTTCTGGTGGCCTATTCCTGATGGAATAATAGCCTTGTAACACAACTCTTACAGCACCAAGAGACATGTTGTGTTGGGGAATGGAAGGTGTATGGCAGGACTGTGCTATGTTCAGTCCAAGGGCCCGGACTAGAAGATCTCTTGAGATCCCTTCCATTCCTACGATTCTATGAGTCTATATATTCTTTGCAGTCATTGCAGATAATTGCAGCTTTATAACAGCTCTTGGGTCTTGTCTATTTTATGCCAATGATCAGAGTAGTCCCTGACAGGTTCCAGAATCTTTGTTCCCTCACAACCTTCCTAAGCTGTGCTAAGTTAGCTCAGCCACAGCTCAGCTGGGATTTTTGAAACAATCAAAGAAGAGTTCTCTCTAAGAATCCAACCCAGTTTTTACACATTGCATCACATACTGGAAACAGGACTTCGGGATTTTAGTCAGTGGAATAGAAATACATATCGAGTGCAGACATAATTAATGAAGCTCATAAAATGTGTGCCTCAGTACCTTGATTTAAGAAGCTCACCAGCATATTGGGATATAATAGGGTATGTGTTCACATGTACAATGCATTGCATACAGCTTACGTTTGCATATCCTGTATGATCACTAGAATAGCGAATATATACTGGAGATGGCATCCTACACTAGACAGTGCAATGCTGGAGAATATGCTTATAAGCAAAAAGCACTGTCATTGGTGTTCTACTTCTTTTCTCCTCTTCAGTTTTAAAAAATATTTTTGTTTTCAATGCTTTTCTTTTATGTACTGTCTTTACAGGTTTTTGTTTTTCCTCCCACAGTCAAGCTATGTTATGAGTGCTGAATGCTGATTAAAAAATATTTAGGCTAATACAACCTAGTCATTTTTGATTCCTAAACACCAGCCCATCATTTTTTGACTATCAGACAAATTATGCTTGATAATTTTGATAGCATCTATTCTAGTCTACAAATGGAATTTAAGTATTTTTTTTTAGTTATTAGATTATTTGTGGAAAAATGATTAAGGTCTGTCATTAATCTTTTACTATTTTTTATTTTGACAGGAGGAAACCAGTAAGGATGTTTATGTGGTGGTCAGCTGTTTTATTTCTTGGATGCATTTCGTTGGGAGCAGAAGGGTGGCCAGCCAAGGAAGGATATGACTTTAAGCCCTATCAGCCTCTAGTAAGATTACGCCACAAGGTACTGATTATTTTCTAGCATTCTTCGCTTTTCCACAAATAAGGAATAATTGACTCAGTAGACTTATTTTATCAGCGTAACCATTTAGAAAGAAACTCTTTCCAATAATGAAATCTTCAGAATATTGCTCTGATTAATCAGTATAATAGAGCTGCTTTGCAACTCTCCAGGGATCAAAACAGCCTTAAGTCTAGTTTCCATAGCCACAAGATAACTTCCCTTGCATAGGGTGATTCTCGAGTGGTACAGAATCATCTTAGCATCTCCTAAACTGCTCCTCACTGGGCTGCCAGTTTAGGTGAGTGGCCATGGAAAGCTATACCTGGCTGCTATAATGGGTCCTGGGGGTTGCCTGCAGTTGGCATAGACTAAAACAGCCTTTTAATTGCTTTAACTTATGCCAAAGACAGAAGCAGCACCTGGACAGCCTTAAGATCTAGGCATGGGGCCATAACGGTGACTTAAAACCACCTTTGCCCCCTACTTCTGGGCTTGTGCCAGGTACACTTCAGCTGGAGAATCAGGGCCATTATCTTTATTAAATATCTAAGTATTTTGAAACCATCAAAGTTGCTGTTAACATTTCAAGGTGTTTTAGTTGAATTTCTTTGTACCATTTACAAAATATCAAAACTATTTCCTGATATTTGTAAGTTTGTAAAGATGATCCCAAATACTGAAAGGTTTCAGAGTAGCAGCCGTGTTAGTCTGTATCCGCAAAAAGAAGAACAGGAGTACTTGTGGCACCTTAGAGACTAACAAATTTATTAGAGCATAAGCTTTCATGGACTATGCATCCGAAGAAGTGGGCTGTAGTCCACGAAAGCTTATGTTCTAATAAATTTGTTAGTCTCTAAGGTGCCACAAGTACTCCTGTTCTTTTTCCAAATACTGAAGTTCTCACTCGGTCTATATTCAGGTGAAACTCACCATTGAAACCAGTGGAAGTTTTGCCTAAGTAAATATTGAAAGATTTGCCCATGAATGTACATTATTTATGTAAGTACCGTATATATCTTACAGATGGAACACAGAATATGTAAACACTATATTTTAGTAAAATTACAAAGAAATGCTATAGTATGAATCCTCTGCGGATTATTATTCCAATATCAGCATGTACTAAGAATGTCTTGAGTACATGAGGCCCAGTCCTGCAAACACTCATACATGTGCTTCATTTTAAATGGGCAAGTGGACTACTTGGCAGGACCAGGGTCTTAGACTTTACCTGTTAATTCAATTCCATTTATGCAATTTCAGAGCAGTGTACTCTAGTATAGTAGCAAGGAGAAGAAAAAAAAAAAGAAAACAGTAGACTGAAATGAGGAGGAAATGAAAACAGACAGGAAGAGTGACCACAAAAACAACCCTGAAAATACAGACAGTTTAGGTGGAAAAGAAAAAAAGAGGAAGAAAGGAGATGAAAGCAGAGATAGACAGAAGTAAGAGATAAAAAAAAAAAAACGAAGAATACATTTTTTAGATTTGTGTGGTCTCTAGTTAATACGTCTTAGGTCACAGTTAGTCTGTTTGTAGTGTTGGGGGAGTAATTCTTAGATACCTGTTTTATGTTTGAAACAGAATATGATGCAGATTTCAAGAATAGTTTGTGGAGATTAACAAATAAAAATAGAGGATTATTTTTTGTCTCTCATCTCTAAACCATCATTGCTTTATTTTATTTAGTCAATTCTATTAAAAGGCCTCTGATATTATAATCATAAATTTTTGTTTGCAATTAGTTGTGAGAATGTATCAGGCTGGCAGTGTTTTCCTGAAACACCCTCCCACTAGTGTTGGTACTTCTGGGAAAGGTTTAAATGAGGCTGGTTGACTCACTGAGATGTCTTGTCATCACCATCTGGCTATAAAGGAAGTGGGATTCTCGCTCAGAGAGAAGAAAGATTTAGACTGTGGACTGAACATTCCTAAGGGGAAAATACCCTCTGAACAGTCAAACCTAGTAGAAAGTGTGAGCTGGTGTTTGTTACTTTATTTTTGTAAAACGAAACCACTAGAATTAAGTGAGTTTGGATTTTAATGTGTGGACTTTTTTATACTGCAGGTTGGTAAAGGTAGAGTGCAATCAATGATGGGTAGAGCTGGTCAGGAAATGGTTTTCCTGTCCCATGAAAATTTACAAGATTTCAAAAATTTTCCCATTCCACATTGGTATGAAACCAAGACTTTTAAAATTTTTTTGATAGACACCCAGAGAAAGAGACCCCAGAATAGCCTGGTGGTTAGGTTACCCACTGTGATATGGAAGAATCTTCCTGATTTAGATCAGAGACTTGATTCTGAATCTTCCACATTTCAAGTGAATGCCCTAGCCACAAGGCAGTTGACCACAATTCTATCCTGGACTTGGGAAACTTTTCTGACCAAAGTTTCATTAAAATTGGTACATTCCCATTAAAAGTTTTAATTTTGACAAATTGGCATTTTCCGGCGAGGGTTGGGGGGGGGGGGAGGGGAGGGGAGAGAAATTACTTTGTAAAACATTTCCTGACCAGTTTTAATGATGGGAATTATTAACTTCTGATTTACTTTAGTGGAGTAATTCCTGAGTTACACTAGTTCAAGGGAATCAGAATCATGTCCACTGTCCTTGAAAATAACTTAACATACAAGGCCCCCTACTTCGTATGTTTTACTGCAGAAGTGATGGCACATTCGGTTATCATATTTTTATTTCTTTGAAGATAATAAAATTAAAGTTTTAAAAAGAGAAAAAGTGATAAAAGTGAAGAGAACATAGGAAAAGTAGATGAAACTGAGAACTAAAATGTCTTCTGACATCTAATAAACAAAATATGTGATTTTTCTGGAAAATATTTCTCGATGCTAAAATGATCAATATTCAATATTAGTATAAAACAAAGATGCAAAAGGTGTTCTAAAGTCAATTTTTTGTAATCAGTTCTGGCACTGATATGTATTCAATGTATTTTAACAAATAATCATATTTTATATTGGATATGTACCATGAGAATCTGAGCCTTTTTCTGCTCCCAACAAGTATTTTATATTTCAAATGTTTAAATAAATAGATTCAATTAGGTAAGATTGAATATTGCAGGTAAAAGATGATCACAAGTACAGCATGGTGTTACTTGCTATTGAGTAAGTAACATTTCTGAATGGTTTATGGCTGCATAAAGTGAAAACAAATGAGGATTCACTGTTGCTGCAGTGCTGGGAAGCTTGACCAATGATTACAGTACAGTCAGTAGTTTTAACTGTCAGGTGAGAACACAAGTATCCCATTTCTTCTTAGTTAACTTGAAATGATTAACTTATCAGCTTGAGGAGGTAGTTATTGTTTACACTGTTTCTGTAGTTAGGAAGTTTAGATATTCAGAGGTTTTGTGCGTTTATATTTAAAAATGAATTATACCACTTTTGTGCAGAATTTTGTTTCTTTTTTGCAGAGTTGCAAGTAGGTATAGGAAAACTCAGGCAACTCTGAGGTTAATTTAAACCATATTTTATGTTGTGTGTGTGTGTGTGTGTGTGTGTGTGTGTGTGTGTGTGTGTGTATATATATATATATATAATTTACAGTATACATGGCTAAATTCTGATATTAGTGGGTATGTGTGGATGGAATTTAGCCTATTGAGTTCTGAAGGGAGATCATTGACAATTAAAATGTCACAATGATAAACACAAACACAAAAGTGCTGCCAAGAACGTTACCAGGGAAAGATATAGTTGCCACTGAAGGCAGCAACAACCTTGCTAGAGATAATAAAAAAGAGAGAGGATTCCCTAATCCACTGATTTAATAGGCTGAATAGTAAAGTCTATTATAAATTAAATCAATAGGTTCTTCAGATATCACTAGCTAATGCTCGGTGTATGAATTCTCTAGAAATGCCATGCAAATTAGCCAACTAAAACCACATCACCCAGGAAAACAAATACAGACATCTAATACATACTAAACTCTAGCTTTCCCGTGTAAATCCTATAGTACTGTGGAAACAGTGGAACAGGAAACTAAATCACCACTGTTTCTCACCGTGAAGACATTATAGTTCAGAAGTGGGTCACTGTCAGCTTTCCTAGAAACATCATGTGACTTCCCACAGCTGTTCTTCCATTTGCCTTTTCCTCCTGCCCCAGAGAACCTTTCTATCTTATAAGCAAACAAACATGCCACTTGGTTCCAAGCTGTTTCTCTTTCTCTCTAGCAATGCTACTCTAACCAGGGTTAGAGAGGCCTGGGAGGAGAGATCGATGGTGAGTACTTGGGTTCGTTGATCTCTGTGGTAGCAGACAGAGGAAGACAAGGCAGAAAGAAATCGTGTCTACAGTGTAACCAGAACTGAGAGGTTTAATATTAATCCCACTGGTATTGCTTGTCATTAACTCTCAGTGTGGTGTTGCTAAACAAAGATGCCGGTTTTAGGTTCGTGATGCTAAGTGCATGATCAATGGTTAATAAAGTTTCAGATGTCCATGATTTCATGCAAATGGTTTGTATTGCATCACTGAAAGCTTGTTGGGTGATACTACTAGACTGCTTTTGATGCAGTTGATTCTGGCCAGGCATTCAACTCAGCCCGAATTAAGGAGGAATCAGTGAGGAGGTGATATGGTTGTGCTTTTTGTATCCAATCTGCAATTCAAGAGGTGCCCTACACAATAACTGGATAGAATACAGTGTATCTATCTTGTGTGGGAGTCATGAGATGGAGTTAAACTGAGACTGGTTCTGCTGTACCAGTCACTTCCTAGACAGAGAAGTCCCTGCATGAGTTTATGGGTTTCCTCACCGCAGTGGCATTGGAGCCTCTGTAGCTGCTAATGCTTTGTGCCTTAACAGCCATCTCATGACATCTTTTGAATCAGCTCAAGATTTCTTAACTAATATAATGACCATGGAACTATCTCAGGTAATAACTGTCTCATTTCACATAATTTGCCACACTCTAAATTTAGTTTCTGGATTGGGATTGTAGGTTAGGTAGTTAGCACTTTTGAATTTGTCATGGTCTGTTCATTGCCTTCCTCAGTTTAGAGGTTGGGACAGACTTACCTTGTTGGGGTGAGGGACTTGTGTTGATGGTCTGCCCTTACTGGTCAAGGGAATCTGAGCTCTTTCAGAAGGCCATTAGAGTCTATATTATTCTCCCAAAAGATTTTTATCTTTATCTCTTATCTTCAGCCATCAAATGGTAGTCTCTGTTCTCCGGCTTCATTTTCATAGATCACCTGGGTTTACAAATGACCTGCAATAGATGAAATAAGATGAAAGATGTTTTGACAGATGATTCAGACTGATTGGAACATACAGATTATAAAAAAAATTATTCCATGACTGTAGAGAATGTATTCCCTTATGACTGATGCAGGCCAGCAGGGAACAACTAGTCTCATCATTCACGAAGACTTAACACTTCCCAATATGTACAAGACTCTTAAGGAGACAGCTGTGCTGTCTTTTGCATCACTTGACATTGACAATCTTGCAAACTAGCTTTCAATATCTAATCTTTCATTTTTAGTTAACTTTATACAGAAAGATGTGGCAATACAAGTCTGAGTACTTAGATACCTCAGTTCTGGACCTGGGCTGCAATGTTCCTGGCCAACCCCTGTACAGTCTACGGGTGTGGGTGATCACACCGGTAGTTAATGAATATTTGGATACAATGACATTGGAACTACCATTTCTTCATTTACACTCTCATGACAATACCATTACATATTATATGTTAATAGAATAAAAAATTGTTATTTTGATAGGTTTCACTTTATCATTAGGAATTACCAGAAATTTCTTCCCCATTACCCAATTCACTTTATAGTATTTCAGTAAAAAGATCTCAAAATGTGAAGGGTCCATACAAGAAAATGATTTTATGAGAGGAAGTCTAATTTCATCAGTTTTTATTTGAAAGTATTAAAAGTTTCATTTATGGTATTTTTAAAACCCAGTATACAAAATGACCAGCTGGCATCCAAGCAGTATGTCTCATCCTGCCTTCTGGAAATTTTCTAAGGGAATAAAATTTGATTATCTGTAACTTGTCAACTCTGTGCATGTAAACTGACAATAGTTCAGACATTACCATAATATCGTGTAAATTAAGTTCAAATGTTTGACTGTATGAATTAGACTTAAACTAATGGACCACTGGAATATTTCCAGTTATCAAGAAAATGTTCTTGTGATTATGTCACTTTGGCTCAGCAATAACCTATTATATCTGATCACAGAATTTTAACCACTGCTCAGTATCATATCACTGTGGTCCAAACTGGGGCTTCTTAAAGAGCATGTTTCCTTAAGTAAGATTTTTCCACCATTAATTTTAGAACAGTGATCCATATTTATATTTTAATTGTGCAATACTATTAGTTGTCTGGTCTTGCTTAAGTGGTTTATTGTCACTGGTTTTATTCAAAAGAACATTGTCAAAATTATGCCTTGCAAGAAAAGAAAAAGAAAATGAACAAAATCCTTGTCCTATCTTTCATTTCTGAATGAAATTTCATTTCATTTCATTTCATGTTCTGAAAACAGAACAGCAGGTAGAACAGCGAGTTTAGGTATAAGAGGGATTTCATTGGTGTAATACTTCAGAAAAATGAATAAGAAGTTCTAGAATCTGGAGATTACTGGTAGAATTTTCAAAAGAACTCGGCTGTGGCTTAACTGCTGCCACTCTGTCAATGGTAAAACGTCCATTCACATCAATAGAAGCATTTAGTAAAATCAGTGACGAGTGATCATTTCTAAACATTTTACTCCAGGTTGTCTTTTTATATCAAACTTCACAGAATATTTTGCTGTGGTTATTGAGGGGGATGTCAAGCTATGTCTGAATGTTTTTTGGGTTTACTGTTTTGCAAGTTTCTTCTGGTTCTCCACAAGCGAAAACACTGAATAAATTTGTAAGGGCCTTTCCATTTGTAAGTTGTCTTGCATTGCTGATGAGCTGTTGTAGATCATTTATTAATATTAAGTCTCACTTCTGAAATCCATTAGAAATTGTTTTTAGCACCCTAGTGAATTTTCTGCTGATGATTTGCATGGCTGTGGCAGTGAAAGCAGAGAGTAAAAGTAATTTCAGTGAACAAGCATATTCTGTGGATTTCAGAAATCCAACTGAATAGAATCCTGAGAAGCAGCTGCAGCTCCTTGCCCATGGCTAAGAAATGTCAAATGTGCCCTGTACTACTATATGTATAGCAGAGCTATATTTCAGTTATGCTTGTATAAGATATGCATCTCCTCTCCTCCATGCTGCAATGTGTATTTAACCTGCTAATTCTTGAGAATTCTATAAAACTGCTCAGTCATGATGCTGGAATGGGCATGGTATTGAGTATTGTGTTTAGTTATTGATTTGAAAAGAGAGAGGACAACTAAAAAAAAATATATATATCTGACCTATCCGTTGTCATATAAACACCCCCTTCTTAAAAATAACGTACACAAGTGTGATAGCTGTAAGACAATCCACAACATTTGACTTTTTATCAGCTATTTCTACAAGTCAGAATATTGATGTTCCCTTGGTGTTAGTAGGACAGGTGATTTGCTAGGTCACTCCAATCCTCAACTCTGGAAGCCAGCCTTACTCACTTGCCACAAGAACACATTTTCAGCCTCATAACGATATACATGAAATCACAACCTATAACATTACTATAACAGCAATGCTCAGTGCATCATGAGCCTTCCGAAGACACCCGCCATGACAAACTGCATTGGATACCACACAATCATAGTATAAGGATGAGCATGGGTGTAGGATGTTCCCCCGAGGTACAGAATGTCACACCTTCCCCCTTAGTTAACTGCAAGAGCGTTAGTCACTGACTATCTCAAAGGCAGTTTGTGTTCTAGTCCTCTTGGCATTCAGCCATTAAGGCCATGAGATGGTGTGCCTCGGTTTCCCCATTCACACACAGCAAACCAGGTTTTTTATGGTTTCTCTGCTGTGATAAGCTTTAAATCGGTTTACAGGTATTAATTGAAAAGTAGCATTATTATAAGGGTTAACATCTGTGTCAAAATTCTTATTCCCAAAATGTAACATGAATACCAAAATTTTTATCACAGATGTGCATTTAAAAGTATCTTTATGATACCACACCCTCTGTTCAGATACTGTAGTTTGAGGTTAGTTTGTTCATTACCCATGGTGTCCTTTGACTTTCTCCCATGTAACCCGTCACTGCCTTTTCTTTCCCTCCAGTGTTCCCCTCTGTGGGGGCTCTTAATTTAATCATATTTCTGGAATTTTGGTGCCTCAGGATCTGGCAAGATAGGTGTTCAGGGGGATCCTGCACATTGGCTGGCCCTTTGGGGAGCAGTCTCCCAACCCCAGGACTGTACATATATAGAAAATCCAGTTCCCCTTTGGGGATTACCTGGTATTTCCTCCTCTCAGCAGTGAGTCCTTTCCTGCCCCTTAGAAGGCTGTGATCTGTGCTCTGTGGGCTAGGTGTGTTTACCCTTTGATCAGATACACCTTTTCCCAGCAGCTTTTCCATTACTGCTCCCTGTCTCTCACCAGCCTGGGAGAAAACACCCCCTTTGTCAGTTGGGTCTTTGTGTTCTCACAAGCCACCACCTGGCAATTTCCTGGTCTCAATTCTTCTGTTGTCACAGGTGTTGGAGCTGCATCTTGATGTAAAGAGACAGTTACTTTCCAAAAACTTATCAGAAACAGCATCCTGAAAAACCGGCACCTGGATTGGGGTACCCTCCATCACCTCTTTCTCTGTCCCTGAAAAGTCAGCTGTTGTGACTGCTCCCCTCCTGGGGTCACAAGCTGAGTGACTCGATGCACAGATGCTGACCCAGCCCTCCTCCTAGTGTCCTGGGCATTCTGTCCCAAATGACTGAGGAAACATTCCTGTACCCCCACTATTCCTAGTTTCCTCCTCTGGGCCCCCTCCTAAGACATTTCTCTGTGCTCCCTAGGAAAGGTTCCATCCCTTGTTAATCTGTAAAAAACTCTGCCAGCTAACAACTGGGACAGTTTCCTTAACCACTGACAACACCTCTCCTGTGCCTGAGGGCATGTCGCCTCCTGCTGGAAAGGAGCTAGTCTCAGCTCCTCCCATACTTGGAAACACACTGCTTCCCTGTGTTACAGAGTCACAGGAATCCTCACCCACATCAATGGTTTCTGAGATTCCCTGCCCCTTCTCTGGGCTCTCCTCTGGGACACATTTCTCTATGCTCCCTAGAGCTGGGTTTGTCTCTGGTTCAGCTGTGACCTGCTGGCAGCTAACAACCCGGACAGTTCTCTCCCTGGCAGGCATTACACCCCCATCCCTTCCTGATGTGGTGTTGCCTCCAGTTGCAATGCAGGAGTTGGTCTCAACCACCCTCTGCCCTGGAAGCATGTGGCTTCACCCTGTTGCAGAAGAATCAAGGAGACTCTCTCCCATTCTCTCAGCAGTTCCTGAGACCTTCCCCTTCGGCATCCCAGCGTAAAACTCCCTCCTGCTGCAGGCAAATACTTTAACCTGAACTGCATGGAAAAAATCATTACCAAGAAGCAGGTCGACTAAGAGGTGTTTCATTACCCCACAGTCAAAACATTTTCAAAACCTTCCCACACCACATGGATTTTAGCTAATGGTATGAGGAATCTGCTTTCACCCACCCCCACAATCTCTGCTATTTGGCCAGATAGCATACTGGCCTTTGGGACCACATTCTGCTTAACCAGAGAGATCTGGGCCCCTGTATCCCTCTGCCTCAAGTATTCCCTGCCATCAATTTGGACAGCCTTAACATGCTCCGTATCTGGTTCTGTAGAGGCTAACCTCACAAAACCAATGATAGATTTCAATTGCTTGCGGGGTTTCTGTATTGAGGACAGCAGAGCTAACATGAGCTATTGGTTGCCTGCTTCCTCCCAGTACAGGGCATTTATTCCTCAGGTGATCAGTGGAATTCCACTGATAGCACCTTATGGGCTTTTCTGCTTTTACAGAAGATTTGGGATAGGAGTTACCAGTAGAGGAATGTTTTTGGGTAAGAGAATGTTTAGGCTTCCAACCCCCTTCTCTCTTCCCAGGGGCAAAATGGAATCCTCCCTTCCCACCAGTTTTAAGCCCCTCTTTCTGTGGCCTACCCTCAATAGACGCCTGACCCTTAATAGATGGCATCAGCTAAAAAAGCCATCTCATCCACAGTCTTTACATCTTTGTCCCATAGACACTGCTTTACATCAGCCTTACATATGCTTAGGAAATGTTCTTGAGCAACAAGATCCAACATTCCCTCAAAGCTTGCCACCTCTTTACCCCTCACCCATTACTCATACCAATATCCCCTTTAAAATTCCTAAATTTAATTCTATGTGTTTCTGGAGTAATCTGAAAACTTTGCAAAACAGTATTTTTAAATGTACAGTAGTCTAAAGCATCTTCAAAAGACATTCCATTGAATACATTTCAAGCCTTACCAGTTAATTTTGCAATCGGGGAAGGAACTTTCTTATCAGGGATTTCATGTATTACACACAGCCTTTTGAAGGTGTTCAGCAATATTGTCCTCTTCACTGTATGTAGGACATAAGTGTTCCCATTTGTGGATTTTTGGAGTGATAGGAGTCGTGGCCAGGGGCCTCTGGTTCTGCTTCTCTAGCAGGTACAGCTGGTGTTTTCTCTTTCTCCTCTCTCTTGCTCTCTTTTTCTCCCATAGCCCTTCTGTTTGCAACCTCCTCTTCTTTGAGCCTCATTTCTGCCTGCCACATTTGAAATTCACCATCCTTTTCCTTCTCTGACATTTCCAGGCTGAACAGCTCTAGTTTTGTAGATGCCTCACTGGTAGTCATTTTTCTGCTTTCTTGTGCTTATTTCCCTCACCCAAAATAAACAAACAGAAAATAACAAAACTGTGACCTCCTCCTGACTGTTCTTAGCCACTGCACTTAAGACTCACTTTACATCACAAATATCAGTGCTTAAAGTGTGAACGACACTTGGAATAACAAGCTGCACTTACAATCTGCTCACCCCGCCACTGTGACATTCCCCTGGTGTTATCTGGGCTGGTGATCTGCTAGGTCACTCCAATCCTCAACTTTGGGAGCCAGCCTTACCCTGCTCTGCTGCAAGAACTCCCACTCCTTGGCTGTTCACGCACAGCCTTTAGCATGTAAGCTGCTCCTTTGATTGTGCAACCGAATGACACTAGCCAATATCTCTGGTCCCATACACAACCCTAGAAACCTCCATCTTTCAGTGTCCAGTTATGCCTGTTGGACGCTGCAAGCTTATGAGTTTGTCAATTTAGCAAAGACATTTATAAATTATATGCATCAGGCTTGTTATCCCAAGGAGAGTCTTTGACACGCTTCAAACCAAATGCACTGCTTCAGGTAGAACGAACAAATTTATTAACTACAAAGATAGATTTAAGTGAATATAAGTCAAAGCACAAAAAGTCATATTTGGTCAAATGAAATACAAGCAAAATGCATTCTAAGCTGATCTTAACACTTTCAGTGCCTTTACAAACTTAGATGCTTCTTACCACCATATTTCCATTTTTACCTTCCTATGAAAAATCTGTACTTTAAGGGGAAAACAAAGAAGGGAAATAGAAAAATAAAATTTTGTAGACAGAAACAGGTGCATTCCAAGTAATATAATAAATTGGGATAAAACATTATTTCCATTAAAAATTATGAAACAAAGTAGTTAGCATGTATAATGTATATCAGTAAATGGGAGGCTTTATACAGATGTTCATTTCAGTGATATATGTATTGTGTATGCTAATTATGTTTAAGGTTACAATCACATGCTCATTTGGGACATTTTGTCCAGGAATGATTACATGCAAAATAATGCTACTCAGAGATACAGAGAGGGGACAAGCAGGCAAAACCCAGATAATCAAGGCTCCAAACAATCCCAAGTTTAAAAGTTCGCAGTGTTTATCTAGAAGTCCTGCCTGCCTGCAGGCTTTGAGAATTCATATGATTTCATCCCCTTAAATCCTCTCTGCCCTGGAAAAAAGGCTTTCTATTGCTGTAAAATGTAGCAGTGAATGCTGGAGACTGAGTACAGTGCTGCTCTCACTAGTAAAAATGTGAGAATTCTTTTATTCCTGAAGGATCTTATATTCTGTACCCATTGCCCTTTTAATATGTCCAGGGATTGAATTATAAATTTCAGGTTTCCCCTAAAATACATGGCAGCTTGTTTGTTTTTTGTTTTTAACTGTAGTCTGTAAACAGTAACAATATTTAATGTTTTCTTCCACATATACATGAATAAAATTTGACAAATATTATTTCTTTCCTATGTCCATTAGTATTTTCAGGACATGACCTATTTATAAAGTGCTATTATAACCATATGGTAGCATGACAAAGTTCCTCCTCTATCTTGGTGGGTCCTGCACTTATTGGCAGATTTTCTTGCCTCAGAGATTCACCATGTGGGTTGGGGAACAGCCCAGAGACCTTCCCCTCTGGAAGAACCCACAGTCCAGGTCAATTGGGAGGTTGGGGGGGGGGGGGGAACCCAGGCCCACCCTCTACTCTGGGTTCCAGCCCAGGGCCCTGTGGACTGCAGCTGTCTATAGTGCCTCCTGTAACAGCTGCATGACAGCTACAACTCCCTGGGCTACTTCCCCATGGCCTCCTCCTAACACCTTCCTTAGTCTCACCACAGGACCTTCCTCCTGGTGTCTGATAACGCTTGTGCTCCTCAGTCCTCCAGCAGCACACCTTCTCACTCTCAGTTCCTTGCACCTCTTGCTCCCAGCTCCTCACACTCACACCAGAAACTGAAGTGAGCTCCTTTTTAAAGTCCAGGTGCCCTGATTAGCCTGCCTTAATTGATTCTAGCAGCTTCTTCTTAATTGGCTCCAGATGTCCTAATTAGCCTGCCCGCCTTAACTGGTTCTAGCAGGTTCCTGATTACTCTAGTGCAGCCCCTGCTCTGGTCACTCAGGGAACAGAAAACTACTCATCCAGTGACCAGTATATTTGCCCTCTACCAGACTCCTCTACCCCACTGGTCTGGGTCTGTCACAGTAGCTGATATTAGTTGGAAATCAAGGACATTCCCTCCCATGGAAAACCCTTGGAAGGAGTTTTTTGGGGAAGGAAACTGAGGTTTCACTTACAAAGTCTGCTGCACATTGTTTCTCCCACCCACTAACATATGCTGTGTAAGAAGCAGTAGTTCTGGCCAGAAACACTACATTCTGCAAAAGGCCAGGATTATAGATGCAGAGGCCCTGTGCTGGCTCCTACTGTTGGCCGCTGGCAACATCTGGCTGTACTACCTTCACTTGGGAAATTCTCTGGAGTCAATGAAGAGAGAGGTAGAAGTTTTAGCACCATCCGCTGTCCTCTCCACCCATGTGAATCCTGACACTGGAGGTGGCTGACCTCACCCTATTCTTCATTGGATGGATGAGATCTATATTCACAGGGCCCTTTCTGCATGTAGATATCAGGGGCATCACCTAGAACTTGGTTAGCAGCATTGCTTCTTTATGGCACATGCCATACTTCCAACCATGAATGAATCATGTATAGTCCATGTTCTGGGGAGCTCATGTAATTACCCTGTAAATCATGGCTTCTCTACCTGGGGGTCATAAGCAAGTGTTTGGAGGCCTGACCACCCTGCCCGCCCCATATTGCTAACTAGGAAGGAGAGGGCAGGGCATTCCAATGAAAAAAATGGATTTGTACATCCTTTGTTTTGACTCCAGTGTTCATGTAATTCCTTCATCCCCTCTCCAGGGTGTGAGAGTTTGGGCAGCGCTTGGGCAAAGTACATACATGGGTTAAGTGAATTACAGTGTGTTGGTGAGGTGTGATCTGCACACATTATCACTTGGATCATATGAGTGAGAATGATAGTTCCAGAGCATACATATTAATTGAATAAAATTGTAATGTAAAATATAAAATTCAAAATTAATATGAAAGTCTTATAGAATGATATGTAATCTTAGCAGGAAAATGAAGTCAATCTAATTGTTAATAGTGGTGTGTTGACAAACTGGCATGGACCCCAGTTCCACTGTTTTAAATTAATGAATTATTAAAATTTCTATTCTGATTCCAATTAGTAAACTGCTGTAGTATAAATCAGAGAAAATATATACTCTAAATATTAGATTTTGAAACACCAACATAATGTATACGTGTACAGTAATATACTATCACTGGGATACAAATAATGCTGGTATGGAGCAGCATTGTTTAAAAAAAAAGAAAAAAAAAAGAAGAAGGTGACCTGTAGAAGTTATTGTGTTTGTACCAGCCTATGGGGTTCAGGCAAAGCATTTGTGTGGAATTTAATTCAGAATTTAGATCTGATCCCATTTTTAATTCATGCATTTATTTTACTGATTTATTTTTAAGCTTTTAAGTGTCTTTCTCTCCTGTTTTCTCTTTGCTGGAAAAACAAATGACTTTTCACAGAAAATTGGCTTCCCTTTTAACACCAGGAAAAGGTCTCAAGAGTTTTAACTCCCATTTCTTCCTGGTTGATTTAGCCTAAATTCCCCCAAGAAAAAGAAGGCAGATTATTTTCAAAAGATTGTTTTCATTTGCAGATATGTGTTTCGAAGCCAAAAAAAGGGTCTCCTGTGCTCCACTTACTTAATAGGTGCATTAGCGGGACTGTCACATGGAAACTGAAAAGGTCTTATTTATATAACTTTTAGCAAATATAAATAACTTCTCAATTCTTACTGTAGCTTCATGACTTTTTAACCTGCTGATTTCTTGCCTTTTATTCATAGACTGTATATTTGCTGCTTCCCCTCTTCCCTCTATAATAGATTACCATTTTTTATAATTTTTTTATTGGATGACAGAATGTGTACCAAACTGCATCATGACATTAAGGCACCTCCTTGATCATTCTTTTATTTTATCATAGGGCGCTAGATTTCAATATTCAATGTACAATCTGTTAAGCACTACTGTCATGGAATTTCTTGGAAATTACAACAGTATACCATATGATATGGAGGCAACAGAAAAGGTGGCGGCAAACTACTGTATATTCTTATTTGAACTATTTTCCATGTTTAGAAATACTGTATTTGTAGATTTATTTTTTTAATAAAAGACAAAGGGACATTATTATCATGTAGTCTGATCTACTGAATAACACAGGGCACAGAGTTTTACAGTAATTCCTATATCAAATGTATGGTTTAAGTAGAGCATATCTGTTAGAAGACATTGTCTAGATTTAAAGATTTCAAGTGATGGAGAATGAATCATCTTGTTTCACTGGTCAGTTACCTTAATTATTAATTTTTTAGTCTTATTTCCCATTGGAATCTGTCTACCCTCAACTTAGAGACATTGTCGCTTGTTATGTCTTTGTCTTCTGAAGCCCTCTAGTATCAGAAATCTTTTTGCTATCTAGGTACCTTGACTATGATCAAGTCACCTGTTAACCTTTTCTTTGAATGTGGATGCGAGAAACTGACACACAATTTCAGAAATGGTCTCTCATAGTGCATGTAGAAGTAACATCACCCCCTCCCCTGACTCCTACTTGACATTCCCCTGCATGAAAAAATTATATTACCCTTTTAGTCATAGAATATCATTGGAGAACTTGATTATTCACCACGGCCCCCAATGTCCTTTTTACTGTCACATTTTTCCAAAGTACAGTACTCTGTCATGTAAGTTTGACCTACATGCTTTGTATGAATGACTTTGCTTTGGTTGCATGAAAATGGTCGATTGCACCCAGTTTATCAATGATCCAGATCACTCTGAAAAACTGAATTGTTTTTTTTTTTAATTTATTTACCACTCTATCATTCTTCATGTCATCTGCAAAATTTACCTGCAATAATTTTATATTTTCCCCCAGAACAATGATAAAGATATTGCATAGCATTAGGCCAAGAACAGATTCCCTGCAGGACCCTATTAGAAATATCCCCATTTGATGATGATTCACCACTAATAACTATATTTTGAAATTGCTTTTTAATCTATTTAATATGTATTACATTAATTTGATATAGTGATAAATCTGAGTATTTGGTCAGTTACCTTTACAAAATTTGAAATCTCCTAAAAAATCAGTAACAAGTTTTATTTGACAAGACCTATTTTCCATAAAACCATGTTGAATGGTATTAAATATTCTACTATCCTTCAATACTTCATTGATTGAATTACCATATCAGCTGTTCTATGATTTCATCTTGTAGGTTAACCACAGCAGAGTGTAGAGAAAGGATTCATTCACTAAGGACGTCCATTATGGGGCAAGGGATTTCCAGGAATGTTGGATTCTGGTTCTGGTGAAACCAGCCAGCTCTTCAGTGGACTGAACTTTGTGGGGGAAGTTACTTATTTATATAGTCTATAAATACATAGACTATATATTTATTATATAGGAAATATAACTATTGCTAACTGTTGGCCAAGTTTAGTGTTTATGATTTTGTTCTGTGGTGTAACCAGTTGTTTCCATCACTTTCTCTCACTTCTAGTTAAATCTTTATTCTTTCTTAAATAAACCTACTTTTGTTTTATTATACATGCTCACAAGTGCTTTGTGGTTTACAGGAGTAGGAAATTATGGTAAAACTGGGGTACGCTGCACCTTTGGTGGAGAAGATCTGGAATTTCTGTGAGTAGCCAGTGTCAGGAGCTGGATATCACAGGGGATATCACTAGGTGAAGTGAGGGTTGGCACAGCCCAGAGGAGAGTGCTTGAGTGGCTGAGAGACTGGTGGTGTCAGGGAACTGACACCGAGCTATCACAAAAAGATTCCCTTTCACTGGACACAAGGGGGAATAAGATGGCACTCATTCCTGCATGCCCCAAGAACCAACACAATCCTGTTTACCCTTAAGGGGCCACAGTGCTCAGCTCCTTGCAGTAAATTCCTGTTACTGCAGGATTGTTCTCCAAGGTTTTTTTTTTTTTTTAGTGTGTTTTTCCTCTCCAATTTTAAATGTCTCCAATGATGAGTGTTTGGAAATTATTTGGAAATTATTCCATTGTCTAATTCCATTGTCTAATATCATACCTTCAGAAAGACTTTATTGATAGCCAACCTACATTCTAAGAGTATTTGCATGTTGGGAAATTATGTAGATGACAATCTAAATCATTTTCAGACATCACTGGAAAATAATTTTTCAAGGACACAGATTTTCAGGGTTTTCAGGGTTTAGTATATTTTAAACTCCTATATGTTTAGTGAGTTCCAAGTGTATTTGAACAAGTTCTATCCTTTTCATTATACCAAAAATTTTGTCACTGAATCTGAATCTTTTGCTAACTCTTGTGTTAAAGTATCAGCAAATACTGGACTAGGACTTGCTTCATTCATTTGAATTAGTATATTCCATTCAATAGAGTATAGATGCACCACTACAGAAATGCTGATTCATCTGCAAAGCTGAAGGAGAAAGGGATATTCATAACGTCAACTGGATTTTCAAAGACACAAGCTGGTAATTTTCTCTGTCTTTAAATAAGGCTGGCACTAGAGATTCATAACCGCTACAGCAGTCAACACTTTTATTAATGGTTGTCAATCATGTAGTATTGCCAGATATATCATTACTTCTTTCTCACTTTTACTTCTAAAAGTCTGTCATTTGCTTAACTATTTAAATATTTCTGTTTTATATCTGGGAAAAAGCTAGTGCATATATTCATATCCTATCTGAATCTGAAACCTTCTTGCAATATCAGACATCACTTAGAGCATGAACAAAGCTCCACTATCCCTATCTATTCCAGGCTGCTCTTTTCATGTCAAGAGGGAGTCCTGTGATTGCCACTCTTGATTTGGGTCCCTGTTTCTCACCAAAGCTCCTTCAACAGGGTTAATTTGGCTTGGTTCCCTGTAGGTGTCTTCTCTCTTGAGAGGTTTGAAACTAGAAAATGTATGCAGTGATACAGTTCAGTCTTCTAATAACAAAATGTTATTTGTCCGCAGGAACACAGTTAGAGATATGGGTTAAAATAACAAAGAAACCCTAAATGCATGACTCTTGCTTATCCTTCTACCTTCTCTAGGCTTATTGAAGCATGCTCTGCTTAGCCCAGCAGACTTAAATCTCAGGATGGGAAAGCAAAGCTGCATATCAGATGACTATGATGAAATACTTTCTATCCCAATAGTAACTAAGAAAAATGTTAAACAGCAGTTACTAAAGATAGGTTTCAGAGTAACAGCCGTGTTAGTATGTATCCGCAAAAAGAAGAACAGGAGTACTTGTGGCACCTTAGAGACTAACAAATTTATTAGAGCATAAGCTTTCGTGGACTACAGCCCACTTCTTCGGATGCATCCGAAGAAGTGGGCTGTAGTCCACGAAAGCTTATGCTCTAATAAATTTGTTAGTCTCTAAGGTGCCACAAGTACTCCTGTTCTTCTTTCTACTAAAGATAGACATCTTTAAATCATCAGATCTGGATAACTTATATTCAAGAGTTTTAAAAGCGTCCCTTAGTGTTGATTTTTAAGGAGGGCTGGAACACTGGGGAAGTTCCAGAGGACTTGAAGAAAGCTGCTGTTGTGCCAGTATTTAATAAAGGTTAACAGGATGGCTTGAGTAATTATAGTCCTTTCACCCTGACTTCAATCCCAGCAAAAATAATGGAACTGCAGATTCAGAACTTGCTTAATCGAGAGTTAAAGAGGAGATTATAATTAATGCCACTCAATGTGAGGTCATGCAAAATACGTCTTGTCAAGCTAACTTCACATCAGGTTTGAATGAGACTACAAGTTTGGTTGATTAAAAAATAATACTGTTGATGTAAAAAAACTTCCGTAATAGATTTGACTTGGTACTGCACAACATTTTAATTAAGAAACCAGAATGATACAAAATCAGCACAATACATTAAATGAATTAAAACTGGCTAACTGATAAGTCTCAAAATTTAATTGTAAACAGGGAATCATGGAGCAGATGTGTTTCTGGTGGGGACCTGTAGGGACTGGTTCTTGGCCCTATTTAATATTTTTTACCTATACCTTTGACAAAAACATAAACTCACCGATAAAGCTTGCAGATGACGCAAAGATTGAAGGAGTGATAAATAAAGAAGAGGACATCTCACTAATACAGAGCAATTTGAATTGCTTGGTCAGCTGAGTGTATGCAGATGTTTCATTATGGCCAAATATAAGCTTATACAGCTAGGAACAAAGAATATAAGTGTCATGACTGGGTCTTGAATGGTCTAACTTGAGGTCAGAGCAGGAGTCAAGCCAAGGATTGGAGTTGGGAATTGAGCCAAGGATCAGAGCTGGAGTCAAAAAGTCAGAGACCTGGGGCAAGGATGAGGGAAAGGTCCTGAAAGGAGGAACCAGGGAAAAAGCGAGAAAGCAGGGCTCAAGAATCAGACAAGAAGGCTGGGGCCAATATAGCAGCCAACCAGAAATTCACCCAGTGGTGCAGACAACTTCCTGTGCCTCTCATTGGGTTTAAATAGAAAGTCTTGACCAATCAGAGGTCCAGCTGTTCCTCCAATCGGGGCCCAAGGGAAGCCTCCGTGATGTAGCTTCAGATTTCATGGTCTCTCCTCCCAATTGGTTGGTAGCAAGCCACTGTGTGAAATCAGGAAAATGTCAGTTGTCTGGGAACCCAATGGACCAAGGTTTGAGACCCATAAGGTCATGACAGTAGGCCATTCTACAGGATGGGGGATTATTCTGTAAAGTAGTTACTCTGAAGAAAACATGGGAGTCATCGTGGATAATCAGCTGACTGGGAGCTCCCACCCACAACTCTGTGGCTAAAAGGATTAATGAAATCCTTGGATGTATCAATATGGGGTTACTGAGTAGGAGTAGGGAGGTTATATTATTCTTGTATTGGGCATTGGTGCAACTGAAATTGGTATACTGTGTCCAGTTCTGGTGTTCACATTTCAAGGAGGATATTGAAGAATTGGAGGGTGTTCAGAGAAGAGCCAACAAATGACTAAAGGCATGGGAAAACATGCCTTAGAGGGAGAGTATCAAGGAGCTCAGTTTATTAACTTCCCAACTAAAAGTTTTTTTAATGGTTGATTTGATCACAGTCTATGTGGATAACATAAATTCGGGAAGAGAAGATACTTCAATCTAGCAGACAAAGTTATAGCCAGAGCGATTGGCTGGAAGTTGAAGCTAGACAGATTCAGACTAGAAATAAGGTGCACATTTTTAGCAGTGACAGTAAATACCCATCATAGCAACTTGTCAAGGGTTGTGTTGAACTTTTCCATCACTGGTAACTTTTAAATCAAAATTGGATGGCTTTTTTTCCCTTAAAAGATATGCTCTAGTGCAACTACAACTACTGGAGTTGAAGCAGGAATTAATTCAGGGTAGTGCTATGGCCTGTGTTGTGCAGGAAATCAGACTGGATGATCACATTGGTTCATATATCTATGGAGCAATCTATTACAATATATTCCAGTCATTACACAACGTGAAACATGTAGCTAGTGCATCTCCAAACATGCAATAGATATCCTGGCATTTCACTAAAGATTATTGAAAGTATCTTTTTTAAAATGGCTACATGAGTAGAAATGTCTATGACTCCCTGTCTTGCTGTAAAGTGGTTAAATATTTCTAAAAGTAGAGGGAAAAGGTATTACATGTATGCCAAAGTGAACTTTGCGATAACTGCTTTTATGACCCCATAGTCACATTTTTCACTTATTCTGTTTGTTGTTGAAGTTTTGAGGTTTTGACATGAATGGTGTCAATATGGTATCATTGATGGTACAGCTTTGGATTGATACATGAAACTACAATGTCTAAATAAAAGAACTGTGTATCACTACTCTTCAATGAAGATTCTCTGAATAGGTTTCTACATATATAATGAATTAAAATATATTAATCCATGGCTTATTCCCTACTGGAGATAGTGATTTAATTTGTTTATCCTTACTGTAGATACAGGGGAAAATGCCAGTTTTTAATTTTAATTATATGTTCATTTGGTGCTGATAAATATAATAATTGAAAATGGTTATATAGAACACTGGCAGGTAGTGGTACAGTATTACAAACACAAGTCACATCTTACTACTTTAACTAGCATTAAGTGATTTCTATTAAATATACAGGTCATAACATCTAAATCATAGATTACTGCACTTACATTTTAATTATGCTAACTATTAACAAATTATACTAAGAAAAATTGAATGACAGTCTATTGGCATAAAGTGAATACTGTGGTTATTGAAACAATTAACACTTCATTGTATTTGTGTTCTTTCTTTAATTCTGTGTCACAATGAGAAGTCCTGGACCTACAAAAACTTATTCATGTGCTTAATTGTAAGCATGCGTCAATAGTCCCATTGTCTTCACTGAGTGAAGTCAGATAATAAAAATGATGGTTTCCTTTTAGCTGCTACTGTCAACTGAAGCCCTTTTGGGGAGTGTATGAACTCCCTCAATATATACTGGATTGTTCATGTATTTACCTAAGGAGCCTTAAGAATTAATTGAAGAAATGCAATTAAGTATTAATTCTCAGTGCCCTTTGGGACCTCCAACAAACATCCATTTTTACTGCATGCCCCTTTTTTTCCCCAAAAGTTCAATTTAGTGGTGAGTGTTTTCCCCCCACTTCAATTATTGCTAGGAGTAATATAGTAAGTTTAACCATTTTTATTCCCTGCTTCATAAGGTCCCTTTCAACCAGCACTGATACCTGATTCATTATATTCATGTGGATTTCTGGAGTAATAACCTCAGGGACTAACCTGTCTAATTTGGTATCCATGACTACCATAGGAGTTTGTAATGAGGCATTCTTATTGCTATGAGCATTGGTCAAAAAAGGTTTCCAAAAATTGTTTATCAAAAATGTTACCAAATTTTGCTGGAAAAACCCTCTAAGTTTTCTACCAGCTTTAATTAGCATACTTTGTCCCACTCACAGAAAACTGAGGTTTGTAGGCATCTAAATCAGTGCTACAAGGTGGATCTGCCATCTTCTAGCTATTCTGAAGAGTTTTTAAATATCTTACATCAGCAGATATTTTTGTCTTTACTTATTTTTAGTTTTACTTTGGGCTTCACAAAGATCTCTATTTTGGATCAGGCAACATCTCTGTTTTTAATCAGGCATTTTCTAAGGGTTTGAGTTCAAATGTCCTCCCCCAAATATCCTCCTTCTTGACTGACTAGTTGCACTGTCCCTGTATATGTAGTTTGAAATGAACCTGTGATATGTTAGCAGTGTATTTTGTTGGAACATAGAGAAATTGTAAACTCAAAAGTGATGAAAAGTATTATTGGACAGCAGAAACCTTATCTATTTGTAAGGTGGGAGCACATTTCTTCATCCACATAGACTCTGAGAAGAATACCAGAACTGAAGAATTCTCAGCAGCATTCATCCTTTGATAATTTTAAGAGTAGATTTTAGAATGCTATATTGTATCATCCTTTATTTTAAAGTTAACTGTTAATTTCCATTTTACCTGCCAAACAAAATGATTTAAAATAGCTTTCTGAATTGTTAATAGCATGAAGAACAGTATTTATTTTAAAAAAATTGTTTGTACGAGGCATGGAACACCTCTGCATGATCTTCCCAGCTTCCAAGAGCCACAGCCATCCAACACTATACTCTCAGACAATAGGGAGATGAGTCCCTCTTTGAGTGCCATCTATTCATCCCCAAACATTCACAGGTAATTCAAAGATTTAATGTTTTTTTTTTTTAATTTTGCCTCCTCCTCCCCTTTTTGTCACCATTTCGGTGGTGATCGGAACAATTCTCATGATGTATATACTGCAACAAAGAATCCAACACTCAAAGCACTCCTCAGACCTCTAGTAGAGGAATTAAGTTTATCTGCTGAACAAAGCACTAAGTGTAGTCCTTTTGACAGATAAAAAAGTAGAATGGTGCATACCATCAAAACAAAAGTTTTTCTCAGTTGCTTAAAATTAATAATCAAGCATCAGCCTTCTTTTGGCTTTACTTACTATTGTGCTATTAATATGAAACCTGGAAAATCATTGTTTTGCTTTGATCAGAATCTGACACCCCAGCTGGTCATTCTGGATACCAGGTCCAGAGCAGCCCACCCATTGTGGATGTGTTATATATTTTCCTTGATTTGTCTGATATCATCTTCCCCTAATCCAATCTGTGTGAGAAAATGAATAGTGTTACCACTCAGGTTGTTAGATACAGGAACAGAAATTAATCTTCCTCTATCAACAAAAGTTTCTGATGGATAACCCCATTTCTGTTTGGGAAGCCACTGTGATTCTGTGTGAGTGTGCATGCGCATGAGTACACTGTCATTGGCTGTTTGAGTAGCTTTTTAAAGAATCTGAAACCCTGGCCCTATTGAAGTGAATGGGAGATTTGCCAGTGACAAATGGGATATCATTTCACCCTGATCTTAGTTTTAATGTTATTTCTAATCTACCAATATCCAGGGATGAATTACTTCTGTCTTTCTCAGCATTTTCTCTAATACCCATCACTGCAGTATCTAAGTGCTGCACAAGTAGACCTGCATTGTGAAGTCCTTGTGAGACTTCATGGACTATTCTGCTCTTCACCCTTCCCATTTATGGTGGTAATTGCATAAGTGGTCAGACTCTGGATTAGTCTAATTGTCTTTGCTAACTTGTTCCACAGCCAATCCCCTCAACGAAGAGTACCATCCTCATCACTATCTCCAATTCCACCCAGCCATACAATTATGAAATTGCAGCATTTTTAACTACTAATCTCCCTTCTAAATTTCACCAACCTCCTCCCTCCCTCCAGATAATTGGGCTCAAAATCTTAAGGGAGGAAGTGAAAGCTCCTTGTAGTTCTAGTCGGAGCTGAAACACCAGGAAATCAGATCTTCTAATGATATTTTGACTGAAAGTAGTAAGTGTTATGTTCTGTTTTGTTCTTTTCTTTGTCCTTTTCAGTTATGCACCCATTATCGTGGTATCCAAAGCATAAAAGGAGACTAGGGTTTCCCTATGAAGTTTCCTAATGAACACCCCAAGATATTAAAACAAAACCAAAAATCCAGACATTATGAACTCCAGAAAGGTTCATTTAGATCTCACTTCTAAATATAGCTGAGGAATTAAGATTCTTCTTGTATCTGAGCCACATTGCTCTTCCTTGTCGGAATTTCCCACAGCTAGTTAAGTATTACTACAGATAGCATATACTTCCTAAATCAAGTGTAACAGTAATAAATATTTCTTTGTGTTAGTTTGTATTAAAACATGGCTGCTTAATGATCTGTTAGTTGTTACTTTTGATTGCTAATTATAATTATTGTGCTTGGATTCACACACTCTGGACATTATAACAAAATATGAAAACACACTTCTAACAAGCCCCTTTTTCTTACTTTCTCCCCCAAACATCAAACATTGATGGCATGGTAAAGTACACACTTTTGGGAAAAACAACCAATAATCCAGCCTGTAATTTTTATAAATAAATCTGGCATTTCATCAATGCCTTAAATGTACAATATAAATCTGTTACAATGCTACAATACTACTTCTGTAAGACAGTGCAAGTTCAGTCCCACCAACCTAAAACTGAGTCATAATTACATACTGTAATGCATGCTCTCTGAAGAACTGTAATCTTGTTTAATATCCTTATGTGTATATACTAAAACCAGACAGTTAAATCATTTGCAACTTTAACTAAATGTATTAAAGGAGAATCTCTGATTAAATTTAGTAAAAAGATTATCAGTTGTGTGAAACATGAAGGGTTAACTAGTTCAGTAAATAAAGGAATGAGCACATGGGTTCCCTCAAAATTCAGCACAGGATAGATTTCCTGAGAAGAAACATGTGGCTTAGAACTTTGATTGTATGCTCAAATATGGAGAAGGGGGAGTGCAACGAGTTCCACTATCAGACAAGAAGCTTCTGGAAAAATAATCTTCCCCTTCTTAATTAAAACTTTTCAGAAAATACAATTCTTCCATGAAGCCTTCAACAATAATCCATCCTCTGTTTTATTTTTTTAATGGTGTCCTCCCACTGTCTTGAAATATGGCAGTGATAAACTGATATTTGTTTTAATAAGGGACTCTTTCAAGACTTGTTTAGCTAACAGAATATGGCATTTGCTGGTTAAAATATTAACCCTCTAACTTTTCTCTCCTCACCTAAGCTTCTGCCCCAAATCACTTCTCACTGTTCCCACAGGACACACATCGATTTCTTCAAGTTCTCTGCTGGCAGCATTGTGGTTGCGAGCAAATCATCCTGTGTGTTGGGCAGGGGCATGGTTAATCAGGAGACAAACTGGTCCCCTCTCATTAAGGGCTAGGTAGTTGATTGGAAAACAGATTTTATTTAGTTTTTGAAGCACGTGGGTCATCTGTAGCAGTGAGTCTCCCTGGGCTGTTGGAGGGAATGGGATTCCCCTAGGTTGTAGTGCTGGCTGGTTTGTGAACAGGGTTCCATGCTCCATCCTATTATGGATTATTCAAACTGTGGGCTGGGTTAGAAAGGGGGAAAAGTGGCCTGCAGCTGCTGAAAGGCTCACATTCAGTGGAGTGGCAGGGTCCCGTCTCCTCTTCTCCTCCTCTTCCTCCTGTGCAGAAACAGGTCTGTCTGTGTGGGCGTGTCTGTTATTATATGCATCCGAAGAAGTGGGTTGTAGCCCACGAAAGCTTATGCTCTAATAAATTTGTTAGTCTCTAAGGTGCCACAAGTACTCCTGTTCTTTCTATGGCATTCATGTCCTATGTTTTCCCAGTGGAGCAAAGAGACTCTGGGATAGTGAGGAGCCAGACAAATATATTCAAAGAGCAGTATGTCAGAAGTGACATTAGGGTGATCCCAATGAGAAAGCAGATCTTTCATATCCAGGATTTTTTTTTCTTAAGAGGGGACTGCAAAACAACACTGGGACATCCAACACACAGCAGAATAGGAAGACAGGATGCGTCAAGGAGATGGGAAAGTTTTTTGGAGTGAGAGAGTGGAAAATGGTGTCAGAGCCTCTGTCTGAGAGAGGAACTTTTTCATAGACATTGATAAATGCTGTCATGTACATGGGGTTACATTTTTTTTCTCACTTACTGTGTCCAACACTATGACATATGGAGTGTGCATGAATGGACAAATCCTGCCTTTCTTATGAGAGTCTTCCTCTTTCAAAACTCACACTCAATTGCTGCAGGAAGGATTGAATAAGGATTTGCCCCTTACAGTGCTTTACAACCTTACTTTAAAATTTCACTACATTTTGAGGGTCACAATCATAACATTTTTCTAGATTATTTGTTTGATTTTTTTTTAAAGAGTAGTATACCTAGCCATGATAATATGAGCTATTGTACTGAAGTTTTACTACATTGCAAAACATTTTTTTTATTATAGGGACTGATTCTGCCACTGATTCTTACTCATTTTGAGTAGGACTTTACTCTTTGAATGCACCCAATTGGCATCATGTGGTACATAATTTAGCATTATGTAATATTGTTTCGTTAACATTGTTGAATTGTCTACATCAGTGGTTCCCAAACTGGGGTTTGTGAACCCCTGGGGGTTCACGAAGTGTTACAGGGGTTCTTGGGAAAAAAATCCCTAATGGCAGACAGAGCTATCCATAGGGATCCCGGGCAGCACCGGGCAAGCAGCTCTTAGACTTCCAAGAGCTAAGCAGATCAAAGCAAGTATATCTATCACACGGAGGAGATTTAAACTTCAAAACTCCTTATAAGAAATGGAAAGGGAGGTGGATGTTTTTTTTTTGCTGTTTTTAAAATAAATAAGTAGCTAGTATTGTTTTTAAAATTATTATGAAGAACTAATTTGAGCTTTGTTGTAACATGTGTTGTTTGCCTGGACTGCTCAAGACCTGAATCCTTGTGTAGGAGGAACTCTTTGAGTTGGCTTCTTAAATACCTTTATGCTGTTTCACATCTGATACTCCTTGATGAAACATAGGAGCCTTGTCGTATAACAGGCTTATTCAAAGTGATACAAGCTATGAAAGTGAGATCTTGGAAGAGTGTTGCTGTTTTCATAATGTAATAAAAATACCGTAATGATAAATAATTAATAATACATAGTGTGTAATAAGTATGTCATAAAAACACATTTTATATTTCCAAGATCACTTCTTTTTTATAATTTATACTCAGGTAAAGGAGAAAATCCCTGGAAATATTCATTTTTAGGAGGGGATTCGTGAGACTTGACATTTTAGTGAAAGGGGTTTACAGGTTGTTAAAGTTTGGGAACCACTGGTCTACATAGTCTTCATCAATATATAGTTTTGATATCATTTTCCTCCATTAGATCTCCATAGAACAACATACTCATCAAAACCATGTTGATGTCATAATGTGTCTTGATTAGTTGCATTGGTATTAACATGAGACTGTCCATCAGTTAAAGTACAATTTAAATGAATGATCATTACAACATTAGTACAAGAAAACGTTAAGTACTAAAAGCCTGATCCTGTTTCTATTGAGTCACAGATTTTAAGGCCAAAAGAGATCATTAGTATGATCTCCTGTATAACACAGACCATAGAATTTCAAAAAGTTACCCCTCTATTGAACCAATAACTTTTGCTTGACTTAAACATGTGCTCTAGAAAGGCACCCAGTCTTGATGTGAAGACATCAAGAGATGGAGAATCCACCACCTCCTTGGTAGTTTGTTCCAATGGTTAATCACCCTTCCTGTTTTTTGTTTTGTTTTGTTTTTTAATTTAAAAAAAGCCTTCTTTCTAAATTGAATTGTCTGGCTTCAACTTCCAGACATAATGTTTTATATGCCTTTCTCCACTAGATGAAAAAGCCTTTAGTATTCAATATTTACTCTCTATGAAAGTACTTAAACACTGTCATTAAGTCACCCCTTGATTTTTTTTGGTAAGCTAAACAAATTGAGCTCTTTGTGTCTCTCACTGTAAGGCATTTTTTCCAGCCCTTGAATAATTTTTATGACTATTTTTTTGCCCCCCCCTAATTTTTCAACATCCTTTTTAAAATATGTACACCAGAATTTACAAAGTATTCCAGTAGTCTCACTAATGCCACATAAGGAGGTAAAATCACCTACTCACTATTCCCCTGTTTATACATCCAAGGATTGCATTAGCCCTTCTTGCCACTGCATTGCACTTGGAGCTCATGTGGATTTGGATCTATATAACCGACTATGAGGACACAAGGGACAGAAGGCCATCTATAAACTCACCAAGGCAAGAGAGAAAAGTATGAGGGATGTGAATGAGTTTGCTTACAGTAGAAATGAATATAGTATTTTGTAAATGAATGGTGAATCAATCAACTAAGTTTGGAGTGATTATTTTGAAAGAGCGATGAATGAGGAGAACCCAAGAGTGGAATTGAGAACATGTAAACCAAATCGGGGCATGATAGATTGGATACAGGAGAAAGAGATTGCAGAGACATTTAGGGAAATGAAAAAGAAGAAAGCACCTGGCTGGATCAAGGACCAGTGGATCTGTTTCAGTTATTGGTAAGGGAAAGCATCAAATATCTTAAAAGTTTGTTCAATTATAGTCTTAAGAAAGGGAAAATGTCAGATGAATGGCATAAAACTTTATGGTGCCTATTTTTAAATATGAAGGAGATATAATCGCTGACTCCAGATAGATAAGGGGCAAAAAAGAACAAAAGCTTAAGCATGTGATTAAGTCTAATTGAAATCAGTGTGTCTTAAGCATGCTGAATTTGGGCCTATATCCTGATTCTACTGTCTTTTGCCACTGGTTTTAGGATTTGGCTGTAACTTTTTGACAAAATAAAAATATTTAAAGATAACTTGTGTTTAGGTTTTCAGCAGTTTTATACCTTCAATTACATTAATGGATTTAAACCATGTTTTTCATAAATTGAATTCATACTAATACTTTTTATACTACCTTTCAACCCAATGTAATTTGAAATGGTTGCGATATTATAAGACATTTAAGCAATCTTGAACTCATTCAGCCTGGATGATGAATGGCTTCCTTTGCTTCAGTTAACATTAAAGCTTCTTCGTGGATAAGCTGTCAGAAGATACTCAGAGAGAGTGTGACTGCTACTTGCTTCTGAGAGCTTAAGAGTGCCACTTTTGAGATCTGCAACCTCATAAATTCAGGGAAACTTGGGACTGCTGTTGAGCTAAAGTTAGGTCATGCAGAGCTGATGTCAATCCACTACATTAGCCTATTGTAAAGTGTAATCTTTTTTTATCATATCAGCTGACATCATATGATTTAAAGCAAGAACATTGTAAGTAAAGCAAGAAGCTGATCGCTGAGATGGATGTTACGAGAACTGATCAAAAAAAAAGTGAGAACACTGCATGACTATGCACAAGGGTAAAGGGGGTAAAGACAAGTTTCCAAGGTATACTAAATAATTCCCAAGGTACAAATGAAGAAGTGGAAAAAGAGGAGCTGAGAAAAACCCAGCAAAAAGACCACCTCATCATAGAAACAATGAGAGTCTGACAGGAGATCAGAACCAATACAGGGAGGTCACTGCAGAACAGGTGTCTGTGCTCTGAAAAAAGGAAGTGTACATACTTTAGCAATTTCTGCTAAATTAAAATCTGATGTGATGTGTTCAGGAAAAAAAGATGAAAAGCTGATGGCTGTCAAAAAATTGATATGTCAGGTCTTCTAAAAAAGCAAGATGAATAATATATACTTTAATGCTTAATATATTTAGAACAATAACAACTGATTTTCAGTTGTATTATTAAATTATTATTGCATTTGCTTTAAAAATAAGAAGCTTCCTTTAATATAAACACTAAAAGAAAATAACTAAAAACTTTAAATTAATTACCTGCTTTACAGTAGGGTGATTGCAGTCAATTGCCAGTACCTCTGTAGTCTGTATAGCTCTGCTTTCTTGTTCATTCTGAAAAGTTCGTTGATATGCAGCTATCACATACTGATGTAATCTGGAATTTTCTAAGATTTAATACAAAATTATCATCTTAATTTTGTACTCTAGTTTTGTAAATGTCACAAAGTAGGCAATGTAATATTATCTTTCATCAAGTCTGAAGTTAGAATGAGCCTATCCCTCAAATATTTGGTCGAGCACTTTACCAAAGGGCAGATGCAACTGATTACTATTCATATCACCCACTTCTGTTTTTCTTTGCAGCGTTACTTATTTGGCCTTTTAAGATGAATGGTAAAAGCAGTATATTATTTCTAGAAAATTCCTCAGAATCTGGTTTCTAATCAATACCACAGGATATACTAAAGTCTGATCAATAATTATGTCCACAAACAACCTAAGTATTACTTACATTTTTGGTGTGTGAGAAGGTCATTGACAATAAAGCTGTAATATGTCTATACTTTTCTAATTTTCCTTCTTCCCTCAGATTTTTCTTGTATCTCACCAAATTTTTGCAAGGAGCAAGGAACAAAAAATACATCTTTCTTGATAAGATCAGAATGTGCTTTAAATAGTATGAATAATGAAATGCAACACATTATGTGATTATTATTTTTTTTAGAAAATTACAATTAAACCCCCACTCCAAAATCTTCAGAACAGAATGGGTTTTTAGTCAAATTACTCCCATTAATGCCAATGGGAGTTGTGTAGCAAAAATCCATTTGTGATTTTTTTGGGAGAAAAAAGACAGTGTTCTTCTGGAGAAAAATACCTTTTAGAAATTGTGTAAAGATCAAGAGTGTTAGAAACTCACAGGCTGGAGAAGGTAATTGTATACCTGTTAAATCAGTCCCCTATTACACTGAATAATAATTGGTGGTGTTGAAATCTCATTTCTCAAAATCCCTTTAACTTTTTAACATGCTACCCAAATTTGGGATATGTCATTGGGTACTCTGGAGATATTTACTGTACAAATACCCAGTGGTTACCTCACTTTTTCAGGTGTTTATTATTATGCATGTGAGAGTACAGCATATTAGCCTTCCCACAGTACCTTATTTCTTTCTCAGTAGTGATGTGTAGAAAAATTCCCATACTGCTCATACACAGATAGGTACTTCCATGCTGAAAGCATGTTTTTATTGCTTGAGCAGTTAAATTTTAGGACAACAACAAGCACTAACCGTAATAATTCAACTCTATTGGACCACTCTTTACAAAACACGTTCTGCTCCAGGGCCATAACCAAGCTGTTCCTGCTCAGTTCAGGAGCTTTCCCAACTTAAACTACGAGATAATCAATTCAGTACAGAAGCTGGTTATAAAAATCCATGTAGTGGTGGTGGTCATATTCTACATTCTTCCCAAGTGAAATATATATTGCAGTCTACACCACTTAATCCTTAACATCTTAATGTTAAGATCTTAAATGGGGCTTAGTGAGGAGGGCTTTGCACTGGTCATCTCAACTGAAGAGAATTTAGGGTGACCAGACAGCAATCAGGAAAATCGGAACAAGGGTGGGGGGTAATAGGCACCTATATAAGACAAAGTCCAGAATATCTGGACTGTCCCTATCAAATCGGGACATCTGGTCACCCTAAGTGTATTCCAGTCTTAGGGTACATCTACACTACAGCGGGGAGTCGATTTAAGATACGCAAATTCAGCTATGTGAATAGCGTAGCTGAATTCGACGTATTACAGCCGACTTACCCCGTTGTGAGGACGGCGGCAAAATCGACTTCTGCCGCTTTTTGTCGGCGGCGCTTACTCCCACCTCCGCTGGTGGAGTTAGAGCGCCGATTCGGGGATCGATTGTCGCGTCCCGACGGGACGCGATAAATCGATCCCCGAGAGGTCGATTTCTACCTGCCGATTCAGGCGGGTAGTATAGACCAGGCCTTAGTGAAAAAGAGGAGCTACTTATGGACTGTTGTCGGGAAGATTGCTCCTTGCTCCTGTAGGCAGATCTATTGAGAACAGTAAACTGTACCATAGTTCTCTGTAAAACTGCACTGGATAATGGATTTACCCAGGGTAAATCTTTATATGTGTTTGTAACCATTTTTGTCACTTCAGTACAATTAGTGGCTGTGAAACAGCATATGGTTAAAAAGCATACTAACCATTTAAGGGTCAGACAGAAGCCTGCAGCCTGGGGATAATCAAGGAGACTGAGCTCTGCCATGGGCACTGAATCATATGAACAAGAGCAGGAAGTAGGGCAGGGGAAATTAATGAATTAATACAAGCCAAGTAAGCTGCAATTTGGTGGCAGCTGATCTCTCAGGCACCAGGAAATAAGCATAACGCTTGGTATGGACTGTAAGTTTGGGAACCCTGATGAAGTGTTTGTTACAATAAGGCCTGTCTTGAAGTCTGATTAAAAAGAGGTCATGATATTGTGATAATATGTGTTGGCTTCTCCTTCACCTGGGAGTTTTAAACTGAATCTATTGCAGCTCCACTTGGAGAAATTAAGGTGGGGCAGAGCTGCAATGCCATACTGGGCTGCGAGGGAGCTTGGGGGTCACTGCCTCCATCTTTGCAGGGACTGATCCTATAAGGAAAGATAAATCCAAAATTCATATTGAAATCAACCAAAGTATGGGAAGGAGGAATATTACATGGCAGATTCAGGCCTTACAGTCAGCTTGAAGATTTTAGCCTGCTGAATATCATGCTATCATTTGGTAAAACTTTAAATGAGGGAGTCAATAGTATTATCTGAGGTCCTGAAAAATAAACATTCATTTGGTTGGTTTATAAATTGTAATAAATACGAAGGTTGCAGAAACAGCCAGAGTAATATTTGTTTTCTATGGGCACCTCTGCATCCAGTTTTCGAATAGTGCAAAATATCCTCAGCATGCCTTTTTCTACACTAATAAGTGGGGGAAAGCAGTGACAAAGGTCAAGTAGAGTGATCAGGACAGTAGCCATCTTAGAGCAGTACTCTTGAGCTAGTAGATCTAGATTTAAAATGAATAAACAGCGGGAGAGTGCTTTACAATCTGACTAGAAAGAGATGATTTAGTGAAATGAGGTTCCTGGAATTTAAAGGTAAGGTAAAAATAGAAGCTGCTTGTCAGCTCCTTTGACCCACAAGTGCTAATCAGGGCAGATGGACCTAACTCTAGCTGGGGGTGCTTAAATCCTTTAGGATCTATTTGCAACCTGCTGCCCATAGGTCTTTTTACGTAGGCAGCAGTTTTAAGCAAACATTTCTCACATGTCATCAATGATTTTGCAGGTGTAAGCTCACCAGATGAGCGTTTGCTTTTAAAAGAGATTTCTCTTTCTCACTGCCTCTTTCTTTGTTAGTCAGAATAAGGTAAATAAGTCTGCAGAAATCTACATGATTTATACAATACTACTGTGATATTAATACTCATTTTTGCAGTGAGCTGAAAGCAACCGATGGCAGAAAAGCTGTAACAGAAAAAAAGTTGTGCTAGATTGCGTCTTTAGGCACAGTCTCAATTAAGGGTTGGTGCACTACCCCTGAAAGCATTATAACTCAGAAACACACCTCTATGTCACAATTCCTCCTTGCTCTGATGCAGTAGGGCTGGTCTACACTGGGGGATGTAAGCTACGCAACTTCAGCTACAGGAATAGCATAGCTGAAGTCGACGTATCTTATTTTAACTTACCTCGGGTCCTCACATCGCGGGATCGATGGCTGCGGCTCCCCGGTTGACTCCACTACCACCGCTCGCCCTGGTGGAGTTCTGGAGTCGACGGGAGCACGTTTGGGGATCGATAGATCATGTCTAGACGTGACACGATATATCGATCCCGGACAGATCGATTACTACCCACCGATTCAGCAGGTAGTCTGGACGTACCCGTAGTAATTTGCTGTGGCCTAGAACAGCAGTGCAGGAGGGTTACTATATATTCCCCATCTGTGTGTGCCACCATGTCTGAGTTTTCCATTCTTCAATGTCTCAGCTCAATAAAGTCTCAAACACAATGTTATGTTTCACACCAGTCTTCCCTGCTGGAATTTCATTTATTAGTAGTATTAAACAAAGTCTTCACTCTGGACTTCCCCAATCATTTCTAGGGTTTCACGGTTACCCTTCTATCAAGGCTTCACCATGTTTTCACCCAGGAAGGCCTCCCATTAGTTTTGCTATTACGTTTGTGCCCCAGCTCCCTCTATGCAGGTAACTACTCTGGACCCTTGGCACTGCTCTTTCCTTAGCAAATGTCATCCTTCCATTCTCCATGATGAGGCCCACAGCATCTCTTTTTTCCAGTCTGTGGTCTATATGTGTTTGAGCAGCAGGCTCAGACTTTTATCTCCTGCCTTCTTCACATTATCAGTAATATGACCCCAACCCTACATTCCCCATCAGTTGCTCCAGACTGAATCCCCAGAAGTCCTGGTTTTAAAGGGTAGAAGCCTTATAACAGCAGTGCTGGGCCATGCCTTCACTTTCATGACCACCACCCTATTACAAAGAGCCAATTACAATACTCTCTCTGATGGCACAGCTGCCCTGCCCAGTGAGTAGGGGGGACGTAACCCAAGCCCTGCCCATTCTGTACCTGCCTACCTGTCCGTTCGGGCTGCTTTAGAGAGTTAGTTGGTATGTAGCCTTGCTTACTACTGTTTGCCAGGATGGCTGTGCAGGAGTGGAGGCCTCTTGCTCCTTTCCATGGGTGCTTAGTCTATGTCACAATCTAGTCCTGTGTGTATAATCTATACAAAGCCAGGTTACCTTGCTATTGTATGGCTGTCATTGAGAGCTTCTGCTGAAAAATGATCCATGAATTATTTTTGTAAGAATATGTGTCTGCTCATGATATTTGTGACCGAATTTTATTCTCCACCAAGCTCTTGTCGCTGTGCTTTAGTTGTCTACCTGGTTCTGACTGTCCTACTGCAGAGTTAGCTACCCATCCAAGAGAGAAGAAATTTCTGTAGGTGTATAGACCATAAAAATACTGGGGATCAATTGGTATTAAAGCTGCTATATAAATGAAAGTTATAAATATATTGTTATTCAAATACTTGAACATGTGTGGGCTTTTGTTAAATCATGGAAAATTTGATTTTTTTATTTTAAATGTTCTCATATCAACATATTCTATTTTTATAACAATTATTCCTTATGGTTCATTACAAAAAGTTTTTAGTAATGAAAATATGTTGTTAGTAATGAAATACTATCACAGAAGGAACACAATATTTAATGAGTATCAGAGTTATATTCTGCATCATAATTACATCATATGATGACTAATGATGAATTTTCATTATAAAAATATGTTAATCAAGGAAATAGGTTTGTATTCCCTCTTCCTTCCCAGTTTCATTAATTAGTAATTTATGTTTGCAAAATTATAATCATTCATTCACATGCCAAGGACAGCCTACAGTATGTTAGACTAATTAACTCTTGTGTTTATTTTAAGAGTTTTATTGATTCAACCTTTCCAGTTTTAATACAACAAATATTCAGAAAGATCTGTTTACCCCGGGTAGAATTTGTGGGAGGCTTTGAGGATGAAGACATGTTGCTTATCTCCTTCATCCCTGACCCAAAAAGGCATATGTGTAATACAGTGCTTATCTCTGAAGATGGGTGCCGTGAGAATGCATATTTATCTAGGAAGAGATTTTTAAATGTGCCTAAAGATTTTAGAAGCACCAGACCCAATGAAACTCAGTGGAACTTGTGCTCTGAAATCCGATATGCCCTTTTGAAAATCTCTCCACTGTTGATACATAAATAAATATCAACTTCTCTTTTTCAGTCAGCTAGGCATGAATAATAAAGAAAACGAAACAGAAGTCACAAAGTATAGATTTAAAAAGGCTCTGAATAAGGAACTACAGTCCTTCTTCATATAATGGTCTGTTTAATGGGGTTTTAGTTTACATATATTATCTACCAAATCTGTCACTTTGCATATCTTTATGACTACCGGCCTATCTCTTTCGCTAGTCCTCTTCACCTCCAAGCTCTGCTATTCTGTTTCTTTACTGTCATTGAGAAGTTAGGGATAAAGCTTCCTTGACAAATAAACATTTTAAACTACACCCATGCTGTTTACCTAGTCATAGCTGAGCAATAACAATGTCAGAATCCTTCAAGAAAGATTGAGTGTATTTGTGTATTGTGACTAAGATATTATAGCAGTTACTATAAAGGAAGATTTTACCCCTGCAAAAGCATTTCAGTGTATTTAAATCAGTTCCTTTGCAGCCCCTGGTTTAAGATATACTACAAGTAGCTTATAACTCGTGATGTGCCAGAGTAGCAATTTGTGTGGTCAGCCATCCGTGATCTTGTCTAGTTCACAAACAAAGTGGAAAATTTGACATTTTCTCCACTTTCATCTACTGTGCTTTGAAAAGTTAGGATTGAATAGAGCCTGTCTGACTCAAAACACTGGCTTCTTTCCAGTTCTGATGTATTCTGTATTGCTACATTTCACTGGACTAGGCTGACACAACATGATGCAACGTAATATGATGCAATGCCATGCAACTCATCAGATTAAGTTGGCTGAAGCATATTGGATTCCAAACTATTTTGGTACATTGTGGCAGATGAGAAATCCTTGGGAAGCAAGATAATTTATGCTGGTTGCAAATGACTTGCAGCAGTGGATACCGTTGTATGTTTTAAGTCACATAATCATTTCTGTTTTTATTTAAATAGATCTCATTTCCATGAATGTTAAAACATCAGTTGAAAATGCTTTGCTTACATATTACAGTGCAGTAGCAGAAATTTATGTTATAATACATGTAGTAGTGTTCTGGCTAAGAGAGATGAAAACATTATCTACTTATATAGAGATACTCTTATTTTTTTGTATATACAACTGTCTGTTTTAATTACAACACACCAGCAGTTGAATATTTACATGTAATAACTGTTAAAAATATGAATTATTTTGATATATTATTTTATTAAAGTGGCACTCAAAGAGCCCATTTAGGATCAGAGACCCATTGTACTGTACAAACACAGGGGAAAAAATAGAAAAAAATCTTCCCAAGTTCAAATAAAAAAGAAGAGCTTGCTGACCTCACTGGTGCGTATGGGTTGTGACAATTGTGGCTGCTGATGACTCCTGCCAAGTGAGGAGGAAAGGGAATTCTCTCTGTCCCTGAAGGTTGGCTTCTCCCCACAACAGGGCTGTTCTTTGTCCCCTAAGGATGCAAACTTTATATTGTTGAAGTATAGATTTTTAAGACATACTGCTTACTTATTTCCATCTTATACCAGATTCCTCACTAACCTGTGCTGTTTTTGTTTGTTTGGGTACACTTCATAATTTAACCCAGATAGGTGTAGTACCCTGATGATACCCAGGATTTAGTTAGTGAGGAATCTGAATGTATGCACTTCCATTGAAAGCTGGCTTTCTCCTCATTTTAACTCTCCCTTGTCTGGTCAAAGGCATCACTTTGCAGCAAATTCCCTCCAGCCAGAAGGGATAGATAGGATTTCTTTCATAACTCATTAGTGTTGCTTCTCACTTGATAACACTCAACTATTTCTGGGTGAGCATCACTTCTACAAGTTCTGGTCTGGCAACTCAAATACACTGAGACTAGGAAGCTAGGTGGTATAAAGCCAGAGTTCACAAGGCTGCAGTCTTTTGTCAGGGAACTGAAACTGAGACTCAGGTTCTTGCCTAGAGCTGGCTGAAAATTTTCAGGCTGAACTTTTTTTCAACTGAAAATTGGATTTTCAACAAAACGAAAAAATTTACAGATAGCATCTGCTTTTCTGGAAATTTTACTACTTTTTTTTATCAGAACCTTGAAAAACAAAAACTCTTCAGTTTTTCTGAAAACTATAATGAAAACAATTTTCTTCATCAATGTCTCCCCATTTTCTAAACAGTTCTGTTCCTGCCCTTTCTGCCAGAGACAGGCCGAGAGCACCACATGCAGAGTATCTCTTCATACTCCTTTCTAGTGTTCCCCTTCCCATTCCTTTCAAAATGTTTTTTGATATGCACAAAATTCATTTTTAGAAGATTGATCACCTCCTTCATTGCTTTCCTACAAGGCCCCTCTGATTTTACAGTCATTTGGTCTTCATAATCTATTTATTGTAGTCTCCGATTTCCATTCTTTCAGATTAAGGCCTATGGAGTAAAGTACTGTTATCTCTAGGTTGACACAACTCTAACATTTTTCAACTCTGAACCTTTCTGTTATAAGCAGGGCCTGCTTAAAAGAGAGAATCTGCTCTTGGAATTTGATGTAAATGTGTAGAAGTTTGAGTTACAACACTTCTTAACTCCACTGAAGTTGTTCTAAATTTACACCATGGGAATGAGAGCAGATTGTGTCCTTCATAGGGTTGGAAGAAAATGTAATTTAGACTCCCTTAAGCGAAATTATGACTTAATTTACAGTGATGTCAAAGGAGTTAACCACAGTAAAACTAGTATGTGATCAGAATTAGATCCTAAGATTTACTTTGGAATTTAATTTATGTGATCTGTTGAAAATGTCAGGAAAAAACATCCCATTGTATAAGGAATCAGTTAGCCATGTAATCTGAAACAGTTTAAGGTCCATTATATCATCTATTATGTTGCAATTAAGACTAAAGTACATCTTCTAATTAGTTTTTAGTGGGGCTTTTATGCCACACTGGAGAGCAAGGTGTTAAGGAGCAGTTTTGAGTTCAGGCAGCCCACCCAGCCACACATGCAAAGTCTGCACAAGCTAGAAGCAGGGCTTTAAAAGGGGGAACAGAGCAAGTCAGAGGCAGGCAGTGGAAGGGAGAAAATGGCTGCTCTGAGGGACAAATACTGGCCAGGAGTTCATTGCCTGAAACCTGACACCACAGACCTATCCAAGCCCATGAAAGAGAGGCCGGTGACTGAGTGTGCAGGTCAGAGACTTGATTGGACTGATTTACTCTGGGTAGCTAAAGGAGACTGGGGTAGGAAGTGGTCCAGGGGTGCAGCGGCTTAGCACTCCAAGGTGTTGTGTAGCTGCCTACCACTGGGCCCTGGCCTGGAGGGTGGTGGAGAGTACAGGCCCAGGCTCCTCTCTTCCCACTCAGGGAGGACATTACAACAACTAGAGCCTTCACCTAGGGTGAGAGACTAGCTGAAAAGATCTTGACTATTCAAGGCCCCAGTCCCCAAATTCCCTGTGCTTAAACCCTTGGGGCAGGAGCAGAGAAGGACAGGATTGTGTTTTTAACAGGGAATTGATCTGCCAATCCCCATCTGACCTTAGGGAGCACTGCTGGTGATTGTTCACTTTATACCCACCCATATGCAGCATGTTCAAAATGTGCCTCAATCTAGATCACTGGTCCCCAAACTGTGGGGTGCGCCCATCTAGTGGGGCATGGAGGAATGTGGGGGGTGCAGGGATAGGCTAGGCTAGCCCCTACAGGGGGCAGGGCAGGAGCACCACCCAGTCTCACTTTGCCCCCAGCTCTGCTCAGTCGTTGACTCCAGCCGCAGCCCCTGCTTCCAGCCACTGCTCTGCCCCCCCCCAGCTGCATTCTCGGCCTCTGGCTCCTGGCTTGGCCACGGCTTTGCACCTGGCCACAGCCCTTGTCCCACCCCTGGCTCTGACCGTGGATCCGCTCCCAGCCCTGCTCCCACCCCCAAATCTGCCCCCAGACCCAGCCACCTGCTCCCCACTGTGGCCCTGCTCCCGGCTCCAAACCATGGCTCAGGTGGAGGCGTGGACAGAAGTAAGAGGGGATGTGATGTAAAAAATTTGGGGACCACTGTTCTAGATATATACAGCATGGACACAGTCCTTGTTACCTTGCTAAAGTCATTAGCAAAACTTTCACTGAAGCAGTATCAGCCCCACAAGGAATGATTACTACCCTGTGGCCAGTAGGAGACTATCCTATATAAAGAGAGTGTTTTAATACATATGTTTGGCATCACACAGGTGAGAAAGTCTCGCAGCGGAGTTAACAGTGGGTAGAAGCTTCTGTCTATACTAAAATAATCAAATACTCTCTCAGTGCTGTGATAATTTTGTTCCCTACAGTTGTGAGATACCCAGTAGCTTTTTAAATAAGTATGTGGGAACATAAAAGTAGCTTCAGGCAGTGAAATTTTGTCGTTGCCAATAGGCAAAGGCTGGTGTTAAGTCACAGCATACAATCACTTGGCTTCTGGGAAAAAGGAATGTTAGAAGGGTACTCTGGAATCTAGACACAAGCATATAGCACTAGTAGAATCTGCTTCTAATTCCCGTCCCCCCGCCCATGACATGTACATTGTGTGTAATGTTTAGCTTGTTCATGACCAATACAAATGAATTTTATATGGGTATCACAATAATAGGAACCTTAGAAATACTTTAGATGGATGTTTGGTAAATGTTATAGATAAATTAGATAGAATAATGCAATTGGACATTAAGTGTAATCAGCCTGATTTATTTCTTGTAGGGAAACACCCCCACAAAATGCCCAGTATACTCATGAGTTCCAATCAAAATAGATTATTTTTGAGGTATTTTGTGTTAACTTATTCTCAACACACATTGCTGGTATAATAACAGTTGATAGAGAACAAAAGATTTGAAAAAGTGCCCCAAAGTAAAGAAATCAGAGACTGACTGTTGTGGCAGCCATTGTGTATAATAAGCATGTTTGAAGGTTTGGGGACAGATCTTTATCAGGTCATAGCTCCACTGAAGACAGTTTACACTTGAGGATATACCTCTCTTTTAAACTCTGAATATTTCACTAAGCAATAAGTTTTCTTTATTGTACTCCTACTTTAGAGAAAGTTATTAGGGTGTTTAGTGACTGTGCAATTGTATGGGTGTACTTGTCAGGCACCTACTTTGAGTTAGGTACATCCAAACTCTTATGTTTCATGGACTTCAACACTACTAGAGAAGTAGCTTGTCAATCAGAAAGTAAAATATGCTTAAAGATTAAATTAGAAGAATATGGTATGATGGCAGTTAATGCTTGAATGAGAAATAATACTTCCTGGGTTGCCAGGCAACCAGCAAGATGTGTGTCAAATAGAGAGACATATCTAAATGAATAAACAGAAGAGTTGTCTACTTTAGCTTTTGTTTCAGATGAGTGAGAGGAGGGCCCTTTGGTAAGTTAACTGGCAGGATTGCCGAGAGTTCTTTGTATCCTTCTGGGGAATTCCACAGCTTGCTTGACCCTTTTCTTTGTTCCTTATCAATGATTTATTTTAATACTAGGTACAGCTGGGAGGTATTGCTAATACAGAGAAGGACCAGGATATCATACAGTAAGATCTGGATGACCTTGTAAACTGGAGTAATAGTAATAGGATTAAATTTAATAGTGAAAAGTGCAAGGTTATGCATTTAGGGATTAATAACAAGAATTTTGGTTATAAATTGGGGACACATCAGTTGGAAGTAATAGAGGAGGAGAAGGACCTCGGCGTATTGGTTGATCACAAGATGACTATGAGCTGCCAATGTAGGGTGACCAGACAGCAAGTGTGAAAAATCGGGACAGGGGGTGGGGGGTAATAGACATCTATATAAGAAAAAGCCCCAAATATCGGGACTGTCCCTATAAAATCGGAACATCTGGTCACCCTATGCCAATGTGATATGGCTGTTAAAAAAGCTAATGTGGTCTTGGGATGCATCAGGCGAGGTATTTCCAATAAAGATAAGGAGCTGTTAGTACCGTTATATAAGGCACTGGTGAGACCTCATCTGGAATATTGTGTGCAGTTCTGGTCTCCCATGTTTAAGAAGGATGAATTCAAACTAGAACACGTGCAGAGAAAGGCTACTAGGATGATCCGAGGAATGGAAAACCTGCCTTATGAAAAGAGACTCAAAGAGCTTGACTTGTTTAGCCTAACCAAAAGAAGGCTGAGGGGAGATATGATTTCTCTTTATAAATATATCAGAGGGATAAATATCAAGGAGGGAGAGGAATTATTTAAGCTCAGTACCAATGTGGACACAAGAACAAATGGATATAAACTGGACATTAGGAAATTTAGACTTGAAATTAGATGAAGGTTTCTATTAGAGGAGTGAAGTTCTGGAACAGCCTTCCAGGGAGAGTAGTGGGGGCAAAAGATATATCTGGCTTCAAGACTAAGCTTGATAAGTTTATGGAGGGGATGATATGATGGGATAGCCTAATTTTGGCAATTAATTGATCTTTGATGTGATGGGATGTTAGTTGGGGTGGGATCTGAGTTACTATAGGGAATTCTTTCCTGGGTGCTGGCTGGTGAGTCTTGCCCACATGCTCAGGGGTTAGCTGATTGCCATATTTGGGGTCGGGAAGGAATTTTCCTCCAGGGCCGATTGGCAGAGGCCCTGGAGGTTTTTCACCTTCCTCTGCAGTGTGGGGCACGGGTCACTTGCTGGAGGATTCTCTGCACCTTGAGGTCTTTAAACCACAATTTGAGGACTTAAATAACTCAGACATGGTTAGGGGTTTGTTACAGGAGTGGGTGGGTGAGATTCTGTAGCCTGTGTTGTGCAGGAGGTCAGATTAGATTATCATAATGGTCCCTTCTGACCTTTAAAGTCTATGAGTCTAGGGAGTTCAAACTATTTAGTAAGTTAATGTTAAATTGCTATCCTATTCCTAATGGGGAAAAAAATAGGACTTTTAAGATGGATGCCACCTAACACTGTGTTTCTGTATTAGTATGGCACCCTTAACCTTCAAACTGATTTTTTTCACTGAAGATATTGCTTTATTATATGATAACATAAATAGAAAAATACTGCAGAAAAAATCAGAAATCTCGGTTCAAATGAAAACAAACAAACAAACCATGAATTCACTTCAACTGTATTCACAGTCCTCTCTGTTCATTCTCCACAAATATTTGTAGGAGAAGTTTGTAATTGTTTGCAGGAATGTTTGTGGCAAGTAAATGTCTTGTGAATGCTCATTTAGATACATGTTTCCTAAATACTGGAAGTACTTATGAAGACCTCTTTAAATCTCTTTGATTTCCTTCCTCTTTGTTATAGATGTTTCTCTAAAGAAATTGGCAGGCAAAAAATTTTTAAAACCTGATTAAAGGAAATAGCTTTTTATGTTATAAAATAATGAATGGTACAACCCCTGTCATACAATATATGGATAAGAACTTTTCAGGATTAAAAACAATTTGTAAATATTTATATGGACAATGACAGAAGATAGTGTAAATGTTCTCCTGAGCCTTGAAATGGCCATTACTGTCTCCCCAGCAGAAGACTGAGCTGCTGCAGTTTTTGGCTGATCAGAGACTGATATTTTGATAGATAAATGAGTCCCTCCACCTCAGCCAGAAAAATGACTTCAGGGCTGGAATCCATGTCAAGAGACACCTTGGAAGGCAGGAGGATAAAATACTGTGTGTCTGGTGCCCAGGGGATGCATCTGCAACTCTCCGAATCTGAGGAGAGGAAAGGAAACTCCAGGGATGCAGCCTGAGGAAAGTGAAGTTTCACTGCTGATGGAGCGTAACATTCTTGGATGAACCCACCATGTGTTAGATGCCCATATTGCTCTGAGAGTTTGCCTCCAGGGTTGTGGTGTGGTTGTCACAGCTACCAACACTAACCAATTATTGTTCATGAGAGGGCACACAAGCTCAGGCCTGTCTCGGGGATGAGGAGGAAGCCCTTATACAATCTATAAGGGCTACAAATCAACCACTAATTACTTGGAATGAGGACAAAACATCCCTTGAGGGCAAGGTATTGTATAATTGCCCATCATGGGTTGTTTTGCACCTTTGTAAGGTACACCAGGTATTGGCTACTGTCAGAACATGATACTGGACTAGTCTGATCCCTGCATTTCTATTCATCCAATCAAGGAGTAGAAACAATATTATGTGGCTTAGGTGAGCAGCTCCATACCACACAGAATGACTAGTAACATTTGAAGATGTAGTGGAAGTATATAGGTGGAGAACAATTCATAGGCTAAATGTGTATAAAGTGTCAATCAGACAATTGCTGCTAATAATAATAAGAAGAATTAATAAAATCAGAATATATTCCCCTATGTACAGTTCACTCAGATTTAGTCTTCAGTGTGTCTACTTTAATTCACTTAATCTGCTTATTTTAAAAAAAGGGATTCAGATCTCCTAGATATTTTCTTTAGCTGATTAAGTTTTACAAACACACCAACAGCTGTTATTACTTATATGGTGCTGTTCTCAGTGGAATAAACCTTTTTCTTGTTAAATTACCAATAAAACCAATACAGTTAATGACACATTTTTCTTTCTATTTTTTAATTCCAGCAAGAAAAGAGTCAAGAAAGTTCAAGAAATAAAGGTAAGTACCAGCTATTTTTAAAATGTGAACTAATTTTAATGCCATTATCAGGAGCCTAATCCTCATACATGTTTAAAATAATCTTCACGTTATTTACTGAGTGTTTCACTGTGATATAGAACCAAAGTCAATGAACTTATGACAAACCTACATAGAAAAAAAGATATGTAAAAAAACTGCAGTTCACCATTACTATATGTCCAACTCTCGCATAGAGTCAATCCCAATTTTATTTACAAATTAATCAGGGCCTCAATAGAACTCCTTAGGAAACAATAATATTCTGTGTTTTAGGCAAGCAAGCACCTCTTTATATTTATTTGCAATTGCAGTTTTGCTACATTTCAGAGATTATACACTAGATTAAAATATTATATCAGTGTAAAACAGCATGAGGCATGAACATTGAAGGCCCTGGACCAGAGGTGCTGAGTTTTTCTTTTCCCCAGGAATGCTTCACCCCCACTCTGAATTGAGACCCCACCCCTAACCCTACTCCACTCTTCCTCTAAGGCCCCACCTTCACTCTGCCTTCCCCCGCCAAGGCCCTGCCCTCGCCCCGCCTCCTCCTGCCCCTGCTCCTTCCCATCACTGAGGCCCCCGCCCACTTGCAGCTCTCCACCCTCCCTCCTTCCCCAGCCACCAATCAGGTGTTTGGTGGCATCTACAATCAGCTAATCGGGGGTTCTGTCAAAAAGCTGATTGGGAATTCTGCCAAACAACTGTGGCTGGTGCATGCTGAGCACCACAATTTTTTTAACTTGGGTATTCCAACCCTGGAGCATCCACGGAGTCAGCGCCTATGCCTGGACCAAAAACTGGTCAGTCTGGCTGAGGGAGGTGCATAATATGATTTCCCTTTTCCATCAACTCCATGGGAGCTCTCTGAAGAACCAGATCTGTTGTGAAAGGGCAGAGAATTCATGCTCCACCAGATTCTCCTGCTACTCAAATTCAGGGAACAAACTCAAGAGTTACTTCAGCTAGTGTTCAGCTTTTGCAGTGATTACCCTTTTATACTATTCTAAGCAGACTCTGGAGGCAGTGGCAGTCCAGGGAGCCCCTGAGGCCTCGTCTACACTGGGGGGGGGATCGATCTAAGATATGCAACTTCAGCTATGAGACTAGCATAGCTGAAGTCGACATATCTTAGATCGACTTACTGCACGTCCTTGCGGCGCGGGATCAACGGGCGCCACTCCCCCGTCAACTCCGCTTCCGCCTCTCACCCTGGTGGAGTTCCGGACTTGATGGGGAGCACATTCTGGGATCGATTTATCACGTCTAGACGAGACACGATACATTGATCCCCGATAGATAGGGTGTAGGCATACCCTTTGTCTAGTTCTTGCAGGAACTGTGCTGTGCAGATACAGAATTGAGGGAGAGGAATGGAGGGAGGAACAGGTGCCACTGCAGAATCCAGGGCCCTCCATCTGGATTCATCTTGCTTCTTAGAGATCTCAGGAGATCCATGCACTTTGGGATGGGATTTGAACCCTTTGCCATTTCTACATGAGGAAGGACACCCTATTCCCTAGCACAAAAAGTATAAAGAAATTCTGTGCATGAAAAACTTGTTTAGTTGCCAAATGTAGTTGCCAATATAGGTCTAATTTATTTCCACATATTATTTATACTGTGGTAGTACCTACAAGGCTCATCCCCATTGAGCTAGGCACTGAATAAGTATATAACAATAAGAAAGTTCCTGCCCTGAACAGTTTACAGTGCAAATGTAAGACAAAAGACAACTGGTGGATACAATGCAGACAGGATGGGTGCAAGTAACAGTGAGACGAGTCAAATTAGAGTGATATGCAGCAGTGACAGCATACCAGCTGACTAATCGTTATCAAGTTTTTTGAAGCCATTGTAGCAGAGTTGATTCTTAAGAACGTATTTGAAGGAAGACAGATTTTTGCAGGGAACTATTTCCAGGCAAACTGTTTCCACCCAAAGTTGCTTGTTGGAAAGCTTGCCAAATGGTTAATGCGGGCTGGCATCACTCAGAGGTCAGACTAGAGGCAGGGATCAATGTCTTAGTACCACATAACAGGTGAGAGGTAGTGCAAGATAAGCCATGATGAGCTTTAGAAATGAAGACAAGGAGTTTGTGTTTGATGCAGTGAAGAAGAGGGAACCAGTTGAAGGAGACAAAAAAGAAGGGTGACTTAGTTGAAGAGACATACCAAGAAAATGCTCTTTGCAACAGTGCTTTGAGTGGACACAAGTGTGTGAGATAACATTTGTCAAGCCAGAGAAGAGGAGGCAGCGGCAACATATACAGGAACAGAGAGGTCTAGCAATAGAATTCTATTTGATAAGATATTTATTGGCTTTTCTTATAGTCGTAATCATAATTTTGATGCTGCATCTGTATTGCACTTACTAGTACTTTTTTGTTATGCCACTGGAGGAAATGTTGCTGCAACACAAAGAAAAACAATATGAAACATGAATCAGTGAACAGAAGGGGAAAAACACTAAGCAATTAATATAAGTTAAAGTCCAAGAAGATAGAATCTAATTTATGTATCGTATATGCAGTTTATTATAACAACCTCAAATAACACAAAGCACTATTAGTAGAAATTGCATACGTATATACACACTCACACAGTAGTCATCTGCTGTTATTGTGTTCAGTTGTCAGGTTTCAGAGTAGCAGCCGTGTTAGTCTGTATCCGCAAAAAGAACAGGAGTACTTGTGGCACCTTAGAGACTAACAAATTTATTAGAGCATAAGCTTTCGTGGACTACAGCCCACTTCTTCGGATGCATACAGAGTGGAATCAGTTGTGTTCAGTTGTTCTCTGATGCTTCCTTGGCACAGCAAAGCCTGATCTTTCTTGAATGATAGGTAGATAGATATACTACAGTTTGTGCCTTGAATTACTCTGAAATTGTATTTCTATTTTTTAACTGCACAACCAACACGGGTGCTGCTTACTTGTTCATTAATGTCCTGGTGAAGTGCTTAATTGTATTGTCTGAACTAGGTGTTACAATTTACAATAAATAAAACAATAATTAGTATATATATATATAAATATAAAAACTGCTTTCATTGGTCACGATTTGGGCCCCATTACACTTGAGCGGTCTAAAGATGTGGGCCAGATCTTTAGCTGGTGTAAATTGTCATAGCTCTATTGACAGCAATGGATCTATGACATTTTACACCAGCTAAATATCTGCCCCATAGTCCTTAGCCTGAAGAGTTTACAATCTAAGACATTTCACTATTGCCCACATGTGTTTGTGTTTTCTCAGACAGTATAATCCAGAGCTGAACCCTTCAGAACTCTCATTGATATACCATGATACATTGTTGAAAACATTCACTTATTTAATGGCTTCCAGAACATTTAGGTGTATCCACAAATTTATAATTTATTTACATTTCTTAAGTACATGCAGTTTGTATCTATCCATGAGAGAGCTCTCAGCCCACTTATTACAGCATTAAATCACCTGGAAGGTATGTCACAGGACATGCTGATTGGTAAGTTTGTATTTATTGTTTCTGGGTGTGTTACCTCCATGCAGTGAGGAATATATTAAGGTAGGGAACCAATTACCTGCCAATTGGCAGGCTCACATGTTCAGAGGTGCATTGGGCCATCAGTTTAGCAGACTAAATAAGTAAACAATTGTCAGGGGCTTACAAAAACTATGCCAAGCACTAGTTTCAGGGATAAATCCATGACCTCCAAGCAGTCAGTTAAATTGGTGTTCAGCTGCACCAGAATCTTCATGGTTATGACTTTGACATCTCTAAAGGAAATTTTTAATCTACTGATTTTCCTGCATGCTGTGCATGTCTCTGTTTACGCTGACAATCTAACTTTGAAGATTCCAATGATTCGAAAGAACACTGAGGCACAAGGCACTCTCTGGAAAATTGATTCCACTTTTCTACTAAATAGACACACTGATTGGATTTTACAATAATGGTCACATCTTCTTTTGTGCTTTTGTTCATATAGTACTTAGTGCTTTTCTCGTGCTTTTCATTGTCACATTTTTCACTCTATTTCTCTGTGCCATTGTGAAGTTTCAGAAAATTATCCTTATTTTACATGTAGAGGAAGATATGTTACAGTAGCAGTGGAGTTTTACTGGTTGGATCAACACTGTAAATAATGTAAGCCTACATTCAAATTTTAGTTTATAGAAACTCCTTTACTGGCAACAGGGAATCTCATCTCACCTGTCATTCACTTCCTAAAACTACTGTACTGTACCTATTCTTATGGTAAACTTAAAGTAGTTTTAAGTTTCCAAGACAGAATTTAATTATGTTTCCTACATCCTATGCACAGGATAACTGCTGTATGTTGTTCTGAGATAATGCCTTTCTAATTGCCTGATTTTAAGTAATAGACTCCATTAATAATAGTTTTATCTATCCCTAATTAAAGACTAATAAACATCTGAGGTTCCTGAAATGTTCTGAACCTTTCAGGACCTCTATCTTGTTTTAATTTGGAGAGTAAGTGAAGATCATGTCCAACAGCTTTCCGAAAATATAAATCAAGGGCTTTTCCCCCTCCAATTTCAATGATTTGCAGTACCTCATAACTCTTGGCTGCCAGTTATACTCTGATATCTTCTCCTTACCCTGGCATTCCCTTTTAGTGTTTACCTTATAAGATACCTATCCAGTTAAAGCTTGATTCAGCATCATTGAAGTCAATAGGACTACTTCTGTTGATTTGATTTAGAGTAGGAGCAAGGCTTTAGTATCTAAGTATGATTCTATAATTTTCAGTCCTATGATAAATTCTAAGTGATTCTTTGTGTTGCATCATTTCTGATGCCAGAGTTTATATTTATATTTTGGTGTTTTTTTTTCCCCTTTGCTCTTCTGTTCAGCTGTTACTTCTGCTATCATCCTCAGGTCACTAACACCAAAACAGAAACAAATAAACTAACCACTTTCTGTCTGCAATATTGTCATCTTTGTTCCATAATATGGATCACTGAACTTTTGCCGTACATGCTTAAGTCAGAAGATTTGCTTCTCTTTACAAAGTTAGATAATTTTAAAATGTTCCAATCACAGCTTTAGAATCTGGTGTCACCCTTCCTTATGTTACCAGAATATTTTTGAGATGACTGTGATTTCGTCAACATCAGAAAGAATATAAATTGTGCATAAAGTAAGTGAAGGAGTATCCTAACACAAGTCTCTTGTTTAATTATGCACAAATTTAAACATAGCATGTGAGTGGTGGTAGAATAGGGCCTTAAAGAGTAAAGTAATGCATATAAGCTTGAATAAGGGTCTTCTGTCTAATTTTAGATATCTTAACATGCCATAAACTGTTAGAAACTCAAATTAGAGTACTTATGTAAAATTGGTGTACTCCGTCTGTTTTAATAGAATTCTTCTAAATAAAAAACATAACTATATTGCAACTAGGATTGCTCAAATTCATATGCCAACAACACAATGATAAGGCAAAAAATGACCAGCTAAGAGTTTGTCCGACCTTTGCAACCTTTGCAAATAACTACAATTTAGCGTTCTCCAATATTCACCACCTCCAGATAAAATGAGCAGCCTTTTAACTCCAACAATGTTAGGTGCTGAGAAATAGTTTCTGGACAGTCAGCTAGAATAGCAGAGTTTGCCCCCCCCCCACAAAAAAAGAACTGATGTACAGTTTGTGGAGGCACAAATAGTCTAAAAAGTTGATCTCACACTAAAGCTGTTTTGAAATGCTCCCACAGTTGAAGTAGAAAAATAATTATAACTCTGTTTCTATTTTCTTTTTATTGATAATGACCGCACCACACCTTTAAGCTGGGGCGGCAGGGAATTTGGCTGGCTGGCCAAATGAAGAGAACTGTGCTTTGTGTGGGGGCTGCGGGGGATGAGAGGAAAAACTGCTGCAAAAGGGGACAAGGCACCAACTGACTCCTCCACTGGGAACTAGATGGGTGGGAGGGTCTAAAAAGGGCTAGCCCTGTGCATGAAGCCCCCTATTACATGGATCAGGCTGAGGCAGCATCTACCCTCCCTCCCCTTTAGGTGGTGAAATACCAGGTTTGGCCAAAACTTGCTGTGGGCATTGCGCTAGCCGCACCTTGTTTAGTGGGGCTGGGAAGGAATTTTTCCCTTATCACCAGATTGGCCTAGGTGAAGTTGTTTTTTGTTTTGTTTTTGTTTTTACCTTCCCACAGCAGGTTCAGCAAGAGCTCTGTTCATGCATGACATGAAGGGTGATAGGCTGTAGATGACAACTCATTATTTAAGTGTAGGGCGGATGTAAGGTATACAGAGACCGGATAAATGGCTTGGAAAAGGACTTAAAAAGGAGGTGCTTCTAAAGGAATGGAATGGGGGGAGGTTTGGGGCTCCTATGACTGGTACCACAGGCAGACAACCCCCTTTCTTATGCTAGAGCCCTACCAAACTCACAGTCCATTTTGGTCAATTTCACAATCATAAGATATTAAAAATTGTAAATTTCATGATTTCAGCTATTTATATCTGAAATGTCATGGTGTTGTAATGTAGGGGTCCTGACCCAAAAAGGAGTTGTGGAGGGGTTGCAAGATTATTTGTAGTGGGAGGTTGCAGTACTGCTACCCTTACTTTGGTGCTGCTGCTGGCAGCGGCACTGCCTTCAGAGCTGGGCAGCTGGAGAGTGGCAGCTGTTGGCCGGGAGCCCAGCTCTGAAGGCAGAGCCACTGTCAGCAGTAGCACAGAAGTAAGGATGGCATGGTATGGTATTGGCACCCTTAGTTTTGTGCCGCCACTGTCTGGCCACCCAGCTCAGAAGTCAGCACAGAAGTAAGGGTAATAATACTGCTACCACCTTAAAATAACCTTGTGACCTACCCCCTGCAACTCCCTTTTGGGTCAGGACCCCCAATTTGAGAAACACTGGTCTCCCCCATGAAATCTGTATAGTATAGGGTAAAAGCACACAAAAGACCAGATTTCAGGTCCGTGATACATTATTCATGGTCATGAATTTGGTAGGGCCCTACTTATGGCCCACGTTAACCCTCCTATGAGGGAGGTGGATGGTAAAGTCCCAGCAATGGATTGGCTGGGGGACCTGGATGGAAAAAGAGGGGGATCTGGCAGAAGACACCCATGTAATTATTGAATGAACATGGGGTTACCTGCACTGTACACCTTTATTTGCCAGGTAGTCCCAGACATCTAATAATAAAGATGCAGCCTGATTAAAACTGTATCAAATGTCTCTCATGTCCTTTCAGTATAGCAATATAAACTAATTTACAATCAATGTCCAAGAACCCCTTTTACCAAATATCAACAGAACCCAAAAGGAAAAACAAAACAAATCTAAAGGACTAGCATCCTGCAGTCACTGACTCAATTGAAATCATACTGTGCAGAGCCCAATGTTAGTTTGCATCTTTCTCATAATAACTTGTAAGAGAGAGAATAAAAAAATATAAAAAGGGGCTGTAACAGGATTCACGTCCCGCCCCTCTTCCAGGGGCCCACTTGCTGCCCCCAATAAGGCTCAGAGAGGCTTCAGGGATGTGAAAAACCCGTGTCTTTATTTATATAAGGTTCTTTCACCACCAGTGTCTGTCTATTTACAAGCCTTGCAGGATTAGTCACCTCCTTTACAGACAGAGGCAGCCTTCAGCTAGGAGGCCTCCAGTTCCCTCCCTCACTGACTGACTTCTCCCTGGCTGCCCCCACCTTCTGGCACCCTCCCAGCCTTTATAGCTCTTGGCTTGTCAGGCCAGCAGGTGTTGCCAATCCTCAGGCCAGCATCAGGCCTTTTCCATCAGCCCCAATCTGTTTCCCCTGATTGGAGCTGACTGGGCAGGGGCTAATTAGGTGTTTTTGCACCAGCACCCTGCTACAGGGGCCAAATGGATACTGGCAAAAGACAAAAATTTTCACAGTTTGTAAGCAATGGCATATGTGCTTGGTTGATTTGAATGGTGTTAACATTTACAGTATAATTGTTTTTCTTTTATTTAAACTGCATTTTAGAAACTAACTAAAAAAATTTCAGGTTTTTATGAAATGCTATTGATCAGTTGAGCGTAGTGTCACCAACACACACAACTAAATAGAAGAATATTGATTGATAGCTCTTTAATTACAATATTAGTTTCTCAAAATGTTCGATCCTTTTCATTTTACGCTTACCTTAACAATATGAATGCAAAATGACTGTTGACTTACAGATCAATTTCAAAAATGTAATTTTCTATTACTATGAACATATTGCCAGCCTTTTCTGATTTCATTAGAAAAAGGACAGATGTTTGTTAATCTTTAGCTATCAGGAATAAAAAGTATACCATATGGGAGCCACTTGCATATTTTATTTGCATTTGGCACTTGGAAAAAGACAACACACTTGCACAATATCAATACTCAGTACCAATCCTGTTTGGAATGCTAGACTGAAAATGTAGCTGGTTTCATAGAATTGTAAATGCATATACTTTTCTGTGCATAAACAAAAGTAAGAGGAGAAGGAGAAGGGAGGAACAGCTGAACACTGTTCAACATTAAAATATATTTAGGAAGGAGTCTAAAAGGGACCTTTGTCAAATTGATTGCCTCTGCTAGAAAATGGCCAGACTGTCCTCAGTTACTGTCAGAAGATGTTAGAGAGCGAGAAGTACTCAACAGAAAATATTTTAAATATCTTATAGTATGGCAATCTTTGATATGTCTTTTAATTCTGAACAAAGCAAACTACATTAAAATGTACAATATACTGTATCTGCTCCTGATATTACATCATATTCACACACTTAATTATATCACTGTATAAACATAATCTTTTGTTCCTGTTTGTCATGGGTCATTTGATACACGACTGCAATTCTGCTTTCTAACACTATTCTAAATTCCAATAACTCCACGGTCTTCAATTAAGTGATGTTGGTGTAAGTGTGATCAGAATCAGGCCCAGAATACCTTGATACATTCTGATATGGACTGAAGTGATTTGTGTTTGAAGTGATTGAAAAAAAAAATCAGTTAAGCTTGTGATTTTTTGATCCAAAATGTCCTTCGTGCTAGAATAGAATCATGAACAGATTTGGTCTATTACATTAATCCTACATTTAAATGGACAGTTTAACCATTCCCTTGAAAAGAAAGTTAAATATCTTTTTTTCTTTTTGGTTTGGGTGTCCTTTTGTTAGTAATACTCTAACTTGTCCCAACTAACAGGATCCTAAAGGCTGATCTGCAGATATACAATTCCCATTGTACGAAACACTGCACCACATCCTCTCCAACCCTTGTCAAACCCCTTCAGAGTGCCCTTTGTGTAGAGCTAGCTTTAGGTCACTTGAAAATTCCACAGTGCAAGGGCACCCAATAACCCATCTGTCCTTGTAGGGCAATTCTCCATCCCTTTTACACCATAAAAGCAGTACAAAAGGTACAGAGTTGGGTCAAGGATCTGACCCATGAGGTCAATGTAAGAGCAGTTACTGGTCACCTGACTCTCAGAATCAGTTCCATTGATGCAGATTTGGATCATCAATAGAACATTTTCATCTTATAGTTTGGAACGGCTTGAATGTGTTACATGTTTGTGATTTTCCTCAGTTTATGAACCAGTGTAGAATCAAATGATTATAACATGAAACTTTGAAACAAATTGTGAAGGGTCAATATTGTTTTTCCCCACAAACAGACTCTTCATTTAACATAATTCCATTTGTGGAGATAACTGATGTCTGTTGTGAAACCAGTTTTAGTGGAAAAAATAAAATATGTGGATCTGATTCACCAAGGTGTCATTCCAGTTTTGTGCCAGTATAATTCTTTTGGCTTCATTAAAGCTACATGAGCATAAACTGGCATGAAGTGGTGAATTAACTTGTATCTTAAACTTCAATTTTCAAACTCTTAGGGCCTGATTCTTTTCTCATCTAACTCAGAGTAGATCAGTGGTAACTCCACTGATGCTAATGTTAAAGTTACACTGGTATAAAATCAATGTCAGATAAGAATAAAGCCTATATTGTATAACAGGTGAGAATCTTATTTCAATTCACTAAGTAAAGAGAATCTAGATTCTAGTTAAAAGGAAGTCAGCTCTTTCTTCAGTGTATTTGTTGTCCAGTGACATTGGGCCTAATTTATTATTGGCATAAGCCTAAAGAAGACTTTAGAGTTGCACCAAGGATGAATTTGACCTACAGTCTTTTACCTTGAAGATTGCTAGGCTGGTTCTACTGAAATTACAGGTAACTGAAGAAAATCAAAAGTATTCAAGTGGTAACAGGTAAATGATGATTCAGATATTGCATGCATATTGTATCATTGCTGTACTATTTAACATTTCTTAAATGCAGGGGTGATTAATTCTCACCTATTGAAGGTGAGAATATTGGCCAGAGTGTCAGGCTGGAGGTCTGTAAGGATTATCCGTCTTCTTATAGAATTTCATAACATCGGTTTGTGCATAAGTTCAATATTGCAACCAAGGATTTATTTTTAATTTCCTTTTGATAAGAGACTTGACTCTGATGTTTGTATATTAGAAAACCTTCTGCCTTTATTTTTGTTACCAAAAAAAAAAAAATACTGTGCAAATAGCTGCAACATAATAGCCAGAAAACATAATATTTTGCTATTTTTGCTGTTGATCTTCAAAGCATTGTAACAAATCTGTGACCACCTAGGGACTTCACAGTTGACATTGTTTCCATACTCAAAATTTTATCATGGCAGGGGGCATAAAGCCTCAATTTGTTTTATCAAAATGAATGGGCCTGGCTCATACTACTTGAGGCAAAATATAATCTGTTAGTTGTTAGCAATGTATGGCCTGTGATTTGCATTTTAGCAGTCCTGATACCATCCAGCAGAGGGTAGTAGTACACATACACAACACTAGCCAGTTTGGGACATACACCTATACTGAGAAAAAGCTCATCCTTAAGCATCTGTGGTCAAAATCTCACTTCTCAAACTGATCTAAGACCTGCTAAGGCTTAACAGTTGTCACAGTGCTGCATACCATACTTATTCATAAAATATCAATAACAGCAGGAACCTGAGCAGATCCAAGACTCTTTTGATTAAAAAAAAAAATACCCCAAGCATTTGAGCTAAGGGAGAATTTTCTTTAGCTATTAGTAGTATAGATCTTCACACAGGGTATGTGTAGCAGTTGAACGGTTTCAATTGTCTCAAGTAGATAGCAGTGACACATGAATACACTAGCCAGTAGTCCATTTCATTATCAAAGGGTCTTAGAAAAATGGGGAACAGCCATTTTGCCATTTTTTTTTAATTGAAGAATTTTAGTGCAAATGAAATTAAGAGATCAGTAGCACTTATTTCTAACCGGGGTAAGAATGTAATCTGCAAGCCATTGCAAAAGCCTTCCTGTTATACATAGACTGAATACGAAAATTGAAAAATTTGAAATGTATTACTAGATAATGGGTATGTTTAATTTGCTGAATTGGGCAGTGTGAAGGGTTAACTATCTCTGTAGATAGGCACAGAGGGTTAAATTGTAGCTTTGTCACAAATCCCGTGTATGACTTCAAAAACTCAGAATCTATTGAGCAGTTTCTCCCTGCCCCGGGGGGTGGGGAGCATTGTATCCTGTATCATCTCTATACCTGACGTAACATATATCCTTCAGTGTGCTGGGCCAGTTATGTTGCCTTGGCTCCTCTCACTTTTCACATCCAAACAATCTCTGCCTGCCCACTTGTGTGAAGGCAGAGAGTAGGCTGTTTTCCTGCCACTTCCTTCTGCAGGAGTGTCAAACAGGCCCAGAATGAATAAATGATATTATGGAAGTTCAATAGCATAGTAAAATGCAGGATGGAATAAATCAGCCTGTGACATGGAAGTGTGACTGCCGAAAAGCTTCTGGAAGACGTGTAGTCTCTCTCTCTCCATGCCCTTTGATGGATCTTGGCATCTAGGGGTTGCTAGGAACAAGCAATCCCTACACCTTCCAGGTAGTCTGGTTGGACCTGGCTGATACACAGGGCAGCAAAGAGGGTGACAACGTTTCTTGTATCATCCCTTCACCCTCCAGGAACAGACATGCATATTCTGTCCTTAAGTTATTTTGAGGCCTGGTTTTCTACACATTGAAGCCAAACAGGAAATATACCAGTTGGCAGGGTCGGCTCCAGGCATCAGCTTGCCAAGGAGGTGCTTGGGGCGGCCATTTTGGAGAGGGGCAGCACGTCCAGCTATTCGGCGGCAATTCGGCGGACGGTCCCTCACTCCCACTTGGAGCGAAGGATCTTCTGCCGAATTGCTGCTGCAGATTGCGATCGCGGCTTTTTTTTTTTTTTGCCGCCGCTTGGGGAGGCAAAAACCCTGGAGCCGGCCCAGCCAGTTGGTTTGATAGGATTAGGATCACACACTTTAGGACCTTAGTACCTATAAACCACAGAGGGAATCCTTCCGAAAGATGATTTTGTCTGTGGGTAGTAGTGCATGATTAAAAATCCCTATCCACAAATAGTGACTGGTAGTGGATATTCTAGGCCAAATTGAAATCTGACTTGCAGTGATGTTAATCTGGGATAATTCCATTGATTTCTTTTTTATGATTTTACTCTAGATTTACACCCAGGTAACAGGTTAGAATCTGCACCTCCCCATCCCTTCTCTAAAATCTAAGCATTCTTGTTTCTCTGAGATCAAAGATAGTTAAGTAAATTCTGTATCTGTTTGGTTTGCCTAGTTTAACTGATTTGTTATTATGAAATGTAAAACTAAAGATGTACTGGTCGTTTATCTTTCTTTGAGAACATATTTTGCTTACATACTTTATTTAAAATATTATTGCTTGTTCCACTTCAAAATGTCTTTGAAGGCAAAAATAACCACTAATAAGAATTTCTGTATATAATTGTAATCCGTTTCCTCTCATGGACAATGTGGCTTTTTTATGCTATTTAATTTGTTGATTAGAGCCATTTCAGCAATCCTGTCTTATCCTGAGTAACCCATGTGACTGATGCCACTGATGTAGACATCATGGTGTATTTCCAGGGTTAAGTGCTATTCAGCATCAGTAAGGATTGCAGAATGATCCACAGTAAACAGTTTCAAACTTATATATAATCCCTTTAGATAGTACAAAATATAAATCCAATGTTGAAGACTTGTCACTAGTGGCACTAAAATAATTGGCATATTATTGTATAATGGGAAGAATATATGTAGCTAAATTGTATTTCACACTGCAGTTTTACTCTACTGCATTGTAAATGGAACAGAGTTCAGCTGGAATTTATGTGGAATACTTAGCGTGTGTTTCAATTGCATAAGCAGCTTTAGAATGACACAAAAATGATAATCCATTATTATTTATTTTACTGCTTATAGTTTTTGCAAGGTAGAAAGATTGTCATTTAGATTGCTCTTTGTTCCATTGTGACCTCTCTGTCATTCAGCAAGCTCCAGAGAAAATGACCTGAAGAACTCCCATATTGCAAAATTATCTACCTTCATTAGAATGATGTGTAACAGTTGCTTGCTACTGTATGTGGTAACATTGTAGAAAGCCTGTAGAGCTAATACCATAGATTTGTATCCCCAGCTTCTTTTTCTTTTAATGTCTTTTTAAAATTTTGACTACATGCTGTTAAATTGTTAAAACTTTGAAACAAACATTATAAAATATATTGGAGAGAGCATATTTCTATACAATATATTATTCACAAACTTCCTATCTCTGTAGTGCACATAACATTTCAGGTTGCACAGATACAAAGAATAAGAAGTTAAATACTGTGAAGGAGAAGAAGGGCTTACTGGGCCAAATTCATCCCTGGTGTGACTCCGCTGACTTCAGTGAATTCACCCTAGGGATGAATTTAGCCATTTTTGCTTAATTGTTTTAAAATGTTTTAATAGAGTGAATGTTAGTGATGTGTGAACCTCCAGTGGTTCAGAATTCAGGTGGAATTTGAATAATAATCCTAATGCAACCCCTGCAACCTCAAAGGTCGGGGGGATTTGTCTAGTCAGGCAGGAAGAAAGGGGTTGTGGCTCGTCTAAGGGTTCCTTCTCTCCTGCAGGTTGAATGAGAGTTAGGGGGCATCATCTGATCTGCAGATTGTCCAGAGGAGCTCACGTAAGCCATTGCCCCCTGGATACCAGGGGAAAGGTATATATTGAAACATGGTCCTGACAGAGTCCCTCTCATTCCCAGGTCAGCAGTCCTCACCCTCCTACCTATGGGATCAGAGTAGGACTGGGTGTTGTGGTCTGTTCTGGGCAATGCACTAGTCACCTCCTTCAGGAATTTTCCCCATCATTGCTAGATTGGCCAACGTGGAGTGGGTTGTGTGTATGTGTGTGTGTTTTGCTTTCCTCACAGCAGCTCAGGGACCCAGTGGGGGTAGGTCAGGAGACATAGCTTAAGTTGTCACAATCTAGCAGGTGTCAGATGTCCAGTGCAGGTACTCAGTCTATAGGGAATCCAGTTCTCTGGTAAACTGGAATTGAAAGTGGACTTAGGGGGAGCCATCCAATAAAGAAGCTGGGGAATGGGGTTAGGCTCCTAATGTCTGGTACAGCAAGGAGACAAGTCCCATTCTCCAGTTCCTTAACCCTCAGATGAGGGGAAGGCATGGGAGTCCCACCGGTGGGCTACAAAGATATCTGTTGGGGGCAAGGGCTGACAGCAGCCCTCCACAAATATTTGGAAACAAGTGAGGAAGCAATGGTGATCTGCACTGTACAAGTTATTGCTGGATAACTCCCAGATGAATTAAATTAATGAAACTGTGGCCTAATTAAACCAGATCCCTTGCATTTGGTCATTCTTCCTGCATGTCCAGGACAAAGCTTGGGTGCTTTTCCAAAGCTTACATGAATTTATCCAAACCTCTTTAGACTGAATGTTAGGCTGGAAATACTTCAAAAGCAGTATTAGTAGTATCTTGTAGTATTTTGGTACTTTTATTCTGGTCCAGGCTGTAAAGAAGAAGTGAAGAATCACATAGGAGTGTAGTTGTTTGTTTGCTGTTTCTCCCCGCCATCCCCCATTTTTAAATGGGTTATTTTAGTTCACATTTTAGCTTCATGTTTGGGTTATTTCATACTTTAAGGAACTTTAATGGACTTTGGGTCAGGCTGTATTTCACATGGCAGAAGAAACAGACTAAAGAATGCATATTGTTAATACAATCAGACTTCTTTTACATTTTATTTTCCTAAAGTAAGACATTTCTGTACATAAGAAATGTATTTCCATTGTATTCTACCATTCAAATTGTCTCAAACACAAGGATCTGTACAGTTACATGAAGAGGTGAGTAAAGTATACATAGGAAAGAATGTATTTGCTGAGTTGAGCCTTTTTTCAATTTTTGAATTATCCATTTTGATTTTGACTAACTTGTTTGTTAATTGAACTTGTTTGAAAATATTTTGCAAAGATACTTCAGCATATGCATTGTCCACAAACATTCAACATTTTTGACTATTCAATATTTGTGGTGTGTGATTGTTCACTTGCTATTTTTTTTTTTTTGGCTTTCTCAGATCAGGGATGATTAGTTTATCCATCTTTGACTGGAAGATTCATGTTCCAAATCTATTAATGGCTTCTTGGGGTCTCAAGGCTACTTTTAGCGCTTCATGAGGTCTTTCTATCTTACATGTTTGCCTTCATGACAAAGAGAGTGGGGGAGATAAGAGTTAAAATTTTGATTATTCCATCAGTAAGGTTTATATGTTTTATGGTGCCCATTCTGTGTCCTTTGCAGAGAAGGCACCTTCCTATGAGCAGTATTCTTCTCCATGGGATTTTCTCCTTTGCAGCCCATTTAGCATGAAATAATAAATGGGAAGGACCCCCCACCACCACCCCATGGCTCTCCCAGCTCTACCTCTGCCTCATAAGCATCTCAGTTTGGCCTTTGCTAAGGCCAGAATGTATAGAAGCTGGGTATTTGGAAGTCTCTTTGCTAATGGACTCAGGGCCATCCTTAGGATTTATGGCGCCCTATGCAGTATTACTAAACTGGTGCCTCTAGGCCCGACAGCAGCCCGGGCTTGCATGTGTATTTTAGATTAGGGTAGTCTTTTGAAGGATTTATTTTAAAAACTATATGTCTGAAGGTCCAAGCATTTAAGGCTAAAGATGAATACTCAGATTATGCATCTAAAAATCTATGCAAGGATTTTTTTAGAGCTGTGATTTTATAATCGTCAGCAACACACTAATGAAATATTTTTAAAGCAGATTTTAAATGAAGGTCCTGTAGACTAACATGTTCTGAGTAAGTATTACAGTAATGCACAACTGTTTTTGTCAGTAAATTCAGAAACTGACAGCATATACCTGGCAGTTGGCAAATGCCTGTTAAATGGCTCTTTAACGGTTTCAATATTGTGCTAATAGGTTGGGCAGGCTGGAAGGCTTTTTCACTTTTAAGTACTAGATCCCCTCTGGAGGAAGACTCACCAGGCTGCAGCAGCCAGCTGTAGTGGGAGCCTGCAGGAAGGGTCAGAACAGGGATAGAAAGAGACTGGAGGGTGGACACTAAGACCCAGGGATGCCCCAAACTTTCGGGTGCCCTATGCAGCAGTGTATGCTAGGTATGCCTAACGATGGCCCTGGATGGACCCACTCTTTATCCCTCCCCCCCATTTTAATAGCTCAGTGGTTTGAGCACTGGTCTGCTAAACCCAGGGTTGTGAGTTCAATCCTTGAGGATGCCATTTAGGGGTCTGGGGCAAAAATCTGTTTGGGGATCGGTCCTGCTTTGAGCAGGGGGTTGGACTAGATGACCTCCTGAGGTCCCTTCCAACCCTGATATTCTATGATTCTATGATTCTATTGTTTCTGTTCTCTCACTGGTTGACCTCAATATTTATAAGCAGAAGAAAAATCCAATTTATGCATGTACAGCATGGCTTTATTTGTCTTTTATGTGTAACTGGAGAACAAAGATGGCCTCGTGGTTAGGGTCTGGATTGGAATATGAGAGGTCTGGGTTTGATTACTCTGTTACTTCCTATGTGACTTTTGGGCAAGTCACTTTCAGTCTTTGTGCTTCAGTTCCCAACTTAAAGATAGGGAAACTGTTTCCTTTCTTCATGGCTTCTGTCCTGTCTATGTGATCTTGGAGCAATAACTTTCTCTTACTATGTAAATAACTTTTCTGTTACTATGTAAACATATGCATACAATGTATGCATACTAACTTACAATGTATGTAAACTAACTTTCTCTAAATTTCTCTTACTTTCTCTTACTATGTAAACATAAACACATAGCACAATATGGCCACAAATTCACTCTCTGGGCACTATTGTAATATACATGATGATAAACCTGGCTACGTAAACACTTACAGCACCAACCACAAATTTGCATGACTGCTTTTTCACTTTCTGCTAATAAACAAAAATATCACTAGCACTAACATTAGATATAATTTAAACACTAAAGCATAAGGTTTTATATCCCTTCCTCACAACACATTGGCAATTTTTGTTCTCCCCTTGCTTATTGTTTATACCAGGGGTCGGCAGCCTTTCAGAAGTGGTGTGCCAATTCTTCATTTATTCACTCTAATTTAAGGTTTCGCGTGCCAGTAATACATTTTAACATTTTTTAAAAGGTCTCTTTCTATAAGTCTATAATATATAACTAAACTATTGTTGTATATAAAGTAAATAAGGTTTTTAAAATGTTTAAGAAGCTTCATTTAAAATTAAATTAAAATGCAGAGCCCCCCGGACTGGTGGCCAGGACTTGGGCAGTGAGTGCCACTGAAAATTAGCTCGTGTGCTGCCTTTGGCATGCATGCCATAGGTTGCCTACCCCTGGTTTAGTGTGATCCTTGCCCTTGCTTTTCCTTGCTGAGTTTTCCAATGTCTGGCACGTATCTGGATACTTTTAAGCTGCACACAGGCTTCTGAGGTATCAGTTGTTAACTGGCTCTGAGACGGACAGAGGACAGATTTCATGTATGAAAATACCCGTTCACACATGTATGTGGATCCAAATGCTGAAAGCATTGCAAACACAATTTTCTTCAAACAGTTACATTTCACTGGCAGGGACGTCCAGCAGGTCAGAATAGAGGCCCCATGATCTCTCTCGGTAACTTCAAGTGCACTCCGCAGATCTCCAAACTTTGATGCCCACAGTTCTGAGCTTTTTAATGGAATGAGCTGCATTTTGAAATCTTCAACACCCATCCACCGAAATACAGACAAATCCAAGTCACTTTTACTAAACTCTTCAGGTTTAATTAGAAAAGAAAGCACTGGGCCAAATCGCTGGAAATCTTGAAATCTGTCAGAAAATTCTGATTCCAGTTCTTCCATGTATATTCCAATCTCATCGACACTGACAGTGCAACCTGTTGATAGCTTTTTTATGTGTTGGAAGTAGCGGAAAGTCGAAGTTCAAATATTCCGAGAAAAAAACGCTAGTTTTACAACAAATGCCTTCCAAGCTTCATAAAGATCCAGAACTGTTTGCCCTGCACCCTGGAGACAGAAGTTGAGTTCGTTTAGGTGAGTGGTGATGTCAGTTAGAAACATGAGCTTACACAGACATTTGTCATCAGCCAGTTTGAGGTAGTTTTGTCCTTTTTCTAACAATAAGGCCTTGATTGTATCAAAACAATTTACAAAGCACACCAAAACCTTGCCACGACTTAACCACTGAATGTTGCTGTGAAGTGGAATGTCGTTATAAGCACTGTCCATCTCTTCTAGCAGCACTTGAAACTGTCTGTGAGTCAAAGCACATCGAGCAATAAGGAAATTCACAGTTCTCACCACTGTCTTCATCACCTTATTAAGCTCTGAATTAGAAATTTTAGCACACAGGTTTTCTTGATGGTTGATATAGTGAAATTTGACTGTCGGGCGGCCAATTTGATCTTCAAGTAACTTTACAAATCCCTTTTGCTTTCCTACCATGGCAGGTGCACCATCTATTGTTACACAACATATTTTTCTGATGTCAACTCCTCATTCTTCAAAATAGTTTATAAAACTTTCCACTATATCTTCCCCCTTTGTTGTGCAGAGCCCTCCGGACTGGTGTCCAGGACCGGGGCAGTGTGAGTGCCACTGAAAATCAGCTCACTTGCTGCCTTTGGATGCGTGCCATAGGTAGCCTACCCCTGGTTTATACTATTGTTCTCTCTGGGATATGTACATGATGGTCCCCTTTATCCTCAGTTTTTGTGGGAGTTTTTACTTCTCCTGGTTTTCAGTAGTTTGGTTCCTTCAGGCAGCCAAAACATGCTACTTTGGTCTGTTAGTACTATACAAATAATTCACAAAGAACGTGAGTCCTTACTAGAAAGAAAGGAAACTGTTATAATTAAAGTCATTTTGGTGTAAGCTCTTTCAATGACAAATAACACAAAATGGATAGTTTCTTTAAGGTTATTATATATGTTCAAAATAGAAGTAAAAACAATTGAAACACAAGGCTGTGGTTCTTTTTTCTTTGAAGACAGTATGCCAGAATAATTATTACATCTCAAAATAAAATGTTTAATTGAGTCCTTTGTATTTATATGGTGACTTTGTACATTTTACTTACTAAATATAATGAAATTGTTATTATGTATGTTAAGTACATAAATGTTTAGAGACCTCCAACCAGTAACAAAACCCTGTTGTTCTAGATACTGTACCAATAGTAAGAGGCAATTATTGCCCAGAAGAGCTAACAATCATATGCCTTGTTTAACTTTAACGGGACTTCTTATACTGGGTAAAATTAGGCATATGCATAAAGTCTTTGTAGGATTAGGGGCTAAATAATTTCAACTTTCTGTAGATTATTATTATTTAGCAAGCTCTAACAGCATGCAGAAATGCTGTGAGGGAAAATTCCCTTTCAAAATCATCACCAAAGTAAGGTTATGGTTGTTCAAATGTATTTTCTTGCCACAGAAACACTAAACAATTATTCTAATATTTATGTATTATCCACTAACTAAAGTCATGGTAGTTAGACACCCATATGATAGTACCCGTTCTAACATACTCTTTGTCAATTTAATATCACCCTCAGTACACATATCAGGAATTGAAAATCACACAGAATGCACAACTTTAGCTCCATATTTAGAGTGCTACATTCTGTAATATTGTAATGAAAATTTTAATCTTAAAATTACAATATTGGGTTACAGTTGTGGGACATGCACCATTGTTTTGTACCATATCACATATGCACGGTGGCCCTAAACCTGATGAATCAGGCTTTGGGTGTAGACCTGGCTGGAGTATGACAACTCCATTTTGAGGCAACTTTTGAGGTTTGAAATTTGTTTTTGTTCCACAATTGGAATGAAAACACCACCTTTTGAATATTTTCACAAAAACAGAATTGGATTGAAATGTTCAATCAAAATATGAGTTTTATTTGTGTGTGTGTCTATATACTTGTGTCAAGTATCAGAGGGGTAGCCGTGTTAGTCTGGGTCTGTAAAAAACAACAGAGAGTCCTGTGGCACCTTTAAGACTAACAGATGTATTGGATCATAAGCTTTCGTGGGTGAATGCCCACTTCGTCGGATGCATGTAATGGAAATTTCAAGGGGCAGGTATAAATATGCTGGCAAGAATCAGTCTGGAGATAACTAGGTTAGTTCAATCAGGGAGGTGAGGTCCTCTGCTAGCAGTTGAAGTGTGAACACCAAGGGAGGAGAAACTGCTTCTGTAGTTGGCTAGCCATTCACAGTCTTTGTTTAATCCTGATCTGATGGTATCAAATTTGCAAATGAACTGAAGCTCAGCAGTTTCTCTTTGGAGTCTGGTCCTGAAGTTTTTTTGCTGTAAGATGGCTACCTTTACATCTGCTATTGTGTGGCCAGGGAGGTTGAAGTGTTCTCCTACAGGTTTTTGTATATTGCCATTCCTGATATCTGACTTGGGTCCATTTATCCTTTTACGTAGTGACTGTCCAGTTTGGCCAATGTACATAGCAGAGGGGCATTGCTGGCACATGATGGCATATATAACATTGGTGGACATGCAGGTGAATGAACCGGTGATGATGTAGCTGATCCGGTTAGGTCCTATGATGGTGTTGTTGGTGTAGATATGTGGGCAGAGTTGGCATCGAGGTTTGTTGCATGGATTGGTTCCTGAGTTAGAGTTGTTATGGTGCGGTGTGTGGTTGCTGGTGAGAATATGCTTAAGGTTGGCGGGTTGTCTGTGGGCGAGGACTGGCCTGGCTCCCAAGATCTGTAAAAGCGAGGGATCATTGTCCAGGATGGGTTGTAGATCACTGATGATGTGTTCGAGAGGTTTAAGCTGAGGACTGTAGGTGATGGCCAGTGGAGTTCTATTGGTTTCTTTCTTGGGCTTGTCTTGTAGCAGGAGGCTTCTGGGTACACGTCTGGCTCTGTTGATTTGTTTCCTTATTTCCTTGTGTGGGTATCGTAGTTTTGAGAATGCTTGGTGAAGATCTGGTGTTGGTCTCTGTCTGAGGGGTTGGAGCAGATGCGATTGTACCTCAGTGCTTGTCTGTAGACGATGGATCGTGTGGTGTGTCCGGGGTGGATGCTGGAGGCATGAAGGTAGGCATAGCGGTCGGTGGGTTTTCGGTATAGGGTGGTGTTAATGTGGCCGTCACTCATTTGTACTGTGGTATCTATGAAGTGGACCTCCCATGTAGATTGGTCCAGGCTGAGGTTGATGGTGGGGTGGAAGCTGTTGAAATCATGGTGGAATTCTTCCAGAGTCTCCTTTCCATGGGTCCAGATGATGAAGATGTCGTCAATGTAGCGTAGATAGAGGAGGGGCGTGAGTGGACAAGAGCTGAGGAAGCATTGTTCCAGGTAAGCCATAAAAATGTTGGCATATTGTGGGACCACGCGGGTTCCCATAGTGGTCCCACTGGTCTGGAGGTATATATTGTCACCAAATTTGAAATAGTTGTGCGTGAGGATAAAGTCACAGAGCTCAGCAACAAGTTGTGCTGTGTCTTCATCAGGGATACTGTTCCTGACAGCTTGTATTCCATCTGTGTGTGGGATGTTTGTGTAGAGAGCCTCCACATCCATGGTGGCTAGGATTCTGGGAGGTCACCAATGCATTGTAGTTTTCTCAGGAAATCAGTGGTGTCAGAGATAGCTGGGAGTGCTGGTGGCATAGGGTCTGAGCAGAGAGTCTACATATCCGGATAGTCCTTCAGTGAGAGTGCCAATTCCAGAGATGATGGGGCATCCGGGATTTCCAGGTTTGTGGATCTTGGGTAGTAGATAGAATAACCCTGATCATGGCTCCAAGGTTATGTTGAATTGTTCCTGTGTTAGTGTAGGGAGTGTCCTGAGTAGATTTCCATTACATGCATCCGACAAAGTGGGCATTCACCCACGAAAGCTTATGCTCCAATACATCTGTTAGTCTTAAAGGTGCCACAGGACTCTCTATATACTTGTGGTTAGGGCATTGACCTTTGATGTAAGAAACCCAGGTTCAAGTATCTACTATGCCTGGTTCAGAGCAGAGTTTGTCATTCTGAATCAGACAGAGCAGAGACCTATGTTTGCTACATCTCAAGCCAGTGCCCTAGCCACCAGGAAAGAGAGTGTGAGAGCTCTGTCACTCGACCAACCCCAACCATTCTTGATGAAAACTCCATCGAAACCAACACATCTCCACAAAATATTTTGGCTTTGACAAAATTTCATTTAGTCAAAAGTTTTCTGAGCATCTCTAGTTGGGAGTACCTCCTTTGCATAAAATTATCTTCAGGCTGCACAGGGGGTGTAGCTGGGGCTCCCCTATGTCCTAGCAAACCATAGCTGCAATAATGGCATGTTGAGGTATTGGCAGCTAGAGCAAGTTAGAACAGTCTATGTGTGATAGCAGATTAAATTTACACAAAGTGGTCCTAGGATCAGGGACATGCAAAGGACATATTTGCACCCTCCTCAGCTCTGCTGAGTGTTCCTCAGATCTGGCCATCAGCATCTTCATATGCCTTACACCAGACAGATAAAGAATGCAACTTTGACTACATATTCAAAATTGTTTACCCTGTCAAAAAAAGGAAACTACTTCTATGTAATTTACAATGAAATTGGAAAAAAAAAACCCATCAGCTATAAAACACACCATGTCAAACTGTGTATACATAAATAATATTTAAATTTGCACATATACACTGTGCCATATGCATATTCATAATTATTTGTATATTTACAAGATATCATTTAATAACTGTATAGATCAGAATTGTTTGCTTGTTGCAGTGTGTTTTTTCTTTTATATGAATGAGGCAATGGGGATCTATTAGAGTTAGTCTTTTAGTTTGTCAGCAGAGTCTGGAACATCTATTTGACAACAATAAAGAAACAAATAATAAAGAAAAATAATATTAGTTAATATTTCTATTGATCAACATTGTGATGCACATAGAAATGATTATGATGAATAGTATTAATAATAACTGTGAAATTGTTTGGCCAAAATATTTTCACCAAAAAAATGTAGTTTTGGGATCAAATGAAACACTTCGTAATTTCAGGTCAATTTGCTTTTCAGTTCAAAATTTTGCTTCAGTTATGTTTTTAAAAAATAATTTAGCTTGAAAACAAAATGAAGCATTCCATTTTAGCTCAAATAAAGTGTTTCATTCAACCCAAAACAATATTTTTTCTTAGTTTTCTGTTCGCCAATCTTTTTTTTTTTTTTGTTTTGAACAGCTAGCAAATCAAAAAAAAAATCAGTTATTTTCACAGCTCTAGTTAATAAATTAAAAATCCACACCAATAAAATTTAAAAGTAGCCTCAGATTTTGTTATACTCTAGGTGTGAAACAATTTTCAAATCACAGAAAATTCACACTGCAGTCTAGTAGTAAATACTCTAAATTTGGGAAGGACCCTTGACATTATTCATGCATAACAAATAGGTGTAATCCCTGCTTTATGTGCCAATCTCAGTGCAACCTTAACTAAAAGAAGCTGCTATGATGCCTTCTTAGTGAATTGAGAGGAAGCTGTGATCTCTGTATCAAAGAGTTTATGATCGGAACATGACACATATGAAGGACTTTTTTTAAAATGGTACAAATATCTTTAGGGAATTCATCATTAAAGTGCGATATAGAAGTGCTTTTTAGGAGAAGACTTAAATAATAAATATCAATCTGTAGCCCTTTTCATCCACAGATCTTTAAGGAGAAGTGTAGTTTGGTGTTTGAGGAAGGGAAAGTGTTTGTGTAAAAGGGTGGCATGCAAGATGAATAAAAGATGAAAGGGGGAGTATGTAAGAGCAAAAGTTAATGAATCACATATCCTGGCTTTACAGAACTAAATTGCTGTACAATAAGTACCTGCAACTACAGAATATGTTCATTTAAATAGCATGCCACAACATGTTTACCATAAAGTTAAATAGCTATCAGTTATCCTAAAACTAGCAAAGAACATTTGGGTAATATGCATGGCCTGTTAAGAATACTTTTGTTCAGAAAATCCAGATTTAATTGTGTTTACAGAAGTAGTTTTCTTACTCATGCCATCTAAGACACAGTATTAGCTTTCTGTGCTAACTCTGAATTCTTTGGAGTGGTATTAATTATATATTGGGAACATATTATTTTCTCATATCTCTTACAAGCGACTTAAAGAACAATCAGAACTTACGTAACCTTGAAATATGAGTCCAATGAGTATGCTTTTTTCTTCATGCATACTCTATAATTGCAGCACTGTACATTATGCAGGTGCCTGTTGAAACAATTACTGTATTCATTTTGTGGTCTAGTCTTTGCATACAAGGGTTGACACATTTCATTATCTATTAAGGTCATGTTCTAGTTTACTCCAAGAACACTCTTTTGCCACTGTTCCAGACATTAGAACACTATTAATAGTGTCAGATCCTGTTAACATTTACATCATAACTGGGAGCAGATATTAAAGTGAAGTTCACATTAAAGACTGCTAAAATGCCTGCCACTAACAATTATGGTGGGGCAGTATTAAATTCCTCATTTATTTCCAAAGGTCAGATTAATAAAGCTGCATGGCACATTATCATAAAGGGTGGACCTAGCTGTCTGTTTTGATTATGCTTAAAATCTACTGTTTCTAGGGAGACTTTGCAAGGAGTGAATTCATCCATTCTTAACTAGCAGTTTAAATGTGGGTAATTATTAGACCCATTTTTAGAAAGGATTCAACCCAGAGGCTGCTGTCAATCAAATATCTTTCTGCTTTTCAGTTTACAAGTACAAAAAACTCAGTTTCTTTTCTAAAAGAAAAGAAAATTCGTAATTCTTCTATTTAAATAGCTTCTTGAGTAGCTGAGGTTATCCAGTTGGAAGCACCAGCTGCAAACTAGTATTACTTTAAATATCAAAAACAGGATGGTCTAAATCCATTCAGGCAAGAATTATGAGAAATTTATTGGAATTTTATTTCTTCTCCTTTCCTTTTGTTGAGGACGTCTGTTGGGAACCCAGTTAAGACACTAAGGGCTTCTTTCCGAAAACAGGAACACACCAGCTCTGGCAGTAGTTTTCTATCGCTGTTTCTACTTAACCAAAATATGAAATGCTGTTGTCTGCCAGCTGTCTCCTACTCTGAATAATTTAAGGGCGTTCAGGAATAATGCTAACTCTGTAGGCATCTCAAGTAAATGAACCTGAGTGTGATATCACAGCATGTTCCAAATGTGACAATTAAACCAACTCCAATGTTTAGAAATGTTAGAAAGTGAAATTTTGTGACTGGAGAGAGAGCAATGGACCTATTCTGTGTGTCGAGATATACATATTAGGTCTGATTCTCATTTACAGTAAGGCGCCTTCATATCACTCTGGCAGAGTAAAATGGCCTTAAAATGCATGTAAATGAGAATCAATTTTATGAAGTATAATCCTCAAGCATAATCCCAAATGGATGCTAAAACCAATTACTGCTAATGGACTGAAATCTTAGGCTTCCCATGGCAAGATGGTTCCCACCTCTCATTGTTTCCAATGTGACTAAAGACAGACTGTCCTAAGAGAAGATGATGTCTTCTTAGTCACTATATGAGGGCTAGACAGATGACAGGAGAATGTGGAGGTGCCTAGAATGCAATTGCATGGGTAGGAGGAAGGGGGAATCTGGGCATCCACTGGGAGACCGGACAGGACACTGTAAGAAGTCAGAATAATGGGAGAAGTAAGAGAAGATGGAGGGCTATGTAGGGAGCAAGAGACAGACTGAGGTGGGTAGAGGAGTATGGAGGGCAGAAAGCAGACTAAGGGTGTAGCAGATAAGTACATGGGTGGAGCGCGTCCCTTGGTCCTTCAGGGAAGGAAGTGGGTTATTTCCCTGGTCGGTGGTCTCGGTTACTCAATGCGGTATTGACGGTGTCCTGTGATGTGTTCCATATAAATGTCTCCGGACCACCTGATGGTGTCAGACACCATGAGTTGTCTCATGAGCTGGGCGTAGGGTCGACCAACTCTGCACGCTCTCAGAACCGGCTCGTTGTGGGGGTCCCACACGATTAGGGCGTGTATCTGGACCTCGTACATTCATCACACATCCCAAAGGAATGAGGACATACAATTTTTATACACAATTCAAGAACATTTAGTAGACCAATGCTTATGGTCCTTTCTTTTGCCCCAAGACATTTCCAAGGATGTGAAACCTCTCCTTAACTTCTGGTTCTTGCAATTTATTTCAGTATCTTCTCTGTGGCTTCTTAATCCAATAGTGAAATATATGGGCAGACAGCATAGAGCTATAGTATTTAAGACACATTCAAAAAAATCCACTGACCATCACAATAACCCCCCCCCATTCCCTAACAAAATCCTTTTAACCTCCACATACATATTACACTATGGTTGACAGCAATGAATATTATGTATTCAGCTTTAAAAATGCAATCCATAATACCTACACACAAGGAAAAATGGTAAAGAAATGCCTTATTCCTTCTATCACTGCATAGTGAGTTTTGTCAGTTACTTATTCACCTTTACTGATGTCCTTTTCGGGAAAACACAGATGCTACCTTTTCCAAGCACTGTAGAATCTGGAAATGAAGCATATCTGCATTCCATCCCAAGAAGGAAATATGACTATATATGTATATGAAGTGTGTGTCTGCATGTGTATATTTACAGATATTACACATTCAAAAATGACATTGAAAGAACTTTTTTTAAACTTGTAAAGTCAAGCACTCAAAAGTTAGGAAACGCCAGAATTAAAATTGTCTGTGCGACCTTAATTCACACCTCTTGTGCATGTGCATTATGATACAATCTTTAATTACATGAGCACATACTATTTTTTCCACAGCATCCCTGTCTCAGTGCACAGGATGGATGGTACTCATTGAATGAGCAGCTATTCAGTATTTTGTTTTTTCCTCATTGTTCACTGTGTGACCTACGCCTTATTTATTGCACACTATTCAAACCGTTTTCTGAAGACAGAATTATTAATTTCCACAGAGGTTTTTCTATGGTGCTCATCACTATAATGCATGAGTGCTTCATTAACTTTTAATTAATTAATCTTCACAATGCCCATGTGAGATAAGGGGGTGGTATCATCCCCGCTTCACTAATGGAGAGGCACAGAGAGATTGAGCACAGCAGTATCCATTAATTTTGGGTGCCCAATTTGAGATGCTTAGTTTCTGATTTTTCAGAGTACTAAACATCACATAGCACTTTCTGTATTCAAAGTACAGCTCCCATTGACTTTAGTTGCAGCTGTGCATGCACTAGTGCTGGTTGGAAACATTCTGACGATATTTTTTCTCATTGAAATTTGTGTATTCATCATAATCTAAACATTTTGAGGAAATGATTCAATTTTCACAAAGTTTTGATGGAACCCAGGCAGGGTTCTGTTTTAAACCTGCCTGGTTCCTTCCAGATCACTTGCCCCACTCTTTTGCAGCTTACCTGGCAGGCTGATGGTGAGCCCCAGGCTCCTATGGTCTGCAGTTGCAGGGCAGCCCTTCAGATAGACTTCTTTGGAGTCGGGGACTACTTGGGCAACTGGCTCCCCAGGCTGTCCAACTCCCAAGATTCCGACAACCCGGATCCAGCTGTCCAATGAGTCAGGGCACCAGGCAAACTATTGCAGAACTGCAGCTTCCTGGCTCTCTGGCAGCCCAGGGCTGAAGAGGAGCCTGGAGGCCATGAGGGTATGTCTATACAACAACAACAAAAAAACCCACAGCTGGCTCATGCCACCAACTAGGGTGACCAAACAGCAAGTGTGAAAAATCGGGACAGGGGGTGGGGGGTAATAGGAGCCTATATAAGAAAAAGACCCAAAAATCGGGACTGTCCCTATAAAATCAGGACATCTGATCACCGTACCACCAACTCAGACTCTTGGGGCTCAGGCTGCATTGCTATTTCATTGCTGTGTAGACTTCCGGGGTGGAGTCTGGACTCTTGACCCTCCCACCTCGCAAGGTCCTAGACCCTGGGCTGCAGCCCAAGCCTGGAAGTCTACACATTAATGAAACAGCCCTGCAGCTCAAGCCTCACAAGCCCAAGTTGGCTGGCATGGGCCAGCTGTGGGTGTCTAATTGCAGTGTAGACATACCCTGACAGGGCTGCCTCCCAATCTTTGGGCATCCCAACTCAGTCAGGACTCCCAGGATCCCAGGCCCACTTCAGCCTGCCAGATAGAATTTTGTTTTGAAAATATTGAAACAAAATGTTTCAATTTTTCAAAACAATTTTTTATTTGGATTTCTGTTTCAAAGAGAATTTCAGCATTTTGTTTGTTTTTCATTCCAAATTGAAAGGAAAACAAATTTTAAAATCCCCAAATCCTCTGTGAAATAGTTACACCTTTCTTTGCCCCACTCTTCTCAGCACTTCTGCAAATCAGAGCCCAGGATCACAAGTAAGTCATCCAGAAAATGAGGAATGAGGAGGACTTGCCCAACATCATGTCGGAACTTTGTGTCAGAGGCAGAGATAGAATCCAGTTCTCCAGGACAGCATTCAACAGCCTTAGCCATGAGTACCTATTTTCTCTTTTTGCACTAGCCTGCCTTATTGACTACACACCTTCCAGCTTCTACAACAAATGAGGTAGGGGGTCATACCAACAGTCTCCTTCATTGTATAACCCTGATTAATCCCCAGAGCAAGCCCATTCTGTTAACTGAATAAGGCAGGGATCCTGTGGGGAAAAAAAATATGAACATGTAATTAAATATTTAATCATAGTGCCTATGCAGAAATGGGGCAAATTAAATTTGAATAAGCCAAATTTGGGTGGATTTTCATTAGGCAAGCAAAAGTCACCTCCCTGACACAAAGGACACCATTCTGCTGAATTTCAAGTCCTTGTTGAAAAGATTGGCCACTAGAAATTAAAAAATTGTTTGTTTTGCTCATGTTTAAAAAAAATGTAATTTTCACTAGCCTCTTTCCCGAAAACAGCTGAGCCATTTTGGATGAAATTTTCTGAAACAATGCAACCTAAGGCAATCACGTGGCATGGAAAATGGCAGCCCAGACTGTTAAAGTTTGGCAAAGTTATAACCAACTTATAATGGGATGTGTCAGTCAACCATAATAGGCAGTCCTAACAGCCCCAATTATAATTTTCTGAAATGATTAAAATTTGGCTTGCATCATGGCTACAATAATATGGTCAGAAAGCAAAAATGTGATACAATTACATTAAATTCTTACTTGATTTTGAAGTAATATTTATTTAAAGAATATATTCAAAATGGTTTTCCTTATGGGCAGATTTCCATAGTGCTGTGAAAGTCAGGGAGTTATTTGCTTCTTATGCGATGCTTATGAAAGTTAAAGCATTTTTGTTTGCGTTCATATAACTTAAGCTTTTGGACTAGACCCTTCTCTTTTAATTTTCCACCCGCACTCCATTTCCCAGGTACAAATTCCCCATTCATGCCTGGCAAGTTTAATAGTATGCACTCAAAATTCCAGGGGAAATATAACAATGGTGCATAATTTGAATGACAGACCCGTGCTATGCTTCTGTATTTAAACTGGACTAAAATAGTAGACACAATGCATGTAGGGGGAAGCAATTTGAGGATTTGGTGAAATCTACCTGATCTTTCAAAGGAGGGTATCTGTCTGTTTTTCAAACTAGTTTACAGCCATTACAGTACTAAAACTCTAAGACTGAGTCAGTGGTCAGAAACATCTTAATTTGCCCAATTCATTGTGCACTTTCAATTCAGACTTAAGCCTTATCTCTGTCATCCATTCCTGTGTCACCTTTAAACTACAATATTGATATAAGGCTAACCATAAAGACAAATGTGAAGCTCCTGCTGGAGCAGAATCCGTCTTCTGAGTGAAACAAATAGGTGAGGGCATTTCGCCCCCAGTGTTCCACTCTTTACACTGGTTGCTCATACCAGGTGAAGTTCAGGGTGAAGGGTGTCGCTTTAAGCTCCATGTAATTAGATCTGTGGTCTTTAGGCATTTCTAGGCATCCCAGGGAATGCAGTGCTAGTAGAGAGATGCCTTATGTTTGTGACCTTTTTGCTTGAGAAACCTCATCAGAGTGAGCAGCAAACACCCTCCCTTCAGTTTTTAGAGATTCAGGATTATTTATCCTCTCCAGGAGAGATTGTGTGAAATGACTTCAGATGAGAACCCAATTTAACAGTGCTGACAGGTATGTCCATACAGTAGTTGTCTTTTAGTTGATATTTGTGCTCCCCCACCCCTAGCATAACCGTCTGAGTTTTGAAGTGATAATTTTGGTATGCTAATCAATCTCCCTTCAGACGTTTTCTGTTCCTTGTTTCAGTTGTTAACCTGAAATCTGTTCTTTAGAGACATGGGTTCTATTTTTCAATAATTCCATTTTAACCTTATTTCTGCTGTATATCATATATGAACTACTGACAGATTAGGGAGAATCTTTCACGCTGGTTTTGATCTAGAAAGCCCTAAATGGCCTAGACATAAATTACTTAAGAGATTACCTCTCCTATTCTGACCTTTTATACCACCTGTGTACATCCACAATGTTTAATCTAATTGTCCCAAGAGCAAGGCTCACTGCATCCAAAGATAAAGTATCCTGTAGAACTGGAAATAAATCACAAACCTGACTACATTTATTATATATTACAAGATGCATCTACTTACCCAAGCTTTGCACTAATTATGAACTTTTGCTTCTCTAACATTCAGCCCACTGTCTGGGACTTCTCTCTGAGTACAACATTACATTACTGTGCTTCAGGAGTCTCCCTGTGCATGCACTGCTAACAATTCATGTTAATTTGCTCCCAATTCAGCTCATATTAAAATAAATTAGCAATCACTGTGAATGACCCCTCCAATGATAATTGGCCAAATCCCGATGTCTTAACTCAGTTAAAACTCCCTTAAAAATCAATGGGAGTGTTGCTTGATTTAAGATTAAAGAAAAAACTAATAAGCACTTCATTATTTGTCCCCAAAATAATATCTGAATATTACACTAAGCATTTTTCTTAGCTGTAGAACATGCAGCATCAAATTCTTAGGAGGAAGGCAGAATAAAGAATTTTAACAAATCAGAATGAGACACAAAAATCCCACTCCTGTTAGATGTTTCATGGACGCTGTAATTAGCACACACATTGGTTGTCCCCTGTAAAATGTTAGAGTTGTGATCTCATCGCTTTAGGGATAATTGCCCACTAAAAAATGTGCTACAAATGGAGAACAAACCTATAAAAATAATTTTCTGTTATCATAATTTCTATCCCTAGAGGATCATATGTGCATCTTGCAATATGATCTAATTAGCACTAAAATGACCTTCCCCTACCCCAAACACTGAAGAATCCTGTTACTGTTTATAAGCAGACACCTCAAAATAGAAAGAGTTATGCAGTGTTACAATTACAATTACAAGAAAGTAAATAAAATTGGCATCGCTGGTACAGCACCACAAAGTCTGGGGGGAATATGTTTAGGTGTCTCAAATAAAATCCTCCTTTAAACAGAGTCTTTAGAGTTCTTCAGCACACTTTTTTCTCTACAAAAGGAATAAGACCACTAATAGATGTTTTTTCACAGATGGAAAGGATAATAAATTGTATTCATTGTTTGCTTAGGTTCCCTTTTTTTCATGGCAAATAGTGGTACAGTTAGTATGCTTTATAAGATTCCAGTCAAAATGCAGCTTATCTTTTTTCATTATAACTAGAACAATATTAAAAACTCTGACAATAAGTGTTTTAGATTATTTCTTCTGTTGTAGAGTTACATTTAAGCTTCTGTTGTCTAAACATCTGGAGATCAAAGGTTGTCAACATAATAGTGCACAATTTGTTTGGATACCAGAACACCAAGAAAATATGATGAAAGACGTTTCAGTTTAACAATGGAATGACATCCAAGACTTGATAATGAAGCCGAGTTCAAAAATTTGACCAGAACAGTTAGTATTGCAGGAACACCTGCAATATGAGCTTGTTCCTGGAGGCCTACTTGTACTTGTGTACACAGGCATTGTGCTGGCAGAAACATACTGGGAGAGGGTTTAAGTTGCTTGGAGAACTGGTTTAACTTCACCTGAAAAAGTTGAGGATTTTGTTGGCAGAACTCAAAATTGAGTATGGACGTGTGCAAGGCTGTGCAGACAGAAAACAGTAATACTTTGCAGCGTAAGCCAGGCCTTTATTCTTTATTTCTTTTTCAGTGGTACTTTATAGAAGGCTTTTGCTACCCATTGTTTGTAACTTTGTAATTTGCACAAGACAAATTCAGAAATTATGCATAAGATATGTTTGTCTTAACCCCTTACACTCAGGCCCTTTTAATCCAAACTGTGGTTTGCCAGTGAACCCCTGCACCCACACAGAGCCCCACTGACTTCAGTGGTTCTTCCTCTAGGGATAGGGATCCACTCACAAGTTGTTTGAAAGATGGTATGCAACTTACATGCTGGGGAGTCAAAAGAGAGTCTGAGCGGTACAAATTAAAATATGGAAGGGGGCTATTTTAGTTTATATGTTCTTCTAGCTTCTCAACTACATCCAGTTGGACCACCTTTCACATAGAAGAATGGGTGTAAGTTGCCATAAAGGAATCTCTGTGTAAGGAGGGTCTGACTTACACCATCACTTTTGAATTTAGTTTACAGATCACTGTGGTTCATAAGTATGCATTTCTTGACTGACTGAGTTTATAATGTTGTTCTTCCTTTAATATTTTTAGATCATTAGATATCAGTTCTTTTATACAGAATTTGAAATGTATGGGACAAATTGAGTTCCGTATTTAGATTATAAAAATGTAACCAGAATGTTAACTTCAGTAGCAGTATTAATTTGAACATGTAGGCTGGGATTTTGCAAAGGGCGGTTAAGTGCCCAACTCCATTTGAATGCTAATGGTAGTTGGTGCCTAACACCCTTAAATCACTTTAAAATCCCAACCTTAAATTAAGAGTATAAACTCTAGTTTTTCAAAATATTTAATATAGTATTGAAATGACATTTCATTTTGCCCAGGAAAGTGGTCAGATTGCATTACATCACGAAATATAATCAATAAATTGTGATGAGTCACAATGATAAACTGTGTCAAGTAACACTTATTTTAGGACTAAATAATGGCTTTGCCACAAGCTCTGGGTAGGGGAGAGCAAGTGATTGTGCTGTCCCAGGAGAAGATTATCTGGTCTCTCCTTGTTTGGCTGGGGGTTGGGAAGCAGAATGTGCACTGGTTAATACTGCTGCAGATTACTTCCCCTGTTGTGTCTGCTCAGTAACCAATGCAATGCATGGGGGTGGGGTAGAATGGAATCAAAGTTCTGTTTACTCTTGGCATCTACCCATGAAGTATGGTGGAGAGGTAGAGCGATACTGCAGAGGGTATTCTTCCTCCCCTGCACAGCTACCCACAAAAAGAGTAGCAATCACACAGGAGTAAGAGGGTTCTTTATGTCCGCTTACTCCTCTCTTGGTGCCTACAGCAAGATTCACAGAATAGCCTTTAAATTGTGAGGCTGGTTTGAAAAGAGGTGTTATTAAACCTATGCATTGCTACCATTTGTAGGATTTTGTTTGTTTTTGTTTTTGTATTTTTAAATATTCAATTATCATAACAATCCAGAAGTATCTCATATCAATGTAAACAATTTATTTTGGTACAGTGACTTGTGTAGAACAATGTAATAAGGATTTAGAATGTATGGTTAAAAGCTGTACTGATAACTGAAAATTAATCATATAACATTTGTGGCTGGCAAATTCAGAAAGTCTGATACTAAGGAAAGAGAATCTGGTTTAGAGGAGGGGAAAGATCTGACCTGCTTCTCAGCCCGGATGCCATCCTGAACTAATCCTGACCCTGGTTACAACAATTAGGACTCCACCTAATCAAACATCTCTTCTGCTATCTGACAGTCCCCATAACTTTGTTGTTACTTTGTGAAATTATGTGGCTTGCAATGGCTAGTCTGACATGGCTCTCGCTGTTCGGCTGACTATTATGTTATGGGTGCTGGCAGAAGGACATATTACATTCGGTCACTTTTTGGGTGCCAAGTGCAGAGGGTGAGGGAAAGGCCAGGTTGGGGAATCAGTAAGGGAGGGAGAGGGACATCAGATGTTGGTTGATTGGCTGGAAATGAAAATAGGACACAAGAAAGGTAAGAAGTGGGTTGATATAAGATGTAGGATGGAAGGAAGAAGACCTCAATAGTTTTGATAAGCTTTGTACAGCCACCTAAATGTTTGGGAATTATATGAATGAAAACTTTTGACTTTAATCTATCATAAGTAGAGTTGGGCAAATAAAGGGCTTTTCAGTTTGCTGACCATTAAAAAGGGGGGGAGGGCGACAGAAAATGACATTTTTTGGTTAATCAAAATGTAAAAAATAATTCAGATTGAAACAAATTGAAATATTTCATTAATATCAAAACAAAATGTTTCATTTTGACTCTGGAAATGTTGGTTTGATTTTTTTCAGGCATTTTGACAAGCAAAAGGAAGGCTTCATAAAATGGCTCCAGGGGGAGGTGGTGCCTCATTTTTATAAGAATTTGCCTAATGGTTAGGGCATTCACCTGGGATGTGGGAGCCCCAGGCTCAATTTCCCCTTTTTGATAGGAAGAAGAGATTTGAAGTTGGGTCTCCCACATTGCAAAAGAGCATCCTAGACATTGCTGTGGGATATTTTGGTATGGGTCTCTTTCAGTCTTTCCTCTTAGAGCTGCTCCACTTTTTATAAATAATTAAATAGTCACTGTAGCATGTATTTGAACTTGGGTTTTCTACATCCTACGCAAGTGACCCAATTACCAGGTTATAGGGTCATTCTCAGTTTTTCATTGGCCCAATGACTATCCATTGTCCAGCCACACTGGGAGAAAGACAGGAGCCAATGATTGTGGTTTATTTAGGCCACAACTTTATTCATGTAAAATATGTGGGAGCACCTGGCAATAAATTGTACTCTACAGGTCATCATCATCTCCTTAATTCTTTAAGTGTAATCCCCAACTTGGCCCCAGCTATCTCAGTGCTGGGACCCTGCCACCCTCCCCTGATATGAGTGCTAAAGGAGGCTAGAAAAGGATCGGCTCTCCACCTTATCATACTTAGGAGCATGAACCCCCCTTACTCAGCTCCCTGAAGGGATGCTTTTCTTCAAATCCTTTTCCAATACATTTTGTCCAATGACTGTATCCCTTCTATATCAAGTACCTACACTGGATATTTCTCACAAGGAGATGCCAGCAGGTATGCTTGGCTGCTTCCCCCTCACTCTTGCTAAGTTCCCAGATATTCACTGATTCAGTCCTTAATATCAGAAAAAAAATTATATCTGCTCCCAATCAGAGAGGAGTACCCCATCCTCACTGAATAACTAAGGTGCCTGTCAGATATGTCTGGATGTGGAACGTCCAATCTTATTCATACCTCCTGGACTTATCTACCCCTAGATGCTTCACTGCTTCTCGTCACCCCCTATACTGCAACATGTAATCCCAAACAATCATCATGCTGGGAAAATATCCTGGATCTGCCCCAAATCCCTCTTAGATCTATCAAGTTGACCCACTTACATCTTCCCAAATCATTTTAATCAAGGTGAACAATAGATATGATTATTGCCTGCTCCTGGGCTGCCAAAGAGTGTACAAAGTTCATCAGCTGGTCCCAGAATATGCCCCTCCTTGACTCGTTCCCTCTAGAGAGTGTCCCTCCATACATGCTGGCTCAGAACTGCCTCACTGCTGAGGCCAATCAGTAAACCTTTGGGCCAAATGTACAAGATTAAGCCCAGGTTTCAGAGTAGTAGCCGTGTTAGTCTGTATCCGCAAAAATAACAGGAGTACTTGTGGCACCTTGGAGACTAACACATTTATTAGAGCATAAGCTTTCGTGGACTACAGCCCACTTCTTCGGATGCATCCGAAGAAGTGGGCTGTAGTCCACGAAAGCTTATGCTCTAATAAATGTGTTAGTCTCTAAGGTGCCACAAGATTAAGCCCAAACATCCTGTCACCAGCACCTGAGTCCATTCACGTGATCTTTGAAGTAAGAAATAAACACAGAGTTTAGCACATAAATTACTCTCCTTAACCCAGGGTGCCAACCTTGTATGCATAAAGACTGTCACTCCAACCGATCCCAGCCTTCCCCACACTCCTGTAGCATTACAACCTGCCATGCCATCCCTCATTGGCTTCTTGACACTCAGTTAAAGAGTCAGATCTCTCCTGCAGATCCCCAAAGCCCTATCCATAGGTGCTGCCACACACCCCTGGCTTAAATTGGTTTCTATCATATACAGGGTTTACAGTTTTGTTCAATGGCTCTCCACACCCCCACTACACAAATTGTTCCAGCACTCCTGGCCCTATCTAAATCCATTCTTATCAAAACCCTTATTAAACCTGATAGCGAAGTGAAGTAAATTCTCCCACACTCCCAAAATTGGTCAAAATAAAATCAGGTTTCCCAAGGTCTCACTGCACCCAAATTGTCTCTTTTGGTAGTTCTCTACACCAACTCTTATATTTTACCCACCTCATACTCTGAGTGACTTAAAAACTCAATGTGGACCCCTGCCTGAATCACCTCCCTTTCCCTAATTTCATTCATGTAGGTAGTCACTGCCACTAGGACAGGAAAGAGTTATGCTCCCATCCCTCCCCAGATCCAATGAACACTGCTCAGTTATCAGGTCTGACCTCTGGCACCCCATCCTCACTTCAAGGAAACATGACAAGGTGATTGTCCAACACTCAAAACAAAAACAAAACAAAAAAAAACTCTTAATTTTCCCTCAATAAATGGGATCTGCCATGACTGAGGAAGTGTAAAACGCCCATCCCAAGGGCACCACCTGGGATGTGAAATTGAAGATGGTGAAGCATGTAGTTCATGCAAAGTAATCAGCAATGCCTCAGTTCTCCTAGCCAACTCCCTCCATCCTGCCAGTTTACTAACAGGAAATAGAGATATCTGCCTGCCTCTAACTTATCTCCAGACAAGTGAGCTGCAGGTTGGGGGTGGTGGTAGTTATATTTTATTTTGTTAACAGCTCCTAACCAACCAGACAGAGTGCAATGAAGTCAGGCTTGCATCTTCTTTTGAATTCACTTGCTGCAAACAAAAATGAATCCAGGTGGCCCACCACATGCAAAGCTGGTCTTAAGTTACATCTTCAATTACTGTACTCACTATTAGGTGGGGAAGGGATTCATGCCCCCTCTCCCCGCTTGCTATAGCATGTCTTTCTGGGGTGGTTCTCTCTCCCCTGGGCTGCATGTGTAAGGAAAATATCTCCCCTCTTTAGGGTTAAGGGTATGTTTCTTCCCCAAGAACAACTTCTTATCTCCACCACAGTGTGTGCTGTGAGTCAGGGTCCCTTGACTGAGCTGTCCCCCAAAATCCAGGGCTGACCTCTTTTAATAGTTCTCAGTTATAGGCCACAGCTTCCCAATTGCTGCACTTGTATCTTGGATGCCGGGCCTCACTTTCTGCAGTTTCCACTAAAATCTTGGCCAGTCTCATGTTGGGCTGTGCTTCAGGTTCCCAAATCTCAGCTAGGAACTTGGCCACAGCCACCCTGGGCCATGTCTCAGTTTCCCTAAATTTGGTCTCAAATTTCTACTGGCAGCCACCTTGAGCACTGCATGAGTTTCCCCAGTTGCAGTTTTCAGTATCTACTGGGAACTTGGCTGCATCAACCCTGAACTGTACCTGTTTCCCCAGTTTTGGTCCCCCATTTCTGCTGGAATCTTGACCACATCCATCCCACACTCCTGGGCTCCTATTCCAAGGGCTATAGTTTCCCCATTTTTGTTCTCCAATTTTGGCTAGAGTCTTGGCCACAACAACACTGAATGATGCCTCAGTTTTACCAAATTTGGTATCCAAATTGGGCTGGAGTCTTGGCTGCAGCCAACCTTGAGCTGTTCCTCTGTTTCTCCAGTTTTGGCAGGATTCTTGGGTATGGCCACTCTGAGATGTGCCTCAGTTTCCCCGGTTTCTGTTACCTGAGGATATGCTTGTCATACTGCATGCCCCTTCCTTGTAGGGGGAGCTCTCTCAATGGTCTTTGCCCCCTCTCCCTAAATTCCTTCTCTGAGCTGGATCTGAGGTGTTTGATCTGTAACACTCTGCCTTCTGGGGAGACCCAGGCTTTGCTGCCTGCCCCCCGTCCCACACCCCTGCATAGCCTGCATATTGTCTATGGGGTTGCTTGCCTACTCTTTAATGTCTGGACTCCAGAATCTGTGGAATCCCAGGCAAGAAATTCCAAACTCTGGGAACATGCCTGTATTTCCCCTGCTCTCCTTCTTGCCCTTCAGAGCTCTGTTGTGGTGGGGAGAGCCCAGCTGACGCCCTGTCTCCCCACTCTCCCAAGAGGGGCCACAACATCATGGAAGAGCACAGCCAGTCATTCTCCCTCACTCATCTTGATGCTTCCCTACTAGCTGCCACACAGGCAGGGCCGATGAGGGGGCGGGAGGGGGAAGCCGACACAAATTACAGGGGCCCGGCGGTCCGGAAGGGGGCCCGGCTTCCCCAGCTTCCCCCCCCCCCTCGTCAGCCCTGTTTAGCTGGTCCGCCCTTGCTGGGGGGCCCTGAAATTTTTTTTTCATCAGGGCCCGAACCCACTCTCAGCAGCCCTGCACACAGGACTGCATCCCATCCTTACTGGAAGGGGAGTTCTGGGGTGAGAAAGAGGAAGCTCTCCTTCCTTCCATGTCTCCAGGACCCTGACTCTGAACTCCCACTTACTGCCTGAATGGGTTTCCCTCTCCTCTGTGCTAGGTACCCTAACCCTGCACCTTCTCCCATGTGCTTGGCCTCCCCTATTCCCAGGCCATGCTAATTAGGGGTTCCCTTCATACTGAGAGGGAGGATTTCCCCCTCCCACTTCTATGCTGCTGTGGTCAAAGCAAAAGCGGCACCATCCGAGAGGGTCCCCAAACTGAGTGGTATTGCAATCTGGCATACAGGGTCAGAGCGCCAATCAGGTTGGCCCAGTGGCCTTTCTGTAATGATGGAGGGTGGCCAGGCCAAGCCAGAATGGGCCTGCAACTCCAAGTGCCAGATTTTAATGATCTCTGCAGGGAGCCAGGCCCAGCCTTGCTGCACAGGAGCCGAGTCACTCGTCTCACTCTCCATCTGGGACCTGCCACCTGTGGTCAGTTTTTTGGAAGGGTGGGCCCCAAAAATGCTCTCTGCTGCCCTGGCTGTGATGAGCACATGCAGGCACCAGAGCAGCAGCAGCAGTTGCCAGCCTGGTCCAAGTGAAAGAGTGCTGTGGGTGGACTATACAGGGTACAAATACACCTGCCCTCACCTGATACAGCTGTTTTCTGCTCTTCCTGGCTTCATACAGGTGAATTTTCCCCTTCCTCCTCTCTGTTACCAGTTGCAGGTGGAATCCTTAAAGGGGCAACAAACCCCTTTCTCCCAGCCAGCTAGACGAAGACCCACTACATAAAATTGCAGTGAGCACACTGTCATTCATAGTGGCAATCCATATTCATCTGTGTGGCTTATCCCTGGGCTAAAGCTTACGAGGAAAGCAGCACCAATACCACCTCTTCCTCCTGTTCCTACAGCCGTTTTGGGAATCCTTCCTTTTTTTTTTTAAATGCCTGAAAATTTAAGCAAATGTTATGGGTTGAAATGAAAATATTACCAAAACATTTAGACCTTTTTGGTTCAGTCTAAATTATCTGGCAAACTTGAAATAAACTCATTAATAGTTTTGGTGGCCCTGAAACTGTATTTTTCAGCAAATAAACTATTAATCTGAAAATCTTGCCTAGCTCTATTCATAAAATAGCTGCAAGTTTTATTTTTAATAGATGATGAATAGTGATGATGGCAATGAAACGTAATACACATCCTCTCTTACATGTGCAGAACCAACATGCCCAAACTGGAAAGAACAATGGTCAGATATTTTTGTTAGGTTAAGTGGAAAATTACTTGATTATGTATCTAGTTTAAAAGCAAGAATTTTATCAAATGAGCTATACTTTTTTGACCACTGATGAGGAAGACAGATTAACCTTTGATCAAAATGTAATAAACTAACCCTTTTTGGAGGTTAAAAATATTAACTTAAAAAACATACAGAAAACTTCCACTTTCTCACACTGTCCTGACCAGAGCCAGGAAAAGTGAAAATAATGAGAGAAGCAATTCTCACACTAGTTGCTATCTAGCCAGTACATAAAGTTCTTCTGGAAATCCCAGAAGAAAGCATTCTCTTGTGAGTTTTCCAGACAAAGGAGGCTTAGATAAACTTTTGAATGCTTATTTTAAGCAAACTTTTTAAAGTTACTCTCACCACTGTCAATACCCACTGCAAGTGTAATAAAAATAGTGGAAAATATAGAGACCCTTTCATTCCATTTCTTACCTTTCCATACTTTGTTTAGAAATGCTGGATTAAGCATTTGGAAAATTGTTTGGAAGTGTACAGTCTGAGTTTTGTAAAATGTTGTAGGAGAGGAAACTGTCCGACTGCATCCTGGCTTGATCAGTTACTGTTCAAAATATTAAATGTTTGAATAGATTTATATGTACTAATATATTTGCTGGCAATACTGATCAGTGGGCACACTGTTATCTGACCTTTTTATCATCACTTTTGCTTGCTTATTCAGAAAGAAGACCCTTTTCATGCTTCTGAGTTGTCTTTATAAGCAGTCTATTGCAGCCTGCAGTTCTTACTTGCCTTGCATCTCTAGAGAAATATTATGAGACATGAAGCCTGTTTACTTTCTTTCAAACCTTTTTGTACTGACAGAGACTGCCCTTTTCCAGATGTCTATTTTATTCTTCCAACTGTGGCAACTGTTTAAAGGTTAGGGGAATCATAAATGCAAGTAGACTACATGCTAGCCATATAGGGCATGAAGGTCAGTACAGCTTCCCACAATGGGACTGCAATTTCCCATCAGACACTTTAGCAATCTGATCTGGTTGCCATCAGAAAAGTCAATATTTGCATTCTGTTGAATATGCATGCTCACCACTGTTTGGGAAAAGGACTGCTTGATATCTGCACTTGTATGATTATCTTGTTTGCATTCACAAGATACTGTCTGCAAATCCTCTAATGATTCAAAGACAACACCGTAAGGGGTTATATCATTATTAGAATTAACTCTTTTTTTGCTATTCCAAATAAACGAGGGTTAGCATCTTTTTTTCCAAATCAACTAGAGCACTGAAAGGACAGCTTGAAGAAAAACACAAAAGAACATTGTTTTGTTCATAGACTGCTAAGTTCACATTCAGCAAGGTAGCGGCTATTATTGAAGTTTATGGTATGTTAATATATTGCTTCACTGGGGGCCTTTGAACCAGACTGAGCACCCAGAAGCATTAATTTATAGATAATTCAGCAGTCCAAGAGGACTAATGATGTTTTTGAATCACTGATTATTTCTTCCAATTTTTTAAGCTTCCATTTTTCCAGTTTTCAGGAGGATAATGAGGTAGTTTTGTGGATATTTACAAAAAACTTCTCCCAAATGCAAGGGGCAGCATGGAAGACATCACAAAGGTGCTTGTTTGAAAATTTAACAAATGGGCAGTGGAGGCTGACATCTGGGGTTAATCAGAGATGGGAGTTGACTTTTTGATGCTGAATGAGAAATGATAGGTAGGATGGGATAGTTCGTGAAGGGCCTTGAAAGTAAAGACAAGTAGCATATATCTGATATGATAGAGAAAAGAGGAGATAGTGAAAGGATGCAAAGAGAGCAGTGACATGATCAAAGCAATGCACTAAGAGAAAATGATAGGGCAAGATTGCATTTGTCAAGGCAGAGAAAAGGATGTTGTCGTAATCAAGATGCAAGAGGATAAAAGTAACTAACTTTTATCTCTTCCTAATCAATATATTTTTTTAGCCAAGACTGATATGGCCAAATAATGAATATTTACTCTTGATGTGCAGTTATGCTTTACAGACTATGAGGCCACACGGAGCCACACTGATTTCAGTGGCTCTGTACAAGGATGTGGGGATCTGCCTGCATAGATAGGGCTTAACTCAGTTAACTCAAACCAGAGCACATCACTATTTCTGAAACTGAGTTTTCTGAGTAGGGTAAATTATCCTCTTTTATTGTAAATGGCCCTCATTATTTCAGCTTTCATCTAGGAATCTTTTGACAGGCCTGTCTAAAACAAAAAAAAAATCATCCTGCAATTATCATTTCACTTTTCCAAAGAATTCACAAAAATTCAGAAGAAATAGAGAACATGCATTTGCCAAATTGTTCACATATAATTTGGACACTAATGAATGGGAATCAGTCATTTAAAAGCTTGCAGTCTGTTTTTACTGCTTCAGTTCACAAATATACTCTTGCTTTCCAAATAACATGACGCATCCAGTCATACGACATTGTGAAGCCACATGCCAACAGTACAATTTTTGTTTGACAGTTTCTAAACCATTTACTGAGCTGAGCTTGAGAGTATTCTCACAGTGAGTATTAGATAATACTGTCTCATAAGGCAAAAGGCTACATGAATTGTAGTACCCTGGCACTGCTCTAATTATTAAACAGCCTTTCATGTGTTCTTCTACAAGGAATTTTTACCTCACTTCAAAGTAACTATCAACATTTTTTTTTTTTGTAAACTGTAATTTCAAATAATTAAGGGCCGGTTTGTGGCTTACCACTTGACTCACACTAATGACAATGCAAAAGGGCTGCAGTCCTCATGAGGCATTCTGACTGACCATCCCTGGGGGCTTCCAGGGAATGCTGCGGTGGCTGTTCTGCTATTCTGGGAGAGGGTGCCCTAGAAAGTAACCTCTTGTCTCCAGCCACTCCCACTGGTAGTAGAGATAAGCTTGGAGCGATTGGCCTGTCTTCACTGGCCTTTCTCTCTCCCTTTTTGTGAAAGCTACAGCTATCAGTGGCTCTAGCCATACATCCTGCCTGTGGTTCCCAGCCACCCTGTGGCCAGGGATGTATGATTCCTTTCCTCCATTCTGTGTACCCATGCAAAGCCAGCCCCAATCTGTCACTAAAATGGAAAGCAAGAGAGAGAATTCTGAGAGAGCAATGCTATATTACAAAAAGATTAAAAATAAGGGCTCCATCCTCCTCCCATTTTGAAATCAAAGAACTTCCATCAGTGTGAACAGAAGCAGGATTGGGCCCCAGGTAAGCTTAATGGACCAGACTCTGAGAGATTTTGAATACCAACAACTCCTTGGCATCTCTTGTGATTTTTGTCCAGTAACTTTTAATTAATAAAGAATCTGATTCAATTTTGCTATATAATTTAATTACATGCATAATTTATTTTTGGTTATTTTCTACAGAGAGAATGGATAGAGTAGCTGATAAACATCTCCCCCAGCTTGTTGAAACCATAAAATCTAGTGCCACTCCAAATTATATAATACAATGCAAATTTAAACTTAAAAAACATTTTCTGTCCTGAACTGCCTGCTTAAATTCTGAAGTTGGGTCTTAAAGGGCTTTGACATCTGGCTGGTTTCAGCCAGGCAGCTCTCTCTATGTTATCCTTCTCTCCCCCCCCACCCCCACATAATTGTTGTGTGTGTTTGGTTTTAGCCATAAAACAAATGGATGGCATCTTTGACCAGCACAAAATTAGGAGTTACCAATACCCCACCACCTAATAACAACAAAAGATGGGAAAACAAAACAAAATCGCATATTTTGCAATTTCATTATTCAATTTAATGAGAAGCTGTAATAGACCATTTCTACCACCAAGTGGAGCTATATGAAACTATAAATTGGCATCACTGCCATGATTCCTAGATGGCATCTTCCAGCAGTAAGCAAGTACTGTTGGTTTCACCTGGGCCTCAGAACCACTAGGGAAGCAATTCTAGAAAGTAGGAGCGCCCAGGTATCTCTTTGTAATATAATGACTAAGATAAGGAAGAAAAATAGCTTGGCATTATGCACCAAGGAGTTAGTTTCCTCTGTTTTTTTCTTGGAATTTGACAGTAGACTTTGGAGAAGGATTTTAATATAATTAGAATGTCCTTCTGGTTTAACCATTCATTGGTTGTAGCTGGCAAGCTGTCTTAGTCTCAGTATAGGATTGCTACTTCAAAAGTGAGTGCAGAAATACTAGCTGTCTGGCCCACTAAGAAGATCCAGTGTCCAAATCTTCACAGTGAGCATGAGAATTCCATTGACTTGCATGGAAGAGGGGGGGAAAGAGCTGTTCCCTCTTCTAATTTAAATATATTCGGAACTTGTGAATATATATAGGAATTAGGGAAATAGTGGATGAAGATTTCCTGTTAAACAGCCAGAAGGGAAACCTTTGATGTGGAAGGCAATGATAGGAGGTAAAGATCTAGTTTTATCATAGAGCGCTCAGTCAACAAGCAGTAGCTAATACTTCCCACCAGGGAGCACAAGTGCCTATGTTGCAAGTGTAACCCACACACTTTCTGGGTGTGGTGTTGTGGCACCAAGACCACTTAGAGAGAGAGTAAATGAGTTTGCTCTACAGCCTTTGCTTTTAGCTCACGCGGTAGAGGCTCATGCACCAAGCTCCAGAGGTCCCTGGATACTGTCCCTTGATACTGCTCACTAGGGCTGGCTTTAAGCCGATTCGGCCGATTCCCCGGAATGGGGGCCCCATGCCTAAGAGGGCACCTCAACGTCCGGGGCTGCCGGCGGAATGAGAGAGAGAGGGAAAAAAAAAAAAGCCGTGTCCTGCTCCTCCCCTATCCCTCCAGGGCTTGCGCTGCCATACAGCTGATCAGCGCAAGCCTGGGAGAGAGGGGTGAGAAGGAGGAATGCGGTGTGCTTGGGGAAGAGGCGGGGCCAGGGCGAGGATTTGGGGAGGGATCCAATGGGGCGGGGAGGGGGCGGAGGGGGGGGGGCGAAAGACCATTTGCGTGCTGGCGTGGGGCCCCGCACCTGCTAAAGCCGTCCCTGCTGCCCACTGACAACCAGGGTTTGTTGGAGTTACACAAGATTCACACAAATATTTCAACCTGTCCCTGGAATGGAGGTCCTATACATGGGGACCCACTGCTCCTGTATTTGGCCAGCATTTTCTGAACCAGTTCTGAATACATCTGATCTTCCAGCAATCTCTTGGGAGAAGACTCCAGTGTCAGAAAATATTGCCCCAGTACATATACTTTATTCCCTTTCCATGGCATCTAGCTATGCCCCCCTATCATCTCATGTTTTACCAACTAAATAAAATGCTGTATATGTAACCTATACATGGACTCTTATTGTCTATATTATTTGAATGCTTTATAATCATTAACGGATTTTAGCCTCATAATACTTCTATGAGGCAGGGAAGGATTGTCCTCTTTTTACAGATAGGGAGCAGAGGCTAATTATATGAAGGCTATGACATAGCTAGAAGTGAACCTATGTCTCCCAAGTCCTACTCCATGCCCTATCAACTCAACCATTGTTCTGCCCTAAGCAGGGACATCCTTATTATCCAAGTATCTGACCAAGTACCTGAGCAAGTCAGTGTGCATTTAGGTGCCAAGGCTCTGACTTGTCTCGTGTGTATACATGGACTTCTAAAACATGGAAAAATAGTGAAACAGAAAGGGGAAAGAGAGGAGAAATTGAGGTTGAAAGACATTTTCTTGAAAGGAAAATTGGAACTATTTTACATGTGTAGCTTTATTTCGTTTAGTGTTTAAAAGATAGATGGGGTGAGCAAGCATTTTAGACATTGGGTGTTATTCCTTCTTTTATTTTCTGTCTTCAGCTGCTTTTCTCCTGTTGCTTCAATGTTTGGTTTTTGTTTTGTTTAGTTTTTTGGTCTTCTGCTCTTCCCCCCCCCCCACAGTTTTACATTTTGGTGTCTCTTCTTTGGAAGTAAAGAAGCAGGTGTGAGAGGCTTTTGTTTGTGGAGCCAAAAAGTTCAGCCAGCCCTACACTAAATGAATAAGAAGCAAGTGATAAACAATGAAACAGTTCATTTTCCCCCCACTAAATAATGAATGCCATATAATGAAAAATAAACCAGTTCATTTTATGTTGTTTGAAAAATTGATAATGAACTAATTTGTGGTTTTTATATTAGTCTAATAACTAAACATTCAGATCCGATCTCATCTTTTCAGCCATCACAACCCACTGTGATTACAAAAAGCTGAGTTCTTATCTTCTCAGTCTTAACAACCAGAAACATTTTACACTCCGTATATTCCACTTAAACCCATTACAAAATCTATAACTTAAGAAAAAGAGAAAGTGGGTGCATGTAATTGCATCTGTCTTTTTTTTTTGTTAAAACAGTTTTCCCTCTCTTTTTTCTTTTGTGTAGTGAGTAGGAGTAAGTAGGAGAACTTGAGAAAGGTAGAGGTGAATTTGGCTTCTGTCAAGGCTGTATCTCCACTTTGAACTTTAGGGTACAAATGTAGGGGCCTGCATGAAAACTTCTAAGCTTAACTACCAGCTTAGCTCTGGTCCCGCTGCCACCATTTTCAATGGATTCCCTCCCTGGGAAGCCTTGAAAAACCTTCACCAATTCCCTGGTGAATACAGATCCAAACCCCTTGGATCTTAAAACAAGGAGAAATTAACCATCCCCCCTCCTTCCTCTCACCAACTCCTGGTGAATCAAGATCCAAACCCCTTGGATCTTAAAACAAGGAAAAATCAATCAGGTTCTTAAAAAGAAGGCTTTTAATTAAAGAAAAAGGTAAAAATCATCTCTGTAAAATCAGTATGGAAATTAACCTTACAGGGTAATCAAACTTAAAGAGCTCAGAGGACTCCCCTCTAGTTTCAGGTTCAAAGTACAGCAAACAAAGATAAACACTCTAGTAAAAGGTACATTTACAAGTTGAGAAAACAAAGGAAAACTACACGCCTTGCCTGGCTATTTACTTACAAGTTTGAAATAGGAGAGACTTGTTTAGAAAGATGTGGAGAACCTGGATTGATGTCTGGTCCCTCTCAGTCCCGAGAACGAACGCACTCCCAAACAAAGAACACAAACAAAAGCCTTCCCCCCCCCCCCAAGATTTGAAAGTATCTTGTCCCCTTATTGGTCCTTTAGGTCAGATGCCAGCCAGGTTACCTGAGCTTCTTAACCCTTTACAGGGAAAAGGATTTTGGAGTCTCTGGCCAGGAGGGATTTTATAGTACTGTACACAGGACAGCTGTTACCCTTCCCTTTATAGTTATGACAGCTTCTGATTAGCAGCAGATGAGTTTTCTTTTGCTACTTCCTTAAATACAAATCTAGTTTTTGTTCTTTGTTTTGTTTTTGCAAATGTCTCTGGATAGTTCATAGACTAGAATTTTATGATTATAACCCCCTGCTGGAGGCCTCTGGGTCCTGCCACACTTACCCAGGAAAGGAGCAGTGGAGCTAAGTCCTCCGAGCACCCTAAAGACACTGTGCAGGAGGCAGTCAATCAGGGAAAGGTTGCTGGGCTAGCCAATCAGAAAGGCTGCAGGGAGCAGCCAATCGAGGCCCAGGAAGGCTATATAAAAAGGAGGTGCAGATTCAGAGTCAGTCAGATCATTGCTGGAGTAAGGTGGTACTCCTGGCTGGCCAAAGGGAACTGCAGCACTATGGACAGCAAAGTGCAGACAGGGGCTAGGGGAGTGAGAATGAGCTCCTGGCTGTTTGCTGGGCCTGATTGAAAAAGACCCCTGAGTGAAGGGTGCCACATCAGTGAAGGCTGGGGCTGCAGGGAAGTGGTCCAGGGAGCTGAAGGCATGGGACAAGGTGGTGTGTTGGCTGATATTCTTAGGGTCCCTGGGCTGGGACCTGGAGTAGTAGGTGCCCCCCATAGGCCATCGGGGAACTGGTCGACTCCCAGACTGAAATAAACCTTTGGAAAGGGAACCGAACTGTTAGAAAGCCCAGCTGGGGTCCATAGCAGACCAGAGAAGGCAAAATTATTGTCTCCATGGAGGAAGCCATATGGGTGTGGCCAACTACCAGAGTCAGGACTGGTTGAAAGACTGCAGATGCACCTGACCAGAAGGGGTGCACTCGAGAGAGGTGGGTGCCACACCGTGATAACCATACATTAGCTTTTTTATTGAATCAGTGTAACAGAAAATTTTTAAAGATTAACAGGTTAGAATTCCATAAGAACAACCATACGGGACCAGACCAAAGTTCCATCTAGCCCAGTATTCTGTCTTCCCACAGTGGCCAATGCCCAGTGCCCCAGAGGTAATGAATAGAACAGGCACTCATCAAGTGATCCATCCCCACACAGTTTTAGGCCCTTTACAGATGTGAATTCTCATCTTGAAGTCATTGCCATTTTTTCCTATGCATAAGTCTTGGAATGGAACCATAATTCTTGGTGCTACTGGCTATATGGGGCTTGATCTCGAAAGGAGCTGGACATGTAAAATCCCAGGTAAGCCACTGGGAGATGCAATGCTCCCAACCTCATAAGATTAATTCTGAGTCCTAATGCTGGCAATAAGCTCCAGGAAGGAAATCCAGTTCTCAACACCCACGGGCTAATAGTTGGAAAACTTTAAAAACATAATACGGTGCTTTTTGTTACTGGGGTTTGCTCTAACTCTTCTCAGGCTCCCCTCTTCTGATATTGCTTGAGATTGGTAGAGACTATTAAAAGGGGCACTATTGTAGCTGTTAGGCCAAGGCACTAACCTACATTGACATTTCTTCTACTGGAGAGGTCTTGCCTTGAATATATTTTTCTTCTACCAATATATACTTCTGGATAGTTGTTAAAACAAAACTAGGAAAAATGTATGCTGTGCAAGCACATTTGTTTACTATTATGTTTTTAAAAAATCTTTCTTAATTTGTTTCCTTTTTATCTAACAGTAAGGCACATGTTTTCAGTTAAATTGTCATTTGTATCATCTAATATAAATAAAAAATGACAAGGGATTTTTAAAGGAAATATTATAATAGGAGTATTCAGGTACAGAAATCAAAAAGTTTGACCTACCACTCTAGATGAAGTCACTTAAATAGATTCTATTCATTATCATTAAAAAAACCCAAACTCCTAGAAGTGCCCATACCTAGAATGAATAATTGTACTTTTATTGTTGTTGTTCTTGTCCTCCTTCCCTATTATTTTATCCCCAGACATTCTCACATAAAAATGAGATTATTTCCTTAGGATAGGACCCATATCTGTTTGTCCTTTAAAGTGCTTAGTATATGTAATGATGCTGGTTCTGGCGGGACCCAACTGAGAGTGCCAATTCAGGACAAATTGCTCAAAACAGGGTGGTTACAGCTCAAGGCTGGGGTTTTCCTGTCTTTAAGGCAAACCAAACCAGCCAGACTAAGAGGACTTTGGTCTCACCCCACTGGCTAACCACAAGTCACACAAGCAATTCCCTTAGACACTCCAGTTTCCCAGTATCACCACCAGTGCCACTTGTTATGGGGACGAATGGTTATGAAAACCAAACCCCAATAAAAGAAAAAAAAAAGGTTCTCTCAATCCCAAAGAATCAAGCCCCAGACCCAGATCAATATACAAATCAGATCTTACCTACAAATCACCCTGTATTGTAGCCAATCCTTTAGAATCTAAAAGTTTATTCATAAAAGGAAAAAGATGTAGATGAGAGCTAGAATTGATTAAATGGAATAAATTACAAACAGTAATGGCAAAGTTCTTGGTTCAGGCTTGTAGCAGTGATAGAATAAACTGCAGGTTCAAATCAAGTCTCTGGAGTACATCCACAGCTGGGATGGGTCCTCAGTCCTTTGTTCAGAGCTTCAGTTTGTAGCAAAGTCCCTCCAGAGGTAAGAAGCAGGATTGAAAACAAGATGGAGATGAGGCATCAGCCTTTTATAGTCTTTTCCGGGTGTAAGAAAACCTCTTTCTTTTTACTGTGGGAAATTACAGCAAAATGGAGTCTGGAGTCACATGGGCAAGTTCCTGCATACTTTGCTGAGGTATAAGGCGTATTTGCCTTTTCTCAATGGGTCAGTTGTATAGCTCATGGTCCTTAATGGGCCATCAAGCAGGCTAGGCAGAGCTAACACCAACTTGCCTGGGATGTCTCCCAGAAGCATAGCATAAGTTTGAAATACAGACAGTATAGAGCCAATATTCATAACTTCAACTACAAAATTGATACACGCATATAGACTGCATAATCATAACCAGTAAACCATAACCTTGTCTTAGACACCTCATTTGACCTCCTTTATACAAGATTTGGTGCCACTACAGGACTTTGGTTGCAACCATGTCCCAGTTCATGTCCCAGTTCAAGTCAATAACGTGACAGCATACTTTTGGAGTCTGTGGTTAAAGACACACATGCCTTTTAAATTATTCAAATACCCAATAGGATTTACTAGAGATGCTCCTCAAAGACATGAATGTCATAGCATATTGCTTGGTAGTAAATCTACACTTTCTTTTTGTCCATTGTTAACAATAGAGCTGCAGTGTACTGTTAATTCATAGTATAATATTTCCTGCATTTGCTGTAATAATTAATGCCTATAACATGCAAATATCAACAACAGAGTGACATGTGTTAAACATACAAATTCATATTGAGATGTCTTGAGGGGATATTAGAAGTTCCCTTTCGTGGTAATTGTGGCCTTGGTGATTGTGTTCATGGAGTGTGCATTTTAATTGCTAACGTAAATATCTGTTGAAACTTCATTTACGCTTATGCAGTATGTTACCATACTAAGCAGCTTTGGCAAAAGACATGCAATGCAGCCTTCATCAAAAGACAGATTGTGCTTTTGTTCACACTTTGTAATTGTTTTATAGCTTCAGAAATCTGTATGTTACCAAAATGATTTAAAGCTGGACTACGTTCTGGATAAACTTGTATACTAAAAGTTCTAACCCATTTATTATTTTGGCAGATTTGGCTTCTCTTTTTATGAAGGAAATAATAAAATTACTATGATAAGGCTAAAATCTAGGCAAAAATGAATATAAAATAGTATGCTGCAATGAAGCTCTTATCCCAGAGAGCTGTGATGACTTAGGCATACATGCCTGGCTGTAAATTTTTTTTAGTAATTTTTTTCTAAGTGTGCAAGACTATTAAGAGAAAACTGTGACTTCAGAGCAACTGAACCACTATTTCCCATCAGAAGTCCAGCAAGAGCACAAGCCCCCAGGCTTCCAGGGCCTCAGATTTTGCTTCCCTTGGGTGAAGACCTGCATCTCACTCCTTTCTGACCAGGTTATGTCCAGGCTGGCACTGTTGCCTGCTTCACTCTATATTTCCCAACAAAGATAATCTGCCTAAATAGACCTGCTTGCCTTCTCTTCAGAAACTAAAAACAGAGTGATTGCTACAGATGCAAGTTACCACACAGCACTGGCTATGCAAGTCTCCTTTATTCTTAAGGTAAAAAGCATCATAGAGAAAACACCTTACAATAATAAAAGAACCTGCAGATATGCTAAGAAGTTTACCAGGCATCAGTCCAAATGGGGAGGGTTTGTGGTGGGGTAAATAAACCCCGTATTGTGGAACAAAGGGTTAGGGAGCAGCTCTGGTCTAAGAGGCTGTGCCCAGCTGCATCTGCTGGGGATGCTTGCAATGGACAGAGAAGTTAAAAGGACACAACACCACTCAGTCAGGGCAGTCAGTGTAAGGGAGTAGACCTGCATTGGTAGCTCCTGCAAGGATACAGCAGGGGTCCCATGGTGCCCAGAGCAAACTTTGGTATAGAGCTGCAAGCTGTCACTAGGGCAGAGCACCTGCACATGAGTGAAGAGGAAGAACCACTAGGCGCTACCACAGACTTGGGCCATAAGGGGGTACAGTGAGCTAGTGCTCTGACTACTAGGGGACATTAATCAAGGGCTTTTGGGCTGCTATGGATAGGACAGGGTTTCACTGCAATCAAAGCAGGGAAACAAGGACATTACTTACCATAGAATATCAGGGTTGGAAGGGACCTCAGGAGATCATCTAGTCCAACCCCCTGCTCAAAGCAGGACCAATTCCCAACTAAATCATCCCATCCAGGGCTTTGTCAAGCCTGACCTTAAAAACGTCTAAGGAAGGACATTCCACCACCTCCCTAGGTAACCCATTCCAGTGCTTCACTACCCTCCTAGTGAAAAAGTTTTTTTCCTAATATCCAACCTAAACCTCCCCCACTGCAACTTGAGACCATTACTCCTTGTTCTGTCATCTGCTACCACTGAGAACAGTCTAGATTCATCCTCTTTGGAACCCCCTTTCAGGTAGTTGAAAGCAGCTATCAAATCCCCCCTCATTCTTCTCTTCTGCAGACTAATCAATCCCAGTTCCCTCAGCCTCTCCTCATAAGTCATGTGTTCCAGCCCCCAATCATTTTTTTTGCCCTCTGCTGGACTCTTTCCAATTTTTCCACATCCTTCTTGTAGTGTGGGGCCCAAAACTGGACACAGTACTCCAGATGAGGCCTCACAAATGTCAAATAGAGGGGAACAATTACATCTCTCGATCTCCTGGCAATGCCCCTACTTATACAGCCCAAAATGCCATTAGCCTTCTTGGCAACAAGGGCACACTATCAACTCATATCCAGCTTCTCGTCCACTGTAACCCCTAGGTCCTTTTCTGCAGAACTCTTGCCTAGCCATTTGGTCCCTAGTTTGTAGCAGTGCATGGGATTCTTCTGTCCTAAGTGCAGGACTCTGCACTTGTCCTTGTTGAACCTAATCAGGTTTCTTTTGGCCCAATCCTCTAATTTGTCTATGTCCCTCTGTATCCTGTCCCTATCCTCCAGCGTATCGACCACTCCTCCCAGTTTAGTGTTCTCTGCAAACTTGCTGAGAGTGCAGTCCACGCCATCCTCCTATCTCACAGAGCTGGAAGCGACCCCAAAAGGTCGTTGAGTCCAGCCCCCTGCCTTCACTAGCAGGACCAAGTATTGGTTTTTGCCCCAGATCTCTAAGTGGCCCTGGGTTTAGCAGGCCAATGCTCAAACCACTGAGCTATCCCTCCCCTGAAGCCAGGAGGGGAACAGGTTGGGTAGGCAGAGTTGAATGGAGTCAGTTGGTGAAAAGGGTGTTCCTGAAGTGGTGGTGTGCATGTTGGGGAGGAAAGAGACACTCTAGGGACATGGTAGAGTAACTGGTACTTTGGAGGAGGAGTGGTTGTGAAGTGTTGACAGATGGATAAATACTGTTGTCTCCCATCTTGTCTTTTATCGATAACTGTCCCAGTTATTCATTCTGAAAGGGCTAGGCAACAGAGAGAAGAGGTCCCCCTTTTTCTTCCCAGTTTCCCACAAACCTTCTTTACCCCCAGGAGAATGCTTCTCAGTGACACCTTCACTCCAACCCTACTGTTATGTCACCCCACCAGTTATTTGGGGCAGCAGCCACCACTTCTAAAGCCAATTTAGTGGTAAGCACTGTAACTATTCTTGCCTGCTGTCCATATTTTGAACTTTGACAAATACAGTATAATAGTTGTTATGCTTCTGCATATCTGAAAATGATTGCTTAATTAGTTCAAGTGTAATTACAATGTAACAACCATATAATTGAAAGCTCAGTCTACACTAAGGCTAAAACTGCTATTGAATAGGGCTGTTTTTAAAAGTAGTTTAAAATTAAGATGGACCCAGCACACAAACTATATAGTAAGACAAGCTAGAGTATATATTCATACAAAATCGGGGCTGAATTCTCTGATCCTTAAAGATTATTCTGAGCCCCCTGTCCAGCCATTGGAGGATTCTCTTATGCACCATGCCCCTCTTGTCTCTCTTCTCCCCGCTGGTCCTTGGATGACCAAATGACCGGTATAGGTTATTGGCAGTTGCTGTAGAATAGAGCAAACTGCTCTGTTTCACACCATGGACCTGGATGCTGCCCAGTGGCTGCAGAATTGGAGGAGTATAAAGGTGGCTTCAGATTGCCTTTGCACCCTGTCCCCATCAACTGACTTGTGCCAAGTGTGGCTCAGCAGGCCTAGAGAATCCAGGCCCCAAATTGTAGTAATTTACTTTTTTTCAAATAATGTCCATATAAAATGTTACACTGGCAATACCTTGCTATTTTTAAAACCAAATATTTAATCTGTGTTTACTGAAATGTTCTAATACAATAGATAATATGATGTGATTTTTTTTTAATGTAGCAGTAGCTTATTAAAGTTGGGACTTCCTGTCTATTAGAAGTTTAATTTGTCCCCCTTCAATTGACCAAAACTCAGTCAATACATATGGAAGTTCTCATGTTTGCTTCTCTGCCAAAGGAGAAAAGTCTTATAAAGCTTGGCCTGGAATGACTTGTACCAGGCATTTAATGATGTACAGTAATTTAAACATGGAGGCATTTCACCAGAGTTGTTTTATTTTCAAATGTCCTATCAACAATTGTTTGGCTTTACTGTAACGAGATGCCAAACACCACGGTTCTGCATAAGGATATAGAATTCCTACTTTGCACCCGTATCGTGCATATTTAAACCACATATGAAGGTGTAGTGTATAATTATTAAGTCATATTAGTAAGTGGATTATATTATCTTTAGGATATGAAGGGGGTTGGAGCCTCTCTTAAGAACACAAGGAACTAGAGTTTAGGACAGAGGTCCTGCAGGAAAAAACAGAGATACAGCCAAGCATGGACAAATTTGTAGGCTGAAGTTTCTGTTGTGTTTTTGTTTTAGGTTAGCAAGAAAGCCAAGATCCCAGGATGAGGGTAAAGCTTGGCTTTTTACAATGTGCTCATACCTTGTTCAGAGCAGAGTAGGAACATCACCCGCGTACAACTATATACTCCAAATGTATTTTTCTTGTTTGGCCTCAAACAGCCCTGGTGTCTCTAACATTGTGGGAAATTCTAGGATAGTATTTTTAAATTACTCATTTCATATTTTCCGAACCTAAAATGACTGCATGGTCTGATTCCAACAGCACAGTCCTGATATTAGATCAAACTGAGATAAGAAGGCTAACCTGTATATGTTGTGATTAGGAAGAGATACTAAGGAAAAATGGTCTAATAAACAGAGCAGCAGGCTGAGCCAGGACCTCATGAGTTTTATATCTACCAGGAGGGATAGGTGTAATATTTTTCATTTTCCGGATGGGAAAATTGAAATTCTCAGATGTTGTTTTCTCCAGACCATGCAGCAAGTCAGAGTCAGTGCCTCTGCATTTGGGGGGACAAAGAGAGCAGAATTACATAGGGCAAAAACAATATTGCTTTCTGTGTATCAGCTTTACCCCTTTCCACAGAGTCCAGAAGATACATAGACAGTTGTTGTCTTGACAGAGGGTGGCACTTGTTGGAATGAGCAGAGATATGGCTAGGGATGAAGTTTATTTCAGTTTTTGCTTGGCCGGAAGATGGTAAACTTTGGATCCTGATGTGACATTCAGTGGTATGAATCCACCATAAGCTGTGTATATCCCATATCGTTATATGTATTTTTGCAGATGTAGGCTTTGTAGTGGTCTTATTCTCTACTCAACTCAATAGAGTAAATGTCATGTTTGACATATCCCCAGGTTGCCTTTTCCGAAAGATGCAGTGGAATAATGGTATTCAAGAACTATGTTTCCCTGCCAAACTCGTTCAAACTTTATGGATTCTTGTTATTAGCTCACTCTTCTTAGCATCAAAATGCATTCTAAACACTTGTATGACCCTGAAATGTGTTTAATAAATAAAGCAGCTGAATTTGAGATGGCTTTTATTGTACTCTGGTGAGTATCTCTGGGATTTTGTTAGACTGACAATCATGTGATGTGCATTGAAAACCTGGAGTCAGTAGTTCTTCAGTAGAAAACAGTATCTGCACAAGTTTGCTCACTGACATCCTTTATTCTTTAATTAATGCATAATTTATCATGCTTTCACTTTGATTTCAGACTGCAAAATTTGCAAGACTGTAGTGATAACATTTCTCATAAAATATAGAGGGTTACGGCAGTCCTTCTCTGAAGACATTTTCTAGCAGAATCATACATGAGAAAGATTTCTGTTGGATTTGTGAAGTGCAAACTTTTGGCTTTTCTTCTGTATGCGTAAAGTGCCTCATGTCTTTTGATAAGAACAGTTCTGGTTCTGTGGAATAATGGTCTATATTTGATATAGATTAGAGCTGCCCAGTATCCTAATTAATGTAGACCAGGAGCGACCATAGCAGAATCAATATTGTTTTATTTACATGAGAGAGCTTGTGTCTTAGATAATATTAATGGCTAAATATTTTGAAGATCTCCTTTAGCCTTTTATTTCTCTGTTACCATGTTAAATCCTTTCTTGTCTTTTGAGGTCAGATTTCCTTTCTGTCTATAGGCAAGACTCTCCCACACTTATATTAAGTAGTCCCTCACTTTGCAAGTAGTCCCATTGAAATCAGTCTTTATTTGAACACCATAGGATAACTTGTGCAGTTGAGTGCTGATCATTATGAGTTAGGTGACAGAATCTAGCCCTGTGAAAACCGCTTATATTTAATTTATAACATTTTATTCTCAATCTCTAAATATTAATAACTTCACATGTTTGCTTTCTATGGCTCAGCATACCAAGTAATAAAAATTGGTGAAAGGAAATACCTTCCCCCCCACCCCCTCTTCTATCTGAAGCAATAGCATATCAGACCATGACATGTCAAGCATTTCCAAACACACATAGTGAGCTACACTTTCTGATGGAAGGCAGACACTACTGTATGCAAAAATAAATCCGTCTTTTTTAAATATCCAGGAAAGTCTTTTTCAGATTGTATACTTGCGGCAGTATTTTATAATTATTTAAGTGTATGATACTGACACTGTACTGCTTGTTTGACTATTTCAAGGTTCATGTTGACTTTATAGTGTGGATTTAACCTTACTGAAAAGTTGTTGGAGTACACTATTTACAGTAAAACCTCCAAGTTATGAACACCAGAGTTACAAACTGACCGGTCAAACACACACCTCATTTGGAACCGCAAGTACGCAATCAGACCACAGTGCAGACCCCTCCCCACCCACCCCAAAAAAGTGCCAAAAAAACAAACAAACAAAAAAACCCAAAACAAATACATTACTGTGTTAAACCAAACTACTACTAAAAAAAAAAAAAAAGGAAAGTTTTAAAAAGATTTGACAAGGTAAGGAAACCGTTTCTGTGCTTGGTTCATTTACATTAAGATGGTTAAAAGCAGCATTTTTCTTCTGCATAGTAAAGTTTTCAAATCTGCATTAAGTCAGTGTTCAGTTGTAAACTTTAGAAAGAACAGCCATAACATTTTGTTCAGTTAGAAATATTTCAGGGTTATGAACAACCTCTATTCCCAAGGGGTTCGTAACTCTGAGGTTCTACCATACCTACAATCTCCTTGATACATGCATGTAATGCCCATTGATGTTAGTGATAATTTATTGTAATTTTGTGGGGCAGGAATCTGTGAAGGAGTGAAAACATAGCTCAGGCTGTCTATTGATCCCCATTCCAAAGTGCAGGGCTAGGAAGAAAGTGGTCTGGGACCATTAGCCGGTAGTTGGATAGTGGTCTTCAGTTTCAATGTCATATACAGATTGTGCATTCCTCATCTGATCCTGGATTTCTCTCATTAGGAAGAGGTATTTGGGGGTATTCTGGCAATTGCCTTAGCCACCTCCTGACTTGGATTGGAATGTATGAACGACCGTAGTAACCCCAGTGGTGTCAGACAGTCAGTAATTGGATACTGCACTGGACTGTGATAGTGGCAGGTGGCATCTGAAAGGACTTTTATTCACTAAGCCTTTACAGTTATTGTTGCTTGTTTAAGCACTTTGATAAAGTTGCAGTAGACAGTTAAACCAGAGCAAATGTATTCTGAGTATTATTTATATGCAGAGTCCACATCAATCTGGATTTCTGAAAATAGCGTATTTTAAAGTTTAATATTATTCCCTTTTGACCATATTAAAAATGTTCTTTAGAAAGAGAGAAAAATATATTAGGTTATAACTTGATAATATTAATGTAAAATTTTACAATACAGTTTAAAACTCAGTATTAGTATTACTTGTCATAAGGCTTTTAAAGGTGCTTCTGTCCTTTTGTCAACAAAAGAGAAAACAGCCTTGCAATGACTTTTACAAAGCTTTGATGTGCCTCTCCATTGTGTCCAGAATTCTAGCAGAATCCAGCTGTGCAAAAAAGAAGTCTTGGCTATCTGTGCATAATGCTGAATCAATGTTGTTGATATCCATTAGAGATCTATATGTACTGTACAATAAATGTAATTAACACTGAAATTCCTGCTGTGTAAACCTACTTTCAGAACAATCAGTACTTCACAGTTCTAGGATTATAGCAAAAAAAAAATCTAAAAGTTATTATGTGCATTTTAATGGGGCATGATGATTGATCAATTTAGACTGAATTTTTTTCAGAATTTAGGAAGCTGCAAGATACTGATTTGGAATTCAGTTTTTCTTAAGTGAAAGATCCAACACAAATGTAAGTGTATGTTGCAGAGATTCCAAGTCCATTTACAGTGAACCTAGTCTATGAATAGGCTGTTTTTTATTCATTACTTCAGAATCTTTTGTTTCTTGGATTTGACTTCAGATTAGAGTCATTTTCAAGTAAAAATTAGACCATTTTTTTCCAAATCAAGCCAGATTGCATTCTCTTTAATATGGTATTTCCAAGCAAACTTTCAGTTCATTAGCAAGGTAATATTTTGTTAAATGCAATTATATTCTGTTTTACATACATTACATGCTAATATAGAACATTTCCTATTGCTGTGCCATGCAAGACTGATGATATGCATATAGTGTATGGAGGGTATCTAAAGATTGATAACTATATAGTCCAGTATAAGAGAATATCCCGTGGTGAGGGGTGCTCTAAGGTATTCATAATCGTAGGATGACTGCATTGATCAAGTGTGTCTAAACTATAACAATTGGCTTGAATAATTCCAAATAGAATGGTGGTTGGACCAGTTTTGGTGGCTGCCATCACAGCTCTCCATATGGCCTAATGATGGGACATTGCATAATTACATGGCAAGAAGAGGAAGATAATAAAAATCAAAGAAGAAATGGAAATGCAAGTCTATCAGACTACCCAGAAGGTGCACAGCCAGCTAAACAAAATTGTGCATGTGTTTGTGCCTTGTGTGGAAACCCAGGGGGGAAGGGAGTATTTTTCCTCCTCTCCCATTGGAGAAATTGGGAACAGAAGTTTTGCGGGGTGAAGAAGTGGCCAGCAGACTCTGGGACACCTTTATTTCACCATTAGGTGCTGCGACTTTTGTTCTGGTTCTCTCCCTAAGCATTCCCTCTTAGAATTACATGAGTTACTATAATAGTAGCAATGATGTCACTGGTATACCAGAAAAAAGTGGTGCACATGAATATATAATAAAGTCAATTTTTCATAATAGCTTGCAACTTTAGTATAAGTTTATAAAATATAAGTGTGTATTGTTATGTACACTGTGTGTTTTGTTTAGCAATAAAAGATAATACTTGTCTCATAATACTTGTGTACACACTAACATTGATTTAAAATGCATTTGTTCAACTCAATTTAGCCTCAAATTATATGGGGGCTTATTTAGGAGGTTTCTATCTACACCAAACATCAAATGTTTGTTTTTAATTCTTTGCTTTGGGTTAATTTTTGGAACTTCCCATTAAATTACTTATCCTATGCATCATTTACAGTGAAGTAGTTTTAAGAATGGAGTTAATTTTTGCAATAATTGTAGATGATTATTAATAAGCATTAAATAGGACTTTGTTTTGGTAAGACATTGCACACAATGCAGCACATCTTACAGTGTATAGTGGGTTTTTTTTCCTATCAATTTGTTTTGCTTCTTTGATCCTGCATTCCCTGTGCATCAAAGGGAGGCATATTTCTCATTATGTGGTTTATAAATCTAGCTCCACAAAGGAAGCAGAAGAACAAAGGTGGGACTTATTTAGATAAATGTTTACCTCCTAAGACTCTTCTGTTGTCTAAGGGGACTGCAAAAATGATAGTCGTTCCTCATATGCCAGTCCTTGTCACTAGTCCTTTAACAATCGTCATGCTGGAGAGAATTAATTTTGGTGACAAAACTTCATAATTTCAATTTCATTTTATATTGCTATCCATAACTCTCTCAACATTACTTTTTATACCTGGAGGAAAAAGTCGGGCCATTCAAGGCCCAGAATCTAAGTTTGACCAAACAAATGCAAAAATGGTTTCTCTGGTAAAATATTGTAGAAGCTAGGACTGTCTTGGTAGAAACAGACTTAAAGAAGATGCAAAAAAAGGTTTATTTGGAGAAGCAAGAAAACAACAACACTTACCAGCAGGCAGAGTGGTTAAAATTCTTAAAGTGTTTTAGGCCTCTAATACTAGATTTGCCTCTGATATCCAATAGTGATAGTTTTATAGTTCTCTTTACATTTTTTTTTTAATTCACTTGACATTTTTGATCTCTCTGGGAGAAAATCCAAGTTACTTGGATCCAGAGGCTTGGTCTTTCTCTACATTGGTATTCTAGGTATCTCCTGATGGTCACATTGGTGGCCCCCTTCATGTCTTCTCTCTGCTGCCTTGAGTGCTGTTTGCCCACATTCTCTGCTTTTGTGAGTGAAACAGTATACAATACAACCCTGGACCCATCACCAGGGTCTGTGCAAATATTCTGTCATACCTCATTCCTTGCTCTCTGCCAGTTGCTGCCAACCAGCTCTGCAGTCCACTGCTGAAGCATGCTTTCCCCAATCCTGGTTCTGCTGTTACTTATTGGTTCCCCTGTCTTCTTTTAGTCCCCCCAGATGGCAGTGCTCTTTGCTTTTCTGTCCTGGTTCAGGCCAGCCTCTGCCTTAGCAATGCTAGGCTTGATCTGCAGCTGCCCATCAGACCTTGCTGTCTGTCCTTCCCCCTGCAGCCAAACCAGGCTTTTCCCTCCAGTCTCCTGCTCCCACCTGCCAATTCCAATCTCCCTTTGCCCTCATTTTCTCTTCTAGGTAACTAAAGAATTCATAGTGCTATGTACTAGATAGATGATTATCTGAATCTCAGATCTTCCCAGGATGACCCGTGACCAAATCCTTTATGTCTGGGTCTGTCTAGCTTCAACTTCCAGCAATTGGATCACATTATACCTTTCTTTGCTAGATTGAAGAGCCCCTAATAAAATATTTGTTCTCCATGGTAGTTACTTAAAGACATTAATCAAGTCACCCCTTAACCTTCTCTTTGTTAAACTAATTCGATTGGTCTCTTTCAGTCTGTCGCTAGTTTTACAACAGCGTAGCTCTGATGTCAGTGGAGTCGCTCCTAATTTATAACCTGTCAGGGAGGTTAGAATTCAGGACCTGTGGGGCGGAAAAACCCAGAACATCTATTGCTGAATGGCTATTCCTCAGTAACTGTCTAACTGGACACTTTATTCTGCACTACAAGTGCCTTTGTGTGGTTTAGGTTGATTGACTGTGGAAGCACAGAAAATTATTGCACTTTAGTTTTGGAAGTGGAGTAAGCTAAACCCCACAAAGCCACTTTAATGCAGAATAACAGCGTCTACACTCGGACTTAGTGAGAGATAGCTTTTGCAATTTAGATTGATACCTTAACTATTTTACTCTAATTTCCCCATGAATTTGTCATATAGACAAACCAATTAGCCATATTTGCTTTACTTCGGTAAATAAAAAAAATTACAATATCAATTAGTCATATTTGCTTTACTTCGGTAAATAAAAAAAATTCATGGAGGCTGTTCAGAAAATGCACAGCTTGACTATTCATTTTATTATATATATAAACACACACCAAGTGATAAAACAGTCCGCATAAAAAAACACTTTTAAGACCTGCATAATCTAATTATTACCACATGTTTGCATTCTGTGTGGATCATGGGAGTCACACAGTAAAACTACAACTCAGATGGTTTCTTTAATTCTCTGTTCAGTTACTTGGAGGGCTGTGGTCTCAACTTGTTTTTTCTCTCTGTTTGATTAATATTTTGATTAGTAATATATGCAAAATATTTTTTCTTCTAGCTGGATTTATTCCAAGGAAGCCTAACCTTTCAAAAAAGCAGCTTTGAAGGTTGTGTGTGGGTGTTTTTTTTTTTGTTTTTGTTTTTTAGTTTATCATAGATGGGCATACACTAGTTTGGACATTACTGATAAGGTTAGGGTTTGTGCATTTAACAGGTAGGAAAGTATGTTGGGTTTATAAGGAGGTCATACAGTTAAATGTTGTCCAAGGTTTTCTGTCAAGTTCTTGTTGTAACAATCACCATTAAAAATCAATTAATTTCCCTAATCTATTTAGTTTCCTAGTTCTTGTTAGCTTTAGATGTGTAGAGTCTTTTATGGGGGAAAAGTTTTGTTTGATGTTTTAAATGGTATTAAAGTTGGCATCAATTGTTCTTTTGGGGGGCAAAGGAAAGTTAGTTTAGATGGTCTCGAGCTGCTGTTGTTGAAGTCAGGTCTTCTAACAGCAAAACAAGAAACTCATCCAAAAAGAGAGAGAAAAGAATAACATAGATAGAAAACACAGCTTCTGCCTTTGGGGCTGACTCTCACTTGCAACCAAGATCCTGGGGAATACACACTTACAACTGTGAGCTACTCTGAGACCTAGCAAACTTTTACCATTGTCAGACTGTTCAAGACATTGGACTTAGTTTGTCTTTTGTGTCACCAGGTCATAACAGAGTTGAGGGGAAAAAAAGTGAAGTTGTCTTGACCAGATAAATCAGACTCTCATTAGACAGAAGGCAAAAAGAGATTGACAGGAAAGAGGAATCTTAAGGCTGCAAATCAAGCACTCACAAGTTAGGAGTTGCCTGTGCAATCTTTAGATCCATACTACTGTTGTATACCACTTAAGCTAATGGAGTTATTAGCAGCAACAGAATACTGTTATCTTCTATGTAGACCTGCACTAGAGCAGGTTGGAGACCCACTTTGCTAGTGGGTTTCACAGCTATTTTCTAGCCAGCAAAGGAATTTTGAGACCAAGGAATAATGGGTTCATTTCTAGGTTCCATACAGGAGTGTTCTCTAGTGGTTACGGACCATTCTTCCCCTATCCACACAGCCTCTCTCTGTTCCATTTGGCTCCCCTCTCTTCTCCTCCCCAGTTCGTGCCTCTGTCCATCCTTCCCCCGTCCCTGCACCTATCTTCCCACCCAGCTCCTGTTCTTGTTTATCTCCTCCCTACTCCTGATTATGCCTCTCTCCGCCCATATCCTCCTCCCCTCTCTTTCCTTCCATCATCGCCTCTTTGTTTCCATCCCTGTCTTCCTTCTTCCTGAGATTCCTATCCTCCCTTACTCCTCTGTCCTGTATTTTTACCTCCTCCCTCACCCCCTGAGGTTCTTCACACCCCCTGAATTTAAATCATATGACTTCCTCCTTCTCTATGCTCCCAGGGTATCAATGGAGAGCACAGGAGAGACTGTTTTCCAACTCTAAGTTCTGATGCTTGGTATCATAGTAGCTCTCAACTTGCAGAACAATTGTGAGAAAAGTCCTGCTCAGGACCTGGACCTGGGATGGGGTATGCATAGTTGCTCTGTATGGATGGTGAATACTCAGTCTGGTTAGCACATAGAAGCTGCTAATGGATGGAGCATATTCAGTTGAGGTGGAATCTTTGGAGAAATTAACTGCCAAACTTTAACAAATCTCTACCAGGTCTTTACAAATTGTGCATTTCAAAAACTTGATATTGGCCAAACTTGGGCAAATTTTCATGGGGTTGGCAAAAGACATATTCATGACACCAAAGTGATTACCTTGCCAAATTTGAAGTCCCAGCTCCAAAGCATGGAGATACTAGAGTTTCTCAAGAAAATGATTGAAAGATTTTTTTTTTAATGCGAGCAAAACAGTGCATTTTTACTAATATTGTACGCAACATTGTGGCTGTGTTGGTCCCAGTATATTAGAGCGACAAGGTGGGTATGGTAATATCTTTTATTGGACCAACATCTGTTGTTCCAGAAGTTGGTCTAATACAAGATATTACTTCACCCTATTTGTCTCTCTATTTTCCCTAATCTGATTCTCAGAAATGGCTGGACCATTTTGCAAGGTTGCCAAAGCTATAAATTACTGAAAACAGAGGTTTATACTGGAAAGAGTCAGACAACCTTCATTGTAGGTATCATTATCTGCATCACCTCTAATTATTATTACTGTTATTTACATAGCACCATGTTGCTTTACAAAGGAAAAAGAGATGATACCTACTCCAAGAAGTGTACAACTTCCCAACCAGTGCCTCAGATGAAGAAAGACCTAATTGCTAGAGGATAGTAATCAGAATGGCCATGAAATCCTGAGCTGACTTAGAAAATTCATATTCTCCATGGATATTGAATTCACCAAACACAATTACCTTTTGGTGATTCTCAATACCATGATAATGAGAAGCTTAATTGAACCCAGAATCTTTGCATTGGACTAGGGTGGTAGATACTCTAAAACTAGTCTGACCTTCACCCTGTCCCATGGTTTATAGAGAAGATGAACACAGTAGTTCAGATTTAGATATGGAGCAGGAGATCATCTACAACTAAGGCATGACTAGCAGTATGGTTATTCCACCTCCTCCCCAATCACCCATTGGTTCATGATGCACTGAATACCTTGCTGGAGACAAATGTGCCAATACCAATTCAGCACTGTCCTCTAATTTGGTTTTGAATATCCATGCAATGCTGGAGATCTAATCCCTTATGAAATTATGAATGATTTTGGAGTCTTATTTATCATCAAATTTACATTAATCACCAAGAATTGAAGAACAAAGGACCCTTGTCCGCTGATATCCCAAACTCTTGAGAAATAATTATGGAGAAATCAAAGGGATTAACTTAATAATCATCTGATAACTAATGTTTTCACAATCTTCCAGATTTTTTTTCTCTGTCTCTATCTCCTACCAGATCATGGAGGATCCAGCCTGCCACAGGGATCAAGGAATCCAAACTCCCACAACAATAACCCCAAGGCCTCTATATCCCCTCTGTACAGAAGCATAGGCTCATCCCCTAGCCACCCAAAGGATACATTGAAATAAGGATCTCCAGGGCAGACTAAATTTTAAAATTTTAAAAACATAACATTTTTGGCACTTTGCTTTGGTAATTAAATGAATATAGCTATAGTCACTTAATTTTATTCTTCATAAGTAAGCATAAAACTACAGTATGACAGAAATACATGCCTTCTGGAAAACTTTAACATATTGACATTTTGAAGTAAGTTAAATTGAATTAATAAGGCCACACATATCCTATTTAGGTCTCTTTACCAGCTTTCAAACTGATGGGAAACGAAGAGACCTCCTCTGGTAGTAAGGAAGCTTAGAAGAAATACTCTGCATTGTAATTTCTGCCATTTAATTTTAACCTTAAAAAAATTGTGTAAAAAATTCTATCTTTGTCAAAAGAGATTAATAATGCATAGCTGGAATGTGAAAAATAGAGTGGTTGAACCTGTAGAAACTTTCCATTCAGTGGGATTCATGTGAAATTTAGTGACATTGCTTCCTGTTGTGCAAATGGTTATTCTTAGTGCAAAATGTATAAAGCTATTTTTTTAATTCTAGTGAGTGTTTTTTGTTAAAAAAAAAAAAATGTTTCATGCAAGCCACGATCTAAGATCTGTGGTTCTGGCACAGTAAGTTTTAAGTAAAAACACAGGATAATTTCTTTTCAATAGTTTTGCATTAGTACCAATTTTTCTTTACTTCCATAAACATTCACCTAGAATACAGAATGTATAGGTCCAGTGACTGGAACATGAATTATCCCTTCTACTGTAATCTAAAATACTTTCCCCTTGCATTTACCATACAAAGCACTTTCTTAAGTGTTCATCTTTCAGCATGAAGGACATGGGTCTCATTTGATTTGTGCTTTAAGCGTCTATGACATATTGAACACAAGGATAAAGGGAATAGAAATATTGGTCTCTACTGTGAAAGGTTTCTAACCGAGAATGTTAGTCATTCTTATATATTTAACATCTGTTAATGTGATTTCACATCTAATGTATTCTGTAACATTCTTCATCAAGTATATATTTATGAAAACATCATTGTATTGTCAGATACAGTGTGTTGTCATTCGTAAATGGAAAACATAATCTTCAATACTTCTGTTACTTGGGTCATTTTGTTACAGTTAATAAAGGACATCATCCTTAGAAATAGTTTATTCCTTTTGCTTACACTCATTTCAATGGGCTTCTCTGCAATATTTTACAGGTAGCATTTAGAACACAGAAAATGTAGCTTTTATTTTTATAGACCTTTCTTTATGTCAATTTCTTCTATTGTATGGCTTTTAAAAAAGCAGTGTCCTTGCAAATATGCAGTCTCTACCATACATCAAAATTAAATATTTATATTACTTTATCCTGCCATCTAGATTTCATTTTAATCAGCCAGTATTCATGCCAAATAGAGAGGGGGGGAAATCTTTTTACTTTTCTCTGTCTTTAGCGAGGTCTGCTCATCACAGTTGTTAATGAGTATAGAAGTTTCACAACAATTGAGTCCATCAGAGAAAATTCTAGGTTTTCCATGCTGAAAGGATCAGTATCTGCTGAAATGTGTAGACTATAGATAAAAAACAGACACACATTATGCATCTTATGGATTCCTAACTGTTTTGACAAGTAATTTTGCACTGCATACTTGCATAAGAGAGCAGAGCTGAGCCAGGAAGATTCCAGTACCTACAAAAATCAGTCTTGCATGTTCCATTGCTTGCCATAGGGGCAATAGCCATTTTTAGAAGAACCAACCCTTTGAAGATTCTATCTCGCTGCTTCTGAAACATCATTTTCAGAAATGCCATTGATGGTACCTTTAGAGATGACATTTAAGTTTGGAGGGTCTTTATCCAGAAATCGAGACTCACATGAGCATGTTATTGATGTCAAAGTTTTTTGTTTGAGTTAGGTGTCTTTGGGGAATATATGCTCTTGTTATGAAAAATTCAAAGTAGGTCAGTTCTGCCGAGTGAGTCTCAACTCATTTTTTCCCCCCTTTCTTCTTCTCATCAACAGCCTGGCTCTAAGGAACAAGATTCCACATTAAACAATAAACAATGGATTGAAACTTTTTTATTATTATTATTTCAGTTGGGAATTTGTGGGACACTCAGTTTTCCTCCCCCCAGAATTTAAAAAGACCATACACATTTTAAGTTCAGTGAACTGGAAAACAAACATTATAGAAATAGGATTTCTAATTCTGCAGCTCTTTTAATAAACAACTAGAAATACCAGTTAAGGAGTCATATGTTTCCTTTGCATTCACTTTTACATGTGTGAGCAACATTAATATACTTCTGTAATAAAATGAATAATTGATGGCAGCACATGCACAATCACGTTATGGATTTGTGATAACCTGAAATTAACTTATAGAAAAGAACTAGTGTTAAAGTACTCATTATCCACAGCCCTGACTACCTTAAGCAGGATTCTTCCGTCTGTCCTCATGCAACTAGGAGCAGCTTCTGAGTGCTTGCTTGACGATGAGCAATTCAGGAAGTGAATAGTAATTATTTTTTGTCAGAACTGCTTCCAGCAGGTTTCCAACTTCTTATTTGAGCAAGTAGTCTTCTGGTAATATCCATAGACCTCTCCAGGCAGAATGATGTACTTCTATTGATGATGATGATTGATGATGATGATGCAGATTGAATTTGTTGGAAAGATCCTGTTCTACTCTGGGCTGTTAGAAATGATGGAAGCAATCTATAAGCTTACAAAGGGTGCAAATGCATGTTGCTCCTCTTTCTGGATGGTGTTATTGTAGTGATTTCACAGGACTCTCTTGCCCTTTTTAATATTCCCAAAAGATTATATTTTTCATGAGACTACTTTTGCTCCAACTAGGTGATGGAGAGATGACAGAACATTTTATGTCTCCTAGCATTTTTAAGATCATCCTTTCACTAGTTTGAAGTAGAAACTGTATATATCAACTCTGCTCTTGTATTGGTCAAAATAATATTTTCTTTCAAAATTCTATTGACTCTGGAATTGTAAGGACAGCTTAGAAATTATTCTACATTTTTCCTACCCTCTTGACTCTTCTTTTCATTTTTTTCTCCTTCTCCACTTTTTTTTTAGCAAGCTGTCATGATGCCTGAAAAGTGGCAGCACCAGACCAACAGTCTCACACTACTGAGTTCTTAGTTTTTCCTGCACAGTTATAGTGCTGTATTTTGTTGTTTGTAACTTTCAATCATATTATGAAGTTCACTGTACACTGTCATTTCTGCTAACAGACACTCATGGGGAACTTAGTTTGAAAGCAGTTGCAAACTGTTCCACTAGGGAGGGAGGTCTCAAAGAAATTTAAAACATCAGTTTTATATCTTACTAATATAATATAAGTATAATGTTACAATAAGTTGAAATATAGCAGAGAGAGACTGAATGACTTGCCTTATGACCGATGCAGATTCAGTAGAAAAGTCTAAAATCTTGGTTATATTCCCTTTTGATGTGTGCATTTATATAATCCAAATGGAAGTTGTATGCACATACTACATATGCAGTGGGTCCTATGTAAGAATCCATGCTTGGCATTTAAAGTCAACATTCAAAAAAAATTAGTACACCCCTGATTTTTGAGATACCATAATTATTATTACTTCTAAGGCCAAATTGTAAAGTCCTTAGTTTTTTTATTAAATCTCAACTAAGATAAAAATCCCAATGATTTCATTCAGAGTTTGGCCAAAGTTTAAACTATTGACTTTAATTCTAACTAATCTATTCTTAATTTTGTGTACTGAATGTACTATAGAGGTAGCATTGCCTGTGTGGTATAACTAATCCAGGCCTCTGAGATTTTTGTTAAGTGACAGTTCAGATAAATGTTGTTCACAGTATGACCTTTTTCAAAACTGTAATGATTGTGATGCATGTTTCCTTCTGTTACTTTGTGACACTGGGTAAAGCATGCTGTGCTGCTACTGAAAAGCACTCCACTCATTTGAATACTGGTGATCCCCGTATCTGTGGTGAGGCAAGAGTGTCACTTCTCATTTTGCTTTAGATATCCGTTGCTCATCACTGGTTTCACATAATTGAAAAATAAACCTTTTTTAAAATACAAAATATGAAGGAACACAGTAAATGTTAGGTGCAACCAAGAATGCAACTTGAAGGGCATCAGTCTATATTTACATATGAGCACAGTGGTGCTCTTTTTCTAAGTCTTTTCAGCTGGTTGTTTCAAATCTGTACTTTCCATTTCTACCATTTAAAGCAGTTAACTTGCGTACAGCACATGGATGGTTTACAGATTAAGTGCCAGTGGGCAAATGAAATGAAGGATGCCCACAGGTAGGCTTTGTCAGGGTGCTTAGGATATTGTCCTGACCAGTGAGAGGAATAGTTGTGGGCAGAACTGGGTCAGAAATGGGTTTCCCATCCTGTGAGTATTTTTGACATATATTTTTTTTTAAATCTCATTCTGCATCAGGACAAAACTGAGACCTTTTGAATATTGTTACTAAAAATGTGAGCGACCAGCCCCAGAATAGCCACGAGCTCAGCAGTCAGAGCAGTTACCTGGGCTATGTAACGCAGGTTCAATTCCCTTTTCTGCCTCATTCAGATGGACTTCGGTGAGTGTCCTAACCACAAGGCTCCAGGATCACACTCTTGTTTTGATCAAATGAATATTTAATTATTTATATGCAGTTGAACGGATCTAGGAAGAGATTGAAAGACACCTGCTCCAGAATAGCCAACAGCATGGTAGTTAGGGCATTCACCTAGGAGGTGGGAATCCCAGCTTCAAGTTCTTCTGAATCAAATTTTGTCAAAACTGGTATGTTCCCACAAAATATTTCTGTTTTGACTAATCATTTTCCAATGGAAAAAAAAAGTTTCCTCTATAAATTCCTGACCACTTTTAGCTCTTGGCAGCTAGAGATCAGGGTTGCCAATGCAGTTGTATCATGACTTACAATTTTGGGTTGACTTTTTTTGTTTTAATTGCTTGTGATGAATGGCAGTCAGTTCAAGAATTTTACCTGAGCCTCCTGCGGTTTCCCCCTTTGGCAATTAGATGATGCTATGCTGTTTGTGTTTCAGACAGGAGCAGTGGCTGCCTCCAGACTAGGGCACTCCCTGTGGGACATAGCCCTGGAGCAAGTACAGCTTACTGGAGCTGTTCCTTTTCCTTCCATCCACTGATCTTTGGAGCTGTAGCCTTACTCTCCAGCCCAGTGCAGTGAGAGGCTATTTGTGGACATAGGAGCCAAAGAAAGTCTTTCCCCTAAAGGCTGGAGACAGGGAGGATAGCTGCTGAACCCTGCCATTGAGGGGACTCTGGTAGCAGTGGGGCTGTGTGAATGGCAGAGCCTGCAAGTGTGTGGGGCTGCTAGAGCCCACCAATGGGTAGCAGGTGGACAAGAGAATTGCAGTGGAGAAAGGGGATGACTGGAATAGAGGGGTGAGAGAACAGGTACTTAGAGAGGGTTGGGGACAATAGGAGGGTAGTGAAGGGGGGTGTAACGATGCAGTTCTGGCGGGACCCAACTGAGAGTGCCAATTCAGGACAAATTGCTTAAACAGGGCAGTTACAGCCCAAGGCTGAGTTTTTTCCACCTCTAAGGCAAACCAAACCAGCCAGACTAAGAGGACTTTGGTCTCACCCCACTGGCTAACCGCAAGTCTCACAAGCAATTTCCTTAGACACTCCAGTTTCCCAGTATCACCACCAGTGCCACTTGTTATGGGGACAAATGGTTATGAAAACTAATACCCCAATAAAAGAAAAAAGGTTCTCCTGATCCCATAGGACCAAGCCCCAGATCCAGGTCAATATACAAATCAGATCTTACCTACAAATCACCCTGTATTGTAGCCAATCCTTTAGAATCTAAAGGTTTATTCATAAAAGGAAAAAGATATAGATGAGAGTTAGAATTGGTTAAATTGAATCAATTACATACAGTAATGGCAAAGTTCTTGGTTCAGGATTGCATCAGAGATAGAATAAACTGCAGGTTCAAATCAAGTCTCTGGAATACATCCCCAGCTCGGATGGGTCCTCAGTCCTTTATTCAAAGCTTCATCTTGTAGCAAAGTCCCTCCAGAGGTAAGAAGTTGGATTGAAGACAAGATGGAGATGAGGCATCAGCCTTATATAGTCTTTTCCAGGTGTAAGAACACCTCTTTGTTCTTACTATGGAAAATTACAGCAAAATGGAGTCTGGAGTCACATGGGCCAGTCCCGGCATACTTTGCTGAGTCTCAAGGCATATTTGCCTTCTCTCAATGGGTCCATTGTATAGCTAATGGTCCTTAATGGGCCATTAATTAGGCTAGGCAGAGCTAACACCAGTTTGTCTGTGATGTCACCCAGAAGCATAGCATAAGTTTGAAATACAGACAGTATAGAGCCAATATTCATAACTTCAACTACAAAATTGATACACACATATATACAGCATAATCATAACCAGTTAACCATAACCTTGTCTTAGACACCCATTTGCCCCCCTTTTATGCAATATTTGGGTGCCACTACAGGACCAATAACATCACAGGGGGGTTGAGGAGAAGATACACAAGGGAATCCGGAAGTGTGGTGGTAGGGCATTGGAAAAGGGGGAATTGGTATCAGGTGCACAGGGTAAGGCTGAGCATATTGTAGAAGGAGAGGGAGTGGGAGAATAGGCACACAGGGAAACAGAGAGGGTACTGGGCAGTAGGAGAGAGGGATGTGGTGAGTCTCACCAGTGATTTTCTCTGGTGCAAGCTGGAGCTAGTGCTGTGGGGAGCTCTACAGCTTTTTTCTTCATTTTCTTCCTAATCTAGAATTGGCCTATGTGATTGTCTTCCTGCCTCCTGTATACTTTAATTAAGGGAGTAGTGTATGATTTTTCTCCCTTGCCTCAAGTCTAGGGAGGAGATCCAGGGCAGCCTGTTAGGAGCAGCTGCAAAGTAACATAGCTGGGATTGAGGGAACAGGGCTGAGATGGAGTGATGAAAGTAGCAGCTGAGCAGACTATTTTTTTAACAAAGCCCTCAAAATGTTTACCTTACTATGTAACCTGTTGTAACTGCGATGGAAACAACAAAAACAACAAACCACACAGTCTTGTTAGCATCACCTTTTTCCCTCACTCTTCTCTTCTTTAGTCTGTCTGTGACCCTCTCGTGTTGAGTTTAGATTGTAAGGAGCCATGTCATCATTTCTGATTTGGTGGCCCCAGCACCAATTTGGTACAGAAAATATAACAATCATAAAAATACGACTGACAGAATAATACAGAGATTGCCATGATAACTCCATAATGATCCCATATCAAATTTCTCCTCTCTGTTTACAGACTTTCTGCCTTCTCCAGTTCCCTATTTTGCCATTCAAAGCACTATCCCTGTTTCTGTGTCGTCATGAGTATTTGACTTCTTTAGATCTCAACTGTATCCCAGAATGTCATCTATTTCCTTCCTTTTGAAGCATTTCAGTAGATGGCTCTTGTTGAAGTTAAACAAACTGGCACCCACTTGAATAAAGAAATGAAGAAAGGTAGAAGGTGAAGGAGATAATGCTTTTCTGGCTGTGTAGCATTCCAAATGTTGTCTTTATCTAGGGCATGGATGCATGGATGCACCCAAAAGTGGTTCAGTAGTCAAAGATGAAATTAGAAGGATACATATACTCATGTGATTGATAAAATTCTGGTAATGCCCATGGTTTTAATTGAGCATAAAACAAAATGGGAAAATGCATATTTGAAATAGAAGAATAGAAGAAATTGTCAAACAATGAATGACACTAGAAAAAATTTGGCTACAGAGTTTGGCTTCTTTATATTGCTATTTTCCAGTCAGACAAAATTAATGGGATACCAAGGGTAGCTATGTATTTAGCATATATTCAGAGATAGCCGAAAACACAGGAAACCGAACAAACAATGAGAGTGTTTGGGGGGAGTAAAATCAGCTAGTGAAATAGAACTTTTAAATTTTTCCTTTCAAAATCGATTTGCTTTTATAAAGCATCTTTGGTTAAAGTATCTGTGAAATAAAAGACACATTGTACTAGCTGGTGATTGTGATATTTAAAGTAATGACTGTTCCAAGGGGTTCTTTTTAGTTAGCAATAGACTCAAGGTACAATGTTTGGTTCAGTAGCTGACCTTCCTTTAAGGTTGGCGGGGGAAGGAGGAGTTAGAGGTGAAATTTTGTTTTTTCTATAGTCATGATGTAAGCCTCATTGATGTAAAAAGGGTGGTGGTATAAAACAAGATTTAATAAAGAAGCTTTACTGCAATTTCTAAAGATACATGTCAGTTGCAAAGAAATTAATAAAAGTATACGTCGAGCCTAAGTCAATGTTCTGAATCACTTTGATTATCATTTGAAAAAATGCCTATTATATTCCCTATGCACCTGAGTATTATTTATAACAGAAACATGTCCATCCAAATTACTTTGGATCAATAGCCACAAAACCAACCACAAAGGAAATCTTCTCCTTCAGTCTGCTAAGATCTTAATCAATGCAGCCCTTGAGAAAAAAGCCTGATAAAAGAGAGAGCCATAGCAAGATGCCCAGATAGTCACCAAATCCAGATTCAAGTTTGGAATCCAAATATTCCAGCATTTAGAAGTTGAACTGAAACAAAGCAGACAGCGCTGATTTTTTTAATCAGAGGAATGCAAAAGTTAATCAGAAAAAGTTCTGAGTCACAAGTATGTTACTGCAGTTTATACTGGTATAACTATTGACACCAGAGGACTTACGCTAATGTAAAACTTGAATAACAATGTTCTAGTGAACATAGTGGAAAAAAAGAGAGAGTTTTAAAAATCAATTTCACTTCTGACTACCTAAATTCTACTAGTAACAGGTAAATAAAGTTTGTCTATTCGGAGAATAATACTTTTAGTTTGACAACATCGATTTAATTTTCAACTATTATAAATATTTCAATTATGAGCTCATTTTTTCTTTAGTTTTTTCATAACACAAAAGCATTTTGTTGAACAGCCAAATTACTTGATTTTTGTGGTAGCAGTTTTGTTTTGTTTACCCAGCATAATTATTCCTTTTAAGAAGCTTTCCTTTTCATTAATCTCCAAATTCTTATATGTTTTCTTATTAAGATTATGTGAACTGCTGTTCTAGTATTTGAACTTCTGCAAAAAGGATTTTCCAGAATGCCTACAAACAAATGCTATATTGTAATTAATTTTTATTTAGTATGGGTAGGAGTGGTGGGTGGATAAACTTAATCATAAATCTTTGCTTCAGGATCTTTCCAGATGTGATTTGTGAGACTTGTGTTGACTGTAAGTTGGTTGGGGCAAGGGACCATCTTTCAAGATGTTTATACAGCACCTAGCACAATGGGGCTATAGTCATGACTGGAACCTCTGGGAGCAACTGTAATAAAAATAAATAGAAGCTGAACAGCTAAACCATAGTTACCATAAATAAAAATACCTAAAGAATGTGCTACAGAATCTAGGATTAACAAATTAGTAGTACAAAATAAAAACTTGTACGTTCAGAATTCAGCTCTGCTCCTTGTGTGGTAAAAATATTAATTCAAAAACTAGGTGTATCCTTGCATGTATAACACTGCTCTACAGCCAAAATGCTTCTGAAATAAATGTAGTCAAACTTTACTAATTCTGGGTCACTGAGAATGAAAATGATGCTTAAAATTGTTGATTGGCTCTAGTTTTCAAAATATGCTATTGGGTCAGTATATACGACCCTTGACTTGGGAATGGTGGAGGATAAGTGAGTTATAAAGGGAAGGGATCTCAATTTAAACCAGAAATGACTAAAATACATCTTTGACTGGATCTATAAATAAATCTATGACTGGGTTTGGACAGTACTTGCTTTTTAGGCAAAACAATGAATGATGCAATCTGAAGCTGGTATTGCGTCATACATGATATGAATTGCATCATGTTATTCCTAGAAGTCATGGATGATGCAATCATAACGAAGCTTACATCACTCTGCTGAACAAATTGCCCTATATCAGCTCTAGAAATCATACAGTGTCATGCTCTCTTATTTGTCAGTGTTTGCTTTTGCAAAGGGACACATTTCTGTTTAGCCTTGTACTTGTGTGAACAGTGCCGATAACTTCTGCTATGTTTGTGGTGAAGTGACTTTTGCATCACAAAAGCGCAGTCTAACCACTATGGTTAAGAAATCCTATCAGCTTTATTTTGGCTGCAAAATTGGAGATCAGGACAAGAGGTGGGCCCCACACATATGCTGCAACACTTGTGCAACAAATGTTCGCCAGTGGTTGAACAGGAAAAGGAAATCTATGCCTTTTGCAGTGCCAATGATTTGGAGAGAGCCAACAGTTCATACCAGCAATTGTTATTTCTGCATGGTGCCTCCAGTTGGGAAAGGTGTGTCAAAGAAGAACCATCAATGTCACAGGACCCACATTTTCTCCTATCCTCCTCCTCTGAACCACACCTCATAACACAAGGTGAACTGAATGACCTTGTCAGGGATTTGGAACTACCCAAGAGTAAGGCAGAGCTGTTGGGCTCCAGACTACAGCAGTGGAATCTCCTGGCAGGTGATGTTAGGGTTTCCATGTTCCGTGACCGTCAAAAGGATCTTGTCCCATTCTTCTTCATGGAAGGTGATCTTGTAGCCTGCAACAACATCGATGGTGTGATGGTAGCCCTCAACATCATTCACGATCCAGATGAGTGGAGACTATTCATTGATTCATCGAAGACGAGTCTTAAAGCTGTTTTACTGCATAATGGCAATGTTTTGCCATCAATTCCAGTTGGTCATGCAGTCCATATGAATGAAACCTATGACAACATGAAACAACTTTTGAGGTGCATAAACTATGACCAACATCAGTGGCAGCTTTGTGGCGATTTGAAGATTGTTGCTCTCTTGCTTGGTGTGCAGACTGGATACACAAAGTAGTGCTGTTTTCTCTGCGAATGGGATAGTCGTGCAAGAGATTCCCACTACATCAAGAAAGATTGGCCACTCCGACAGTCATTGGAGCCTGGGAGGAAAAGTGTTCAGCATCCACCACTTGTTGAATCAAGGAAGATTTTGTTACCACCCTTATACATCAAGCTGGGTCTGATGAGGAACTTTGTCAAGGCCATTGACAAAACACAAGCAGCTTTCAAGTGGAAAATTTCCAAGGTTAAGTGAGGCTAAGATAAAGGAAGGTGTCTTTGTTGGTCCTCAGATTCGCGAACTTCTTCGAGATGATGCATTTGACCATGCACTGCGTGGCAAGGAAAGGACGGCATGGAAAGCCTTCCAGTTAGCGGCAATACATTTTCTCGGAAACAACAAGGCAGACAACTACAGGTTGTTGGTGGAAAACCTCCTCAAGGCATACAAAAGCCTTGGTTGCAACGTGTCACTAAAGATACATTTTTTGCACTCTCATCTAGATTTTTTTCCACCGAACTGCGGAACGGTGAGCGAGGGGCACGGCGAGCGATTTCACCAGGACATTGCAACAATGGAGAAACCCTATCAGGGCAAATAGAGCCCATCAATGCTTGCAGACTGTTGCTGGACAGTGACAAGAGATGCTCCATTTAACGAATACAAGAGACAAGCCAAGAAGCGCCGAGTAGACACTGAATAGGACTAAACTAGTACATAATAGTTTTTTGCCTTTTGTTTCATAATACATTTTATTTATATAATCCTTTTGCTGATTTTTAAAGTGTTACATAAACAGGACAGGTGAAATATTATCATGTAAAGCAACCCTAAACACATGAAAAGACCTAGGTTTACAATTTATGATTAAAACTCTACTATCTACACAATATACATAGACATAAAATGTAAAAACTTCAGTATCTTAGAAATGGTAGCCAATCAGTTGTTTTAATTGTCAGATTTGAATTCAGCACATCAAAATACATAATAAATAGCACATTTTATCTCTGAAGCAGACGACTTCTCAAAAATTGTAGACCAGTGTAATTAAGAACAGTAGGATATCTATAAGGACAATTTATGCTGTTCACTGACAGCTCTGTGTTTTGGTAATTCTTTGTCTGATAGCTTTTCCATAGTGATACTACTAACAAATACATTGGGTTCTTAACCTATGCCTATGGCTATTTACTCCTCTAAGGTCAAGTCTACCCAGTGGGGTTGTGCATGCTAGAGGGGTGTGATTTCAAAAGAGTTCTAACCTGTCGCATGTTAATTGGTCCATGTAAACCCTTCAGGTCCACACTAAAAGCTACTTAGTGCGGTTTAACATAGTACTGTTTCAAACAGCACAACATCTGAGTGCATTAGGGAACTTTCAGTGAACAGCAGTAGCATAGACTAATTCATGAGCAACACATTAGAGTGCTTTAGAGTTCTCACCCTTGTAGTGCACATCACCATACTGTTTAGAAAAGCCCTAAGTGTCTTGTCTTACTGAATGTGCCTTTTTCTGGTTGTCCAATACAAAAAAAGAATGCTAGCTTCTTTACAGGACCATACACCAATAAATAATTGTGATTAACATTATGAGAGAAATCACTATCTTTGACTGAACAGGTGCAGTCCAAGCATTTTAGTCAGCATGCATATGATCAGGGAATAAAATTTCTGCAACTCTGAGGGTATGTCTACACTACGTAATTAGGTTGAATTTATAGAAGCCGGTTTTATAGAAATCGGTTTTATGCAGTCTATTGTGTGTGTCCCCACAGAAAATGCTCTAAGTGCATTAACTCGGCGGACCGTGTCCACAGTACTGAGGCTAGTGTCGACTTCCGGAGCATTGCACTGTGGGTTGCTATCCCACAGTTCCCACAGTCTCTGCCGCCCATTGGAATTCTGGGTTGAGATCCCAATGCCTGATGATGCAAAAACAGTGTCGCAGGGGGTTCTGGATACATGTCATCAGGCCCCTCTCCCTCCGTCAGAGCAACGGCAGACAATCGATTCACACCTTTTTACCTGGGTTACCTGTGCAGACAATATACCACGGCAAGCATGGAGCCCACTCAGCTCACCGTCACCATATGTCATCTGGGTGCTGGCAGACGTGGTACTGCATTGCTACACAGCAGCAGCTAATTGCCTTTTAGCAGTAGACGATGCAGTATGTCTGGTAGCCATCATCGGCTATCTGGGTGCTGGCAGACGTGGGGCTGCATTGCTATATAGCAGCAGCTCCTTGCCTTTTGGCAGTGGATGGTGTATTACAACTGGTATCCGTCGTCGTCGTACTCCTCAGTGAGTTCGGTCAGAGGCACCGGGGCAGACATGTTTTGTCTCCTGGAGACTCAGTCCTGCCGGCAGTCCTATTAAACCGTCTTGACGATGATGGCTAGCAGTCGTAATACAGCATTTTCTGCCAAGCACCCAGAAGATGGCGATGGCTATCAGTCATGTTGCACTGTCTGGTGCCAGCTTAAGATGTAAAAAATGGATGGACCAGATTTGTTCTATATTCATTTGCTTCCCCCTCCCTCCCTGAAATCAATGGCCTGCTAAACCCAGGGTTTTGAGTTCAATCTTTGGGGGGGGGGCATTCTGTGTGACATTTGTTTGTGTTTCTCCCTGATGCACAGCCACCTTTGTTGATTTTAATTACCTGTAAGCCATGTCGTCACTCGCCCCTCCCTTCCTCCCTCCCTCCGTCAGACAATAGTTTCGCGCCTTTTTTCAGCCTAGACGCCATAGCACTGGGATCATGGAGCCCTCTCAGAGTATATGCAGAGCCAGAACATGCCAAAGCAAAACCAGGCGAGGAGGCGATTGCAGCGATTGCAGCATGGCGACGAGAGTGATGAGGAAATTGACATGGACATAGACCTCTCACAAAGTACAGGCCCCAGCAATGTGCAAATCATGGTGTTACTGGGGCAGGTTCATGGCGTGGAACGCCGATTATGGGCCCGGGAAACAAGCACAGACTGATGGGACCGCATCGTGTTGCAGGTGTGGTACGATTCCCAGTGGCTGCGAAACTTTCCCATGCGTAAGGGCATTTTCATGGAACTTTGTGGCTTGCTTTCCCCTGCCCTGAAGAGCCAGAATACCAGGATGAGAGCAGCCCTCACAGTTGAGAAGCGAGTGGCGATAGCCCTGTGGAAGCTTGCAATGCCAGACAGTTACCGGTCAGTCGGGAATCAATTTGGAGTGGGTAAATCTACTGTGGGGGCTGCTGTGATCCAAGTAGCCAACGCAATCAAAGACCTGGTGATATCAAGGGTAGTGACTCTGGGAAACGTGCAGGTCATAGTGGATGGCTTTGCTGCAATGGGATTCCCAAACTGTGGTGGGGCGATAGACGGAACACATATCCCTATCTTGTCACCGGAGCACCAAGCCACCGAGTACATAAACCGCAAGGGGTACTTTTCAATGCTGCTGCAAGCCCAGGTGGATCACAAGGGACGTTTCACCAACATCAACGTGGGATGGCCGGGAAAGGTACATGCTGCTTGCGTCTTCAGGAACTCTGGTCTGTTTCAAAAGCTGGAGGAAGGGACTTTCTTCCTGGACCAGAAAATAACCGTTGGGGATGTTGAAATGCCTATCGTTATCCTTGGGGACCCAGCCTACCCCTTAATGCCATGGCTCATGAAGCCGTACACAGGCAGCCTGGACAGTAGTCAGGACCTGTTCAACTATAGGCTGAGCAAGTGCCGAATGGTAGTAGAATGTGCATTTAGATGTTTAAAAGCGCACTGGCACAGTTTACTGACTTGGATAGACCTCAGCGAAGCCAATATTCCAATTGTTATTGCTGCTTGTTGTGCGCTCCACAATATCTGTGAGAGTAACGGGGAGACATTTATGGCGGGGTGGGAGGTTGAGGCAAATCGCCTGGCCGCTGATTACGCGCAGCCAGACACCAGGGCAGTTAGAAAAGTACAGCAGGGCACGGTGCACATCAGAGAAGCTTTGAAAACCAGTTTTGTGACTGGCCAGGCTACAGTGTGAAACTTCTGTTTGTTTCTCCTTGATGAACCCTCCGTCCCCCTCCTCCCCCCGGTTCACTCTACTTCCCTGTAAACTAACCACCCTCGCCTCCCCGCTTCGAGCACCGCTTGCAGAGGCAATAAAGTCATTGTTACTTCACATTCATGTATTCTTTATTAATTCATCACACAACTAGGGGAATAACTGCCAAGATAGCCAGGGAGGGGTGGGGAAGGAGGGAAGGAAAAGGACACACTGCAGTTTAAAACTTTAAAACTTTAACACTTATTGAAGGCCAGCCTTCTAATGCTTGGGCAGTCATCTGGGGTGGAGTGACTGGGTGGCCGGAAGCCCCCCCCCACCGCGTTCTTGGGCATCTGGGTGAGGAGGCTATGGAACTTGGGGAGGAGGGCTGTTGGTTACACAGGGGCTGTAGCGGCGGTCTCTGCTCCTGCTGCCTTTCCTGCAGCTCAACCATACGCTGGAGCATGTCAGTTTGATGCTCCAGCAGCCGGAACATCGACTCTTGCCTTCTGTCAGCAAGCTGACACCACCTATCCTCTTCAGACCACCACTTGCTCTCTTCAGCCTGCGATTCAGCCCACCACCTCTCCTCTTGTTCATATTGTGCTTTTTTTCACTCTGACATTGACTGCCTCCATGCATTCTGCTGTGCTCTGTCAATGTGGGAGGACATCTGGAGCTCCGAGAACATATCAGCCCGAGTTTACCGTTTTCTCCTTCTAATCTTCACTAGCCTCTATGAAGGAGAAACATTTGCAACTGGTGGAAGAGAAGGGAGAGGTGGTTAAAAAAAGACACATTTTAGAGAACAATGGGTACACTCTTGCACGTTAAATTTTGCTGTTCCCATTACACAGCACATGTGCTTTCGTTACAAGGTCACATTTTTCCTCCTTTTATATTGAGGGCCTGCTGGTTTGGTGTGAGAGATCACTCACGCAGTGCCAGGCAACAGATTTCGGCTTGCAAGCAGCCATGGTAAGCCACAGTCTTTTGGCTTTTTTAACCTTCTTAACATGTGGGAATGGTTTCAGACAATAGCGCCCTCATTTCCTATACCAAGCACCCGTTGGGTTTGCAATGTAAAAGGAGGGGCTGCGGTTTCCAGGTTAACATGCAGCACAAACCCAACTACCCCCCACTCACCCCCCCAATTCTCTGGGATGATCACTTCACCCCTTCCCCCCACCGTGTGGTTAACAGCGGGGAACATTTCTGTTCAGCCGAGCAGGAACAGGCAGCTCTGAATGTCCCCTTAATAAAATCACCCCAATTCAACCAGGTGACCGTGAATGATATCACTCTACTGAGGATAAAAGAGAGATAAGGAATGGATGTTGTCTGTATGCCAGCAAACACCGGGACCATACGCTGCCATGCTTTGTTCTGCAATGATTCCAGACTATGTGCTACTGGCCTGGCGTGGTAAAGTGTCCTACCATGGCGGACGGGATAAGGCAGCCCTCCCCAGAAACCTTTTGCAAAGGCATTAGGAGTACATGAAGGAGAGCTTTCTGGAGATGTCCCTGGAGGATTTCCGCTCCATCCCCATACACGTTAACAGACTGTTCCAGTAGCTGTACTAGCCGTGATTGCCAGGGTAAATTAATCATTAAACACGCTTGCTTTTAAACCATGTGTAATATTTACAAAGGTACACTCACCAGAGGTCCCTTGTGTGCCCTCAGGGTCTGGGAGCACGTCTTGGGTGAGTTTGGGGGTTACTGGTTCCAGGTCCAGGGTGATAAACATATCCTGGCTGTTGGGGAAACCGGTTTCTCCGCTTCCTTGCTGTGAGCTATCTTCATTGTCTTCATCATCATCTTCCTCGTACCGCGAACTCGCTTCCCTGTTGCATGATTTTCCATTGGTGGAGTGAAAGCACACGGTTGGGGTAGTGGTGGCAGCACCCCCTAGCATCGCATGCAGCTCCGCGTAGAAGCGGCATGTTTGCGGCTCTGCCCCGGACCTTCTGTTTGCCTCTGTGGCTTTGTGGTAAGCTTGCCTTAGCTCCTTAATTTTCAAGTGGCACTGCTGTGCCTCCCTGTTATGGCCTCTGTCCTTCATGGCCTTTGAGACTTTTTCTAATATTTTGCCATTTCGTTTACTGCTACAGAGTTCAGCTAGCACTGATTCGTCTCCCCATATGGCGAGCAGATCCCGTACCTCCTGTTCAGTCCATGCTGGACCTCTTTTGTGATCCTGGGACTCCATCATGGTTACCTGTGCTGATGAGCTCTGCGTGGTCACCTGTGCTCTCCACGCTGGGCAAACAGGAAATGAAATTCAAAAGTTCACGGAGCTTTTCCTGTCTACCTGGTCAGTGCATCTGAGTTGAGAGTGCTGTCCAGAGCGGTCACAATGAAGCACTGTGGGATAGCTCCCGGAGGCCAATAACATCGAATTCCTTCCACACTACCCCAAATCCGACCCGGAAAGGCCGATTTCAGCACTAATCCCCTCGTTGGAGGTGGAGTAAAGAAACCGGTTTAAAGGGCCCTTTAAGTCGAAAGAAAGGGCTTCATCGTGTGGACGTGTCCAGGCTTAATTCGATTTAACGCTGCTAAATTCGACCTAAACTCGTAGTGTAGACCAGGCCTGATATACCATTTGGTATAACTATGGGCTCATTCACTCTCCTCACATGAGTAGTAATCAGAAACTTCAGTCAATTTGCTGTTTAGGCACCCAAGAACTGTAGTTCTCCATCTCCCTGATTCCTTGCTCTCAATCTTCCTTACTACCAACTACATTGTAGAGCCAACTACTGATTCTGAATAACTGAAAAAAGAAAGAAACAAAGTGCTCAAAGTGGGGAGTACACAGCAGATCAGCACACACTTTCTTTCTACGTTCTTTTGTAGCATGTTGCCTATTGGAGTAGTTCGGAGAACTTCTTTTCTTCTTCATGTGTGCCATTTCTTGTTTCTCCCAAAGAATGTTGACCCTTCATGATCTAGTGACATTAACTTTATATACATTGCAGTTTTTCAGAAATCTCCCACTGTTGCAGCACCAGTGGGATTGCACTGATAGAGCAAGAGTGGAGATTGCCAGAAAATTATGAGTATAGACACAGCCTTTTCAGAAATAACCCACAGCTCCATCTTTATCTTGGTTATAGATGGCTATTCATATACTAACAAGATGAGCCTGTGACTAGGCTCCTGAACAGAATGAGTTTCTCTTCTAAAATAAAGATTATGGCCAAGTTAAGGAACTGATTGTGACAGCTAGAGCAACTTCCTGCAATATTTGTGGTAAACTCATATTGTATTATGTGTATGAATGCTTTATGTATCATTGTGAGCTAGGGATCATATGTATGCCACAGAGGGAGGGCTACCATAGCTCCTCCCAGGAAGTAAAAATAGTAGGGGAAGATCAAGGTAAATCATTCAGGTTGTAATACCTCCAGAAACATACCAAAAAACATCCAAAAGACATAAGTAGAGCTACTGGTCTTTCAGTTTCAACTCTATCTGAAGGAGGCCACTGGTTTAGCAATCCCAATCCTTCCGAGATTTTTGCAGTTGTTCTATTAGGAAATTATGGGGACATGGGGTGGACCTACTGCATTTCAAGATCAGTGGAGATTATTTGCTAGTGCAGAACATTAATTTGCAGCATTCTGCTTCTGTGGTTTATCCTGTAAACTTACTCAAATCTTTAAAAGCAATTCCTATTTGACAGTGTTGTGTGAAACTGATATAGACAATTTCTAACTTCTATGAGGAAGTTAAATTGAATGGCACTTGAATAGCTTGTTAAATAAAGAATATTATCAATATTATATCTGTTTCAGATGGGAACTTTTATGTATGTTCAACTGTATTGTATTCATTTTTTATGGATTCACAGTCTGCTGGACAGTGTCCAAAATCTACATAATATATCTTATTTATAACTGACAGTTTATAGGTCACATGAAGGCAGAGAAAACTATTGACCAGACAGCTGTGGAGTCTCATGTGGGTTGTTTAGTCCAGCAATGACATGACATTTTGTGTTTGTCAAGGCTCCTTCCCGACTCTGAACTTTAGGGTACAGATGTGGAGGCTTGCATGAAAACTTCTAAACTTAACTACCAGCTTAGATCTGGTCCGCTGCCACCACTCCCAATGTGCTAATTCCCTTCTCTGGGTAGCCTTGGGAGACTCTTCACCAATTCCCTGGTGAATATAGATCCAAACCCCTTGGATCTAAAAACAAGGAGAAATCAATCAGGTATTAAGAAAAAGGCTTTTAATTAAAGAAAAGAAAGGTAAAAGAAAATCCTCTGGGAGAGATTAGCATACCAGCTACTCTCACAGACAACAGATTCCAAACACAGAGGATGTTCCCCTGGGCAAACCCTTAGTTACACACACACAAAAAATACCCAAATACCCAATTTGACTATTCCTCTAATTGCACAAGACAGGTTACAAAGAAATAAACATAAACCTATTTATTTCCTTCATTGATACTCACTACTTAATAAGAGGCTGAATTCTGGAGCTTTCCCTCTCCGGTCCAAAGTGAAACTCAACAGACAAAGGGAACTTTTCTCCTTCCCTTTGAACCATCTTGTCCTCCCATTGGTTCCTCTGGTCAGGTGTCAGCTAGGCTAGGTGAACTTCTTAAGCTTTTACAGGTAAAAGAGGCATTAACCCTTAACTATCTGTTTATGACACACCCCCCAAATCTCAGACAGTGTTGGACCGCACTGGCTGTGATTTCTTTCTAAACTTTAGAATAAACAGATTAATAAAACATATGCACCCTTACATATACTACTACTTAGGTAAAAACTACACGATTTTTCACATTTCAAGGACGATTTTAACCAGTTGATTCTGGGAAACTTTCACGGGAGGGTGCACCAGCCACTTTGTTAGAAGACCCTGAAATGTGTTGAATTTCAAAGTCAAAATCTTGAAAAGCTAAACTCCACCGAAGAAGTTTTTTGTTTTTTCCCTTGACGGTATGAAGCCACGTTAGTGCAGCATGGTCAGTTTGTAGTTGGAAATGCCGTCCCCAAACGTATGGGCGTAGCTTTTCCAAGGCGTATACAATGGCATAGCATTCTTTTTCGCTGATTGACCAGTGGCTTTCCCTCTCAGACAGTTTCTTGCTGAGAAACATGACAGGATGGAATTCTTGATCTGGTCCTTCCTGCATTAAAACTGCTCCCACACCACGCTCGGACGCATCTGTGGTTACTAGGAATGGTTTGTCAAAGTCTGGGGCCCTTAGCACAGGGTCAGACATGAGTGTCGCCTTAAGCTGGTTAAAGGCCTTTTGACACTCATGAGTCCACTGAACTGCATTTGGCTGTTTCTTTCTGGTTAGGTCTGTCAGTGGGGCGGCGATTTGACTGTAGTGTGGTACAAATCGCCTATAATATCCGGCCAAGCCTAAGAATGATTGGACCTGTTTCTTTGATTTTGGAACCGGCCACTTTTGGATAGCATCCACTTTGGCCTGTAGGGGATTTATAGTTCCTTGACCCACCTGGTGCCCCAGGTAAGTCACTGTGTTTTGGCCGATTTGACACTTTTTAGCCTTAACAGTTAGTCCTGCCTGCCTGATGCACTCAAAGACTCTTTTCAGGTGCTCCAGGTGTTCTGCCCATGAATCAGAAAAAATAGCCACATGATCGAGGTAGGCAACTGCAGATTCTCCCAATCCTGCTAGGAGACCATCTACAAGTCTTTGGAAGGTGGCGGGTGCATTTTGCAGCCCGAAAGGGAGTACATTGAATTCATACACCCCTCCCTGGGTGACGAAGGCTGACCTTTCCTTGGCGGGTTCATCTAGTGGTACTTGCCAGTACCCCTTGGTTAAGTCTAAGGTAGAGATGAATTGGGCATGTCCCAATTTCTCCAATAGCTCATCTGTGCGTGGCATTGGATAGTTGTCAGGACGAGTTACAGCATTTAGCTTACGGTAGTCCACATAAAAGCGTATTTCCCCATCTGGTTTGGGAACTAGAACCACTGGAGATGCCCATGCACTCTTAGAGGGGTGGATTATACCCATCTATAGCATGTCCTGGATCTCCCTTTTTATAGCAGTTTGGGCATGAGGTGACTTCCAGTAGGGTGGGATTCTAATTGGGCGAGCATTACCTGTGTCAATGGTGTGGTATGCCCGTTCGGTCCATCCTGGGGTGGCTGAGAACATTGGCGCAAAGCTAGTGCACAGCTCCTTGATCTGATGCCGCTGCAGATGTCCAAGGGTCACCTCTTCCACGCCACCGTCACTTTTTCCTTCGTAGTAGACACCTTCAGGCCACTCCGCGTCATCTGTCTCCTGGGCTGTAAACTGGAAAACCTTTAATTCTCTGGAATAAAAGGGCTTAAGAGAATTAACATGGTATATCTTAGGCTTTATGTTGGAGGTGGGAGTGCTATGAGATAGGTAACAGCTCCTAGGCGCTCCTGCACCATGAATGGTCCTTCCCACGACACTTCCATTTTATGGGCCTGGAGCACCTTTAAGACCATGACTTGGTCTCCTAATTTGAAGGACCGTTCTCTGGAATGTTTATCATACCAGGCCTTTTGCTCTTCCTGAGCATCCTTTAGGTTTTCTTTAGCAAGGGCTAAAGAGTGTCGGAGGGTGCTTTGTAGGTTGCTTACAAAGTCTAGAATGTTAGTTCCTGGAGAAGGCATAAACCCCTCCCATTGCTGCTTCAACAAATGTAATGGCCCCTTAACCTTGCGGCCATACACAAGTTCAAATGGTGAAAACCCTAAACTGGGATGTGGTACAGCCCTGCAGGCAAAAAGCAACTGCTTCAACACTAGGTCCCAATCATTGGAGTGTTCATTTACTAATTTACGTATCATGGCCCCCAGGGTTCCATTAAACCTCTCCACCAGGCCATTGGTTTGATGGTGGTAAGGGGTGGCAACCAAGTGATTCACCCCATGAGCTTCCCACAGGTTTTCATGGTCACTGCCAGGAAAGTAGTTCCTGAATCTGTAAGGATGTCGGAGGGTCAACCTACCCTGGCAAAAATGTCTGTTAATGCCTGGCACACACTTTTAGCCCTGGTGTTGCTTAAGGGTATTGCTTCCGGCCATCGGGTAGCAAAATCCATGAAAGTCAGTATGTACTGCTTTCCTCTGAGTATCTTCTTTGGGAAAGGACCCAGAATATCCACAGCTACTCGCTGAAATGGGACCTCAATTATGAGTAGTGGCTGGAGAGGGGCTTTGACCTGGTCTTGGGGCTTTCCCACTCGTTGGCATACCTCACAAGACCGGACATAATTAGCAACGTCCTTGCCCATTCCCTCCCAGTGGAAGGACTTCCCCAACCGGTCTTTGGTTCTGTTCACCCCAGAATGGCCACTGGGATGATCATGGGCTAAGCTCAAGAACTTTACCTGATACTTAGTGGAAACTACCAACTGTCTTTGAGGATGCCGGTCTTCCTGGGGTCCACCAGAAAGAGTCTCCTTGTATAAAAGTCCTTGTTCTACAACAAACCGGGATTGGTTAGAAGAGCTGAGAGGCGGTGGGGTGCTCCGTGCCACCGCCCAAGCTTTCTGAAGGCTGTCATCTGCTTCCTGCTCGGCCTGGAACTGTTCCCTTGATGCTGGAGACATCGGTTCCTCCTTGGACTGTGGACTTGGGCTTGGTCCCTCTGGAAGCAATGTAGGTGCTGGGGCTGTTTCCGTTGACTGTGAACCGCTGTCCGCTGGTGCACTATGTTGTATTTCAGGCTCTGGCTGAGCCTCTTGGGTAGAGTTATCTGCTGCTTCTGCCAGTTCAGGCTCGCTGGTGCCCTCTGGTGTTGGAGTTGTAGACGGGTTTGCAAACGCTGTACTCAGTGCTGGCAATGGTTCTGGCACTGGTTGTGTTGCCAATTCCGGTTCTGGGACTGGCTTTGGCTGGGTCTCTGGGATTAGATCCACTACGGCTGTTGCAGTCGTTGGCAGGGGATCCGGTTCCACCACCTTTGTCTGGGTCTCTGGTAACACAGATGGGGCCCTGGTGGACAGCTCAGGAACAGGGATGGGGGTGAAAGCTTGCTTAGCTTGGCTGCGGGTGACTATTCCCACCCTCTTGGCTAGCTTCACATGGTTGGCCAAGTCTTCCCCCAGCAGTATGGGGATGGGATAATTGTCATAGACTGCAGAAGTCCACATTCCTGACCAGCCCTTGTACTGGATATGTAACTTGGCTGTAGGCAAGGTTACAGAGTGTGACATGAAAGGTTGAATTGTCACCGGAGCCTCCGGGTTGATGAGTTTGGGGTCCACTAGGGATTGGTGGATAGTCGACACTTGTGCCCCAGTGTCCCTCCATGCGATAACCTTCTTTCCGCCCACTCTCAAGGTTTCCCTTCGCTCCGAGGGTATAAGAGAAGCATCTGGGCCTGGGGGTCTTTGGTGTGATTGTGGTGTAATGAACTGTAATCGGTTGGGGTTCTTGGGGCAGTGGGCCTTTATATGTCCCAGTTCATTACATTTAAAACATTGCCCTGCTAAGGTATCACCGGGGCGATGTTGGTTGGTGGAGACTGGTGTGGTGGGGTGAAAAGGCATCTGGGGTTTCCCTTGGGATGTAGGTGGAGCCTTGGGTTGTCCCCGATGGAAAGGTTTTGTTTCAGGTTGCCCCTTCTGATATTCGCTCCAACTGCTACTAGTTTTTTTTCTTTTCTGTCACCTCCACCCATTTGGCTCCAATGTCCCCCGCCTCAGTTACAGTTTTGGGCTTCCCATCTAGGACGTACCTTTCTATTTCCTCAGGAACACCCTCTAAAAACTGCTCCATTTGCATTAGGAAGGGCAACTGTTCTGTAGATTTAACATTTGCTCCTGATATCCAGGCATCCCAATTTTTCCCAATGTGGTAGGCATGTTGGGTAAATGACATGTCTGGTTTCCACCTTAGGGCCCCGAACTGCAAACGGGCATGCTCAGGTGTTAGCCCCATTCTGATTCTGGCCTTGTTTTTAAAAAGTTCATAACTGTTCATGTGTTCCTTAGGCATTTCAGCCGCCACCTCTGCTAAGGGTCCACTGAGCTGCGGCCTCAGCTCTACCATGTTCTGGTCTGTAGTGATGCTGTACCCAAGGCAGGCCCTTTCAAAATTTTCTAAGAAGGCCTCAGTATCCTCGCCTGCCTTGTAGGTGGGGAATTTTCTGGGATGGGAAGTGGTACCAGGAGAGGGGTTGCTAGGGTTGGCTGGATTATTCTGCCTAGTCCTTGCTAATTCCAGTTCATGCTTCCTCTCTTTTTCCCTCTCCTCCATCTCTTTTTGTTTTTGCTCCATCTCTTTTTCTTTCAGCTCCATCTTTTTTTGCCTCAGCTCCATCTCTTTTTGTTTTTCCTCCATAGCTCTTTTGTGGGCATCCTCTTTGGGTTTTTCTTCTTTTTCCCTTTCCTCCATAGCTCTTTTGTGTGCAGCCTCAGCCCTGGCCATCTGTCTGTCATGTTCCTTTTCATTCTCCTCAGCCTGGAATTTGGCTAATTCTAGGTCCTGTTGCAAATTTTTTTTTTCTTTGCCTGACATTTTCCCCCTGGTCTACCTTAGCTATCTGAGGGGGGGAACAGCTTGGAATCTTTGGTTACTGTAATGTGATTCTTTAAAAAAAAAAAAAATTAAAACAGGCTTTTGTGACTTGTCTTGGTAATATTAATGACCCTCCAGTGCTCACAGCTGGAGCTTCCCTCCTAACAAAAAGCCCTCTGTTAGAAGCTCTTATCAGTTTGCCTTCAGGTTATCTCTCCTTCACTGCTTCCCCAGCATCTCAAAGGAGGAAAAAAAATCTGGCTTTTAGTTCCTAAAAAAATCCCTCACCGCTGCTCACCATGTCAAGGCTCCTTCCCCACTCTGAACTTTAGGGTTCAGATGTGGGGGCCTGCATGAAAACTTCTAAGCTTAACTGCCAGCTTAGATCTGGTCCGCTGCCACCACTCCCAATGTGCTAATTCCCTTCCCTGGGTAGCCTTGGGAGACTCTTCACCAATTCCCTGGTGAATATAGATCCAAACCCCTTGGATCTTAAAACAAGGAGAAGTTAACCATTCCCCCTCCTTTCTCCAACCAACTCCTGGTGGATCCAGATCCAACCCCCTTGGATCTAAAAACAAGGAAAAATCAATCAGGTATTAAGAAAAAGGCTTTTAATTAAAGAAAAGAAAGGTAAAAGAAAACCCTCTGGGAGAGATTAGCATACCAGCTACTCTCACAGACAACAGATTCCAAACACAGAGGATGTTCCCCTGGGCAAACCCTTAATTACACACACAAAAAAAAAACCCAAATACCCAATTTGACTATTCCTCTAATTGCACAAGACAGGTTACAAAGAAATAAACATAAACCTATTTATTTCCTTCATTGATACTCACTACTTAATAAGAGGCTGAATTCTGGAGCTTTCCCTCTCCGGTCCAAAGTGAAACTCAACAGACAAAGGGAACTTTTCTCCTTCCCTTTGAACCATCTTGTCCTCCCATTGGTTCCTCTGGTCAGAAGTCAGCTAGGCTAGGTGAACTTCTTAACCCTTTACAGTTAAAAGAGGCATTAACCCTTAACTATCTGTTTATGACAGTGTTCATGAAACATGAACATAAGCTATACTTTTGATAAGACATTGATGTGCAAGGCTTTAACCTCTTGCTCTTTAAGTATGGTGCCTCTTCATGGGATATTAAAGCTTAGGTCCATTAGATGCTTGTAACTGACCCAACTTCATTTTAGAAATACCAATAAAGTGACACATCTATCTGTCTGAGTAGAGAATGCCGTTAGCACATCAAATTCAAATTTTTGGGACTACTTTCATTTTGTATTCAGCGAATTCTCTCAGTTACACCAGTACAATCACTATAATTGTAACTGAGAGCAGAATTTAGCCTCAAGAGTCTTCAGCTAGTTTATTGTGCCTAAGTGTTGCAGGGAATCTTTTCAAATGGTGCATGATAACATTAAAATTCCATTGTGCTGTGCTACCTAGGTGAATTAACTGGATTAATGATGAAATTTCACCCCAGATACTTGTCTGGGTTTAAACCGGACTCTGATATAATTTAGAAATCTGTGTGTGGTAGGTGTGAGGAGAGGATATTTTATCTAGCAGAAGTTACCCACAAAATGCTTCAGTATTAATAGATAAATGGCCTAGTTAAAAGTTAGCTAGTTGCCTAATTAACAGGTACATTTCCTACCCCCACAATTACATATTTTGGAGGCTTATTGTGATAGCAGGGTAATAATATAGATTACATGTATAGATAGACTGAAGGGTCATTGATCACTATGCATATCTCTTTACCATCAGATTTGGGTCAGATATACTGTAAATTATCAGCTCTTGATATCAGAATGTCAGTGTTTTCATCTGCCACTAAAAATGCCCCTTACTTAGGCAATTCAAAACATCTGGTCTCTTTTATATTTGTTTATTTTCAGTTTAGAGATCTAATTCTTCCCTCTTCTGCACATGTGTATTTCACTGGATTCAATGAGAAAGATGTGAGTATGCATCTGGGGGAACAATTGACTCAGTAATTCTTTAAAATAGTACTTCACACCGCTTTCCTTTGTCCTCTCGATGTATTATTCAGACATAGTACTTACTGATATACTGGTTTTCCCTTTTCTTTTGATGTTCTCAGGGAAAGAATGTTCTAAGAAGGCTGTGAGAGCCTTGCACCTTTTATTGATTTTGGGTTTGATCCTGCACACGGTAAGGCTCACATTGACTTCAGTGCTCAGGATCAAGTCTTTATTTCGATAGATGACCTTAACTCAAATGTTTATTGTACCACAATTCTTATTTATTTTATATATCACAATTTAAAAAAATATATTTTTCCATATCTTTTTATTTTCCTATTGCTTCTTAGTAACTATAAGTTTGTTTACATTTTCAGGCTTTGGTACATACTTTAATTTAGATTTAGAACTGAGTTATTGTGAGCCTCATACCACCTTATTTGAAAAGTGTGGGATTCTTTCTCTTTCATTTTTTGCCATATGCGACCAGTAAGCACAAGTCAATGGCCTTCTTTTTAAAAACAAATTTTTGAAGAGTTATACTTCATAACATACTATTGCATGATACATAAGCTTAAAATACTGTGCACTGTTACTCCTTTTATGAAGGTCATTAGAAAATATTCTGTCATCTTCTAAATTCAAATTAAAACTTACAAAACTATTTCCTGTACCCTTTTTAAATATATTGTGGCCATTCAATAACAAATGAATTCCAGATCAAGACTGTGGGTGAAATCCTCATCCCGTTCAAGTTAATGAGTATTGTTCCATTCTATATATTAGAATAATTATGGTTAGTAGTATAAAGCAAAGAGTTCATAAAAGGTCTTCCCTGCAAACTAATAATGCAGTCTTCCATTAGGAGAGAGAGCTTGTTTGTTTAATTCCGTGTATGAATGTTACTTCTGGCATATAGTGGATATCAGATATGCATTATATATATTATTTTCCTTTGTCCTGGAGAAGTTATTTAGTTGGCCTTTTGCTTTCCGGTATCAGAGTCAATTACATTACTAAAATCAAATCCCAAGCAACGTCTCACTTCAGTCTCTACTTGCACAGCAGTGTGCTGCACTATACATTAAGTCTCCACACATACTTCAATAATTCAGAACAATTGTCAGTCTCTGATCTTTATCTTCTAATTCAGAAAGCAGAAATAATAATGATTTATAGACTTTGGCTTCACACTACAACAATTTTATCCCTTCATGGGAGGGAGTCTCATAATTTTGTAATGTGTGCGCATGACTTAGTCCATAAAGTAGTCTCAGATTCTGAAAAATGTTACTTTATTTGAGGTTAGTGGTTATATAAGGAATTTGGATTTACATGAATTTGTATCAGGTAATATCTAATGCCCATCCATAGTGGTAATTTCTTGGCATGTTGGGTAAAATTTTCATAAGCACCAAACCTTCAAAGTTACTTAGGTGCTTTTGAAAATTGTACCCATTAAAACCAATCTGGCTAGCGAGTTCCTCCCAAGTATGTTGAATACCAATGGAATGTAGTGATATATTAGAAGTATCACACATTAAAGATCACATGCAAACTTAAGTTGTACCCCCAAATGGGTGTAACATAATGCAGCAAAAGGATCTGTCGCATCAATGCTAATTTCCATGGTTACATGCTCTCTCTTACATATTTGGTCTCCAAAACGAAAATTCAGCTGCTTTCATTGCATTTAGGTAAATGACTTTATATTATTTGGACCTTCCCCATTCACTGGAACACCACCAATTTCCCATTTTACAAATTTGCCTAGATTTAATGTGATACTATCATATGCATTTAATGCTGCCCTATTTTAAAATATTTTTGGAGCATCTTTTAAAGGTGGTTTTTTTTTTTTTTTTTTTTTTTTTTTTTTTTTTAGGAAAAGGAAGCAACATTGTTCATAGTGGGAGAGGGGGATGATTGTTTGGATAATGGAACTGACCAACTGGTTGGGAGAAATATTGTGTTTGTGAGGCTCCAGGTGGAGAAGAAAAACAAAGCAATAGAAAATACTAGGGGATAACTTTTATTCAGAGGGACTCATCATACTGGGTAATTTAAAAACAAAATATAAAAGGTTTTTTCCCATTAATATGGGCAAAATATGTGGATAAGTTGCACGTATTTTGTACCTTTTAACTTCTCAGTGTATAGCAAAGTCAATTTAAAGAACATCATTCAGGGCAAAAGTTGCTTGGAAAAAAACAAACAAACTAGCAGATCCCTAAGGGGGACTGTACCCAGGGCATTACCTCACAACCCTTCCCCTGTCCCTGCAGAAACCACTCAGTAGGGGCTCCCTAGGGATCCATATGTGAAGTTGGGAAGGGGGCAGACACATATGGGAGACAGTGGGGCCAAGTGGTTGTTATCTCTGTGTCATTACCCTACCCTGTGGTAAATGTCCACCTAAATTAGTGTGGTTCTCTTCTGAAAAGTAGCTGTCTATGATGGCTTAATGGATAACCATGGTTATTTTTTCTTAATATTAACTAATTAACATGTATTCAGTTTATGAGCAAATTTCCTAATTGCCAACCCTATGAACTAAGCCTGGAGTCTGAGTCAGGCTGGCTGGGTTTTTTTCCTTCTAATGCATCATCACCAGTAATAAAATACTTTAGGCCAAACTGTGTCTTCATTTCCCCATTGCCTTTGTGTTATTCCCTCGGTGACACCTGTTTACACCAGTTGCCTTCAGGGGGTTGGCAGAGATGCAGTTTATTGGCCCTGTTATTGAAACTTAAAAAACCAATTGTGTTGATGCACAGGAAAGGAAAGAACCCAAGTCTTAGCTGTATTAGTTCTATAGGACTAACAAGGCGATTGTAAAAAGTAATAAAAATGTATTTTAGTCATTGAAGTCAGCATGAGACTGAATGCACTCAGGGAGCATATATGTTGAGTATGAAGTTCTCAATTTTCATAGTAGAACCTCAATTTTATGCTATCTAAGGCAGCATTGCCTTTCACACTCCTCTTTTTCCCTCTCACTATGAGACCACTGGGGATATTGGCTGGCAGCAGAGTCCAGCATGGATCTAGAGAGGGACTGGAAAGAGTTACAAAGGGGCAGAGAGCCAGGAGAGAGTTTGGAGCATGTACCACTTTGGGAACTAACGTCTTGTTCATTCTGGGAGTGAAAAGCAAACTCTAAAAACACCACTAAAAACATCTGCAGGGAGAATCTGATGGAGTTTGCAGAACCCTGCACTGGGTTATTCCAATAAAGAGAGGTGTTTTCTTGTGTTTATTACATTGCTCTACAGCCAAAATGCTTCTGAAATAAATGTAGTCAAACTTTACTAATTCTGGGTCACTGAGAACGAAAATGATGCTTAAAATTGTTGATTGGCTCTAGTTTTCAAGATATGGATTCATAGATTCTAGGACTGGAAGGGACCTCGAGAGGTCATCGAGTCCAGTCCCCTGCCCGCATGGCAGGACCAAATACTGTCTAGACCATCCCTGATATACATTTATCTAACCTACTCTTAAATATCTCCAGAGATGGAGATTCCACAACCTCCCTAGACAATTTATTCCAGTGTTCAACCACCCTGACAGTTAGGAACTTTTTCCTAATGTCTAACCTAGACCTCCCTTGCTGCAGTTTAAGCCCATTGCTTCTTGTTCTATCCTTCGAGGCTAAAGTGAACAAGTTTTCTCCCTCCTCCTTATGACACCCTTTTAGATACCTGAAAACTGCTATCATGTCCCCTCTCAGTCTTTTCTTTTCCAAACTAAACAAACCCAATTCTTTCAGCCTTCAAGGGTCGTATATACAACCCAATAGCATATTGGGTCGTATATACTGACCCAATAGCATATTGGGTCAGTATATACGACCCTTGACTTGGGAATGGCGGAGGATAAGTGAGTTATAAAGGGAAGGGATCTCAATTTAAACCAGAAATGACTAAAATACATCTTTGACTGGATCTAGGAATAAATCTATGAATGGGTTTGGACAGTACTTGCTTTTTAGGCAAAACAATGAATGATGCACTCTGAAGCTGGTATTCCGTCATACTTGATATGAATTGCATCATGTTATTCCTAGAAGTCATGGATGATACAATCATAACGAAGCTTACATCACTCTGCTGAACAAATTGCCCTATATCAGCTCTAGAAATCATACAGTGACGTAATCTCTTATTTGTCAGTGTTTGATTTTGCAAAGGGACACATTTCTGTTTAGCCAAAGTGAGCAGAGATGCCTCGTACTTGTGTGAACAGTGCAGATAACTTCTGCTATGTTTGTGGTGAAGTGACTTTTGCATCACAAAAGCGCAGTCTAACCACTATGGTTAAGAAAGCCTATCAGCTTTATTTTGGCTGCAAAATTGGAGATCAGGACAAGAGGTGGGCCCCACACATATGCTGCAACATTTGTGCAACAAATGTTCCCCAGTGGTTGAACAGGAAAAATAAATCTATGCCTTTTGCAGTGCCAATGATTTGGAGAGAGCCAACAGATCATACCAGCAATTGTTACTTCTGCATGGTGCCTCCAGTTGGGAAAGGTGTGTCAAAGAAGAAAAAGTGGACTGTGCATTCTCCAAACATTCCATCAGCTATACGCCCAGTACCTCACGGAGGAGGACTGCCGGTTCCTGATGCACCAGAATCATTCTCACTTGAGTCAGACGAGGAAGAGGATGAAACTTCTGGTCCTGAACCATCAATGTCACAGGACCCACATTTTCTCCCATCCTCCTCCTCTGAACCACACCTCATAACACAAGGTGAACTGAATGACCTTGTCAGGGATTTGGAACTACCCAAGAGTAAGGCAGAGCTATTGGGCTCCAGACTACAGCAGTGGAATCTCCTGGCAGGTGATGTTAGGGTTTCCATGTTCCGTGACTGTCAAAAGGATCTTGTCCCATTCTTCTTCATGGAAGGTGATCTTGTAGCCCGCAACAACATCGATGGTGTGATGGCAGCCCTCAACATCGTTCATGATCCAGATGAATGGAGACTGTTCATTAATTCATCGAAGACGAATCTTAAAGCTGTTTTACTGCATAATGGCAATGTTTTGCCATCAATTCCAAGTTGGTCATGCAGTCCATATGAAGGAAACCTATGACAACATGAAACAACTTTTGAGGTGCATAAACTAGGACCAACATCAGTGGCAGCTTTGTGGTGATTTGAAGGTTGTTGCTCTCTTGCTTGGTGTGCAGACTGGATACACAAAGTACTGCTGTTTTCTCTGCGAATGGGATAGTCATGCAAGAGATTCCCACTACATCAAGAAAGATTGTCCACCCTGACAGTCATTGGAACCTGGGAGAAAAAGTGTTCAGCATCCACCACTTGTTGAATCAAGGAAGATTTTGTTACCACCCTTACACATCAAGCTGAGCCTGATGAAGAACTTTGTCAAGGCCATTGACAAAACACAAGCAGCTTTCAAGTACCTCTGTGGAAAATTTCCAAGGTTAAGTGAAGCGAGGAGCACGGCGAGCAATTTCACCAGGACATTGCAACAATGAAGAAACGCTATCAGGGCAAATGGAGCACATCAATGCTTGCAGACTACTGCTGGACAGTGACATGAGATGCTCCATTTAATGAATACAAGAGACAAGCCAAGGAGCGCCTAATAGACACTGACTAGGACTAAACTATGTACATAATAGTTTTTTGCCTTTTGTTTCATAATAAATTTTATTTATATAACCCTTTTGCTGATTTTAAAGTGTTACATAAACAGGACAGGTGAAATATTATCATGTAAAGCAACCCTAAACACATGAAAAGACCTAGGTTTACAATTTATAATTAAAACTCTACTATCTACACAATATACATAGACATAAAATGTTAAAACTTAAATATCTTAGAAACAGTAGCCAATCAGTTGTTTTAATTGTCATATTTGAATTCAGCACATCAAAATACATAATAAATAGCACATTTTATCTCTGAAGCAGACGACTTCTCAAAAATTGTAGACCAGTGTTATTATTGATGTTATGGGATAGTGAATATTGTATATTATACATGGCAGTTCTGTTTTTGTTTTTGTACAGGTTATTTTTCTATCAGTCTTTTTGATACAATTGCTTGTGGGTTTTTAATATCTATATAGTAAACCATTCCAGTGATATGAAGTATTGTAGTAGATTTTTTTTAAAAAAGAAGACTTGTAAGAGTTGGCATGATTTAGAGTGAAAATATATCTTTTAAGAAGAGTAAATTATGCAAAGTTATTGGTTGCTCCTGATTGCAATTCATTTAGTGTATAATGACAACTGAATGTATACCTAGTCATGATGATCAGATTAAATTGATTTAATCTTGGGCTGAACTATGTTTCACATTAGTCATGGATAATTACAGTCAGAAAGGCCATGTTCTCACCATTCATTTACATAATATGAGATCCAAAAGGATGCTTGTATGGATTAATTACATTTTGTTTAATTGTATTGAAGCTACTTAGAATCTGTACGTTTGCATGTGGTGTAAAACAGATCATTAACTCCTAAAAAATGGCTAATTTTCTAATGCAACCAGTTCATCTGAATTGCTAGTTTTAGGAATACCAGATTTGATGTTGTTCTGTAAATGCGCACTGTATCCATTTTTTTCCCCACATCACTGATACTCAGTTTGAAGCCTACTTGACATATTAGGCTGCTACTCTTCCCTTCTGTGGGATCCATAGCTGCAATTTATCAGGTTATTTTCTGTGTGAGGAAAAGCATTCGCCCCTTCCACTGCTCTTTGCAGGCCTTGTAAAGAGTAAAGTGGGATCTCATGCTCACTACCTGACATAAGTATCTAAACAGTCAGCATAGGTTGTAGTGGAGGAGAAAAATAAAGGCCTTGTTCTATAGACAACAGAGGAATATTGTTATTTTATAACATGATTGCCCTAGAGATACCATAGTAAAACCTGCACCAAAACCTTTCAGTCTTGCAGTCCTTTTCTGCTCTATTTAGCACTTTTTGCTAATTTGCCAACATATTAGTAAAATTGTTTTGAAGGCCTGATTTTGTAAATGCTTTGAATGATCAAGGTGGGTCTCACATATGTGGAGTAGAGATACTGTTTTCAAGGTTGGGACATTATGTATGCACTAGAGAAGCAAATGGGAGAGAAGGGGACAGATGATAGCATACAAAACAGTGGAGAATAAGGAAGAGAAAATCAGAGCAGGATAATTGGAACAGAGTATGTGAGCAGTAAGGAATATAAAAGAGAAGTGTGGGGAAGAGAGGAGCAAATGAGGAAGAGAGACCAGAAAAATGGGTTGCTCTGAGAGAGAGAGAAGCAAAGAGCGAATGAGGGGAAGGAAGTGGCTATCCTAATCTGGTGGGAGAGTTGGTTATTTTTCTTAATAGGAAGGTAGGTGAGAGAAGGGGAAAGAACTAGTAAGAATAGTGTTTTGATTTTTTTAAATAGTGAATTCCTTTCTTTCTTGAAATATTCAGATGTCAATACTTTTAAGAACAAACATTCCTCTTCATCCCCCAATTTGGTTTATAGCTGCCATTTAAAATGAAGTTCTCACACACAAAAGCAATGTCAGTTCCTCCAAAATTGGGCTATTAAGTTGGAAGTACAGTGTTAAAATCTTCTACTGAGGCTCAGAGTTTAAAAAGAAAAAGGAAGAGAGGACCCACAATTGCAATTGACTGAGGGTTGGCTTAAATGCAGAATCTTTAAGTAAAGTAAGTGCATACAACAAATAATTCATATAGGGCATGGGAGAAATACATTATTTTCAAGCTTCTTGAAATTATAGTGAGAACAGTAGTGGAATTTAAAAGTATTGCTAATTGGTCTTATGGTTACAATTTACTTAACAAAAGAACTTCAGACTATCTGCAGTATATTGTCATTAACTCTTCTTATGCTATGGTATATCAGTGTTTCTTCATCAGCCATAGATTACATTTCCTAATTTTCTAAACACTGGTATTCTAAAGTCTGCCTCTTTCAGAAACCTTAAACATCCTATTTGGCTGCAGGTATTCTCCCAATAGGACATTGCATTATAATTGGGTTCTCACTTCTTATACAAAGTATGCAAACAGCCTTAAAAGATTCAGAGGATACTGTCTTGATAAAATCAGGGAATTTAAAGTAAAACAATGTCCCATTCGTAGTAACCCTTACAGAGTAACCTATTCTGTGGATTGCAGAACTATGCTTTTTCATGTCACAATTCTCACCCATGCACATCACAAGACAATTCTTTCTACTGTGGTATGTAACAATTTATATTAGATTCACAGGGCTCCAATTTCTGTTTTCAAAGAAAACCTGCAGGCCAGGTGTTGTATATTGTCCTGGTTGTCAGATGATTACATGTAAATTCATAACCGTTTTTTTTCTTTTCCTCAGGGCATGTTGACCAGGATGGCCCCTTTGGATCTTGTGACAATAAATACTGTGGTCTAGGCAGGCACTGTGTTGTTAACAGAGAGATTGGCCAAGCTGAATGTGCATGCTTGGAACACTGCAAATCTCACTACAAGCCTGTGTGTGGTTCTGATGGAGAATTCTATAAAAACCATTGTGAAGTGCACAGGGCTGCCTGCTTGAAAAAGCAAAAGGTTACCATCGTTCACAATGAAGACTGCTTCTTCAAAGGTAAGTGGTTGGACAAAGTCTGGAATACTCTTATCAGGTACATATTTTGAAGCAATTCAATTAAAGCACCAGTGAGACTGCACAGAGTGTATTGTGAAGAAGTGATGCAAAAAGTTGATTTGACAAGTATCTCACTCTAGAGATTTCTTGCAGCTGTTTTTTTTTTCATTTTACTCAATATCCTCTGAAAACAGTTTGTATAAACCTGGGTAAGTCAAAGTATGGCTCTGGGACCAATATACCCAAAGAGCTATACAAATGTAGCTGATGACTGTGTTCATCCTTAACATGCGGTGGTAGTCTCAACATGCAGTATAAATTCATGCCAGTGACACCAAAATACAATCAAAGACTTGCATGGGGTTCCATGTGGGTGCAGGAGTCCCCCTGTGCAGAGCTGCTTGTAAATTGGAGACCACACCGAATGCTGAGAGATGGCAGTTGGCAGCAGCTACATCTATCATATTAAAGATAAGAGGTGTCACATTCTGCTCCATTTTATGCAACTGAAGGGCAGCTTTGAGGCTCCTAGAACACCACCAATACAGTCCTTGATTAAACAATGTTTGTATGTACTGATGTAAATGATGGAAGTATTTTAATGTATTTTTTTCTGAATTCTGCATTGTGTGGCTTTTTTCTTGTTTAAAGCAGAGAGAAGCAGATGGCTTTTCAAGAAAAGCTGCTTTTTCAAGTGAGGCACTCTTAATGGCCTGATTAGGTTGAATGACTTTGTGTGCTTTTTGCAACTGACATTATTTTATTAACATTTTTGTGATAAGTTATGTTTATAAATACTTGCCCTGTTTAAGCAAGTGTGAACTGTTCAATGATCCAGCAATGACTATGAAAATAACCACTACATGAAGATGTCCACTAAAAACTCAGAAAAGAGAGTTCCATTTCACATAAAACTAGGCAACATCTAGGCACATTTACAATTATTTTATTTATGTGCTAGAAATTAAGAGAGACTCCAAGATTTTTGCATATATTTTAAATCTTAGAATTACTTGCAGTGTGGTATAAATTTATGCAGATATTACATGTTAAAATTTTCACTCCTGTGTTTTCCACTACACTTTACAGTGTAGAAAGATGTATTAAATAACTGAAATTGTCCCTATAACTTTATCTTCTTTGTGGTAATAAGCATGTAATGGCTAAAATGAGTACAGCACACTGCATCATGTACAATATAAAAAAGCTGCTCTACATCATGTTTTTTGTCTTCCTGGGGAAAATGTTGCTTTCTAACTTTTAAAAAATGAGATTGTGATCTCTTGGAGTTATGGACCAATTATCCATGCTTTGTCACCACCAGATGAATTATTCCTATGTGCCCTCCATGTGGTATCCTTGAAGATCACTTAGAAGTTTCAGCTAGTTTAGAATGTGGTAACCAGCCCAGTCATTGCAATGGTGTTTCTCAGATGCAGAATATTATACCAACAGTCTATTTTAGAAGGTCTACTGGGAGTTCTAGACAAATGCTGTCAGAAGTTTTACTGCACTTTTGTTGGCTTTGCTCCACAAGACTGGAGTGAACACTGGGTCAAACTCTGACTTCATTGAGGTTGCACAGGTGAGACTGGTGGCAGTTTGACAAACATTGTTTTTCCATTACCTGTTTTTGTTAATTTCATTGGGGCATATCATGTTGTTCATTTTCTTTTATTTAAGTAGGAACCTTTGCACATGAATGGCATAATATGACCTCTAGATATTAAATGGTTGCATTGCAGTTCAAGAACAGTTGAAATTGTAGACATAGCTCTCTTTTAATTAATTTAAAGGATGGCCTGTTTTGTTTTCTGAAATTGTTTTTAAAATCATTGAACATTTTCCCGCTCTGCAGCCCACCACCACATAGTACAGTCACTTTCTAGTGCCTCTGTTACCACATTATAACAGGAAGCAGGGTGCAGGAAGTTGTTATACAGCAGCCAATTCAGAGAGAGAATGCAGAAAGGAAGGTCTTGTAAGGAGAATGCATCATTTCTGAAAGGCTGAAGTTATGGGGGCTGGATTCCCACCCACCTTTCACGTACTTTTGTGGAACAAGAGAGAGAGAGGGATTTCTTCCACCTGTAGTAGTTCTGCTTCACCGACCATATCATCTTACAGAATTCCCAGGATGTGCTCAGTAGGGCAATGCCCTTGACTTAGTCAGCAGACAAAAACTTAAGAGCTAAGGAAGTATTCTTGCATGGAAGGCCAAGAACTAACAGTCAGAACCTGAATAGATGGTGTCTTTAGAGAAGAATTCCATAACTGTCAGCTGCCCTTAGCTGGGCTGTAAGGCAGGTCCTCTGCAGTGGCAGAGCCTGGATCCTCATGCACAGAGGATCTGGTCTTAATCTACCACTGATTATAAAGCATGTTTAATTATTTTGAAACTAAATGCAGAAAACAGTTAAACACTCCTGTGTTATCACAAGTAGTTTTTACTCATAGAGATTTATTAATTTTTTAGTAGGCAGTAACCTTTTTAACTGTTTCCATTCAAGATCCAATACAACAGCATCTATTGTCATTGGTATCATAGATGCATTTCAAATGATGCTTTAATATAAATATTTCAATTTCTGTGTCATGCCTATGTCATGTCAATTTCTGTCATTCAGTTTTCAGACTAGACAGGCAATTACTTCGTTATTTTCCTATAACTTTTTATGACTGATCTAATCCATACAGTTGTTTCTAACAAGCACATTTTTTTCCAACCCTGACACAGGGTCAATCTGTTAGAAAACAAAATTTACATGCTTGAGGTTTAAATTTAAAGCTTCAGACAAACTGAATATAAATCCTAAAACAAAATAATTGAGAATGACCCTTTTTATAAGGAACACGGCTACACAGAAAACCACTTGCCATTCACTGAGTAGAGAATGAAAATCACACAAGCAAATGCTCTATGCACCTCAATTAGCATCACAAACAATAACGGCTTAGTAGCTATAATTGTTAAAATAATACAATGTATATTTGAATAATTTTCAAATTGATCTTGAAGAACTTCGGCTTAGTGATGTGGAAATTGCCCTTTGAACAGAGTGATGTGTTATATGTGAGGTTGAGGGAGTGACATATTAGACCAAAAAAAAAAAAACCCAACCCTTTTGGTTTATGTTTGGAAACTTCCATTGAAATCACAGAGAATTGCTTGTCTTGTCTGAGGTCAGTATGTTGCCCTGTAGACAGAAGGAATAACATTCTATACTAATACCTGAAATATCTTTGAAATATGTATGTAGGGACTGTGAGCTTTTGAGGAGATGGAGTCAGTCCCTCTGCTTATGTTTTGATGCAATGCAGATCTTCAGATATCCACATCTTTCTTGTTTATAATATAAATTATTTGTCTCTAAAGCAATTAGACACATTTTTGTATTGGCCCCAGTGGCAAGCTGTCAGTCTGTGCGGGTATGCTAAGTGAACTGACAGCAGCAGAAGCAACAGATCATTTGTTCTCCTCTCTCCAGTGTCTTTGATAAAGAATGTTCTGATATGGCCATGGGAAGACCCATTGGACCACAGTCCTCTGCCACCTTCCTTTCCAACCACAAATGAAACCTTATGTGTCTTCTGGGCATTGGACTGCACTAGTATCAAATAGCAATCAAAGGAGAAGGGATAATTTGTTTCCTTTTCTTTCTCTGCTGATTGAGTTCTTAGGCAAACAGCACACTCCATAATACGAATCAGATGCATTAAGATAATAGACATTCTAAACCAAAACTAATTTCTTCCCTTTTGCATAATTTCTCACCAGTTTTTACTAGCATTGCTGTATAGCCATTGGACACACAACAATTCAGCAGCATGGCCTTACACTGACGGTTTTGTTAGATGTTGATCTATATGCCTTCTGAGGGTTGGGGACAAATGTACTCTGCTGGGAAACTAACCTCTGTATGAAACACTCAGAAAGTAGGATCATATTCCTCATCAGTATCTTCTGAGCCAGAGTTACTCAGCAGCAGAGTTAAGTATCTCCAGTCAATGAATACAATATACAGCTACCACTGTCAGAAATGTGATCAACCTTTCACCATATGTGGATGTTTAAAACTGCTATTAATGATATCAAGCCTAAAATACCCTCAGCAATTAGGAGAATGTTTGAAAGACCTGGTCTGTGCCCCACACAGCTTACATTCTAAGAACGTACCAAGAAGTGATTATGGTCAGTAGGAGAGTAAGGAGATGGGAGGAGAAGTGTTTGATAAAATAGATCATAGGCTTGGCTTGATTTGTTTTGCATACTACATGGTGATTATATGTGATAAGATTTTAATTTGCAGTTTCTGGACAATTACTTTTTAAGCTTTTTTGAAGATAAGAGGGGAAAAAGATGATGGAGAGTGGGAAGAGAAGGAAGGAAAAGAGAGGTTGATGACGAGCATGAAGAACTGGGTTAGATTAGGGAAAGGGCGTTATGCCTGGTGAACTGAAGTAGACAATACAAGACAAAATGAGAAGTTGAAAATCATCTTTCTGATGTCAGCAGGCTGAGCTTGTGAGCTCTGTTGTGCTCCTGCTGCCTGTTTGGCTGGCTGGCTGAAAGGACTTTTTGGATGTAGAGACCACATATAGGCCACCCTCGATGATGTCCCTGATCTCAGGCCATATGCTTTGTGCCGCAGAATTGCTTTTGACTGGTGTAGTGGGAGAACTGAGAAATGGCTGGCTGACTGCACTATTTGAGGAAGAAGAGGAGGAGGATAATAATAAATAACCCCCTGCTATCTGTTGCCAACCTAACTTTAATAACCCCCAGTGGGTGGTGATTTCAGTTGATTAGAACTGCTCTACTCTGTGCTTCTGCCAGCGTCTTTGCAGCATGTATTCTCAGCTAGAGCTAATGGCTGTCTGGCAAGTTTAGAAGGCTAGAATTGTTCTTTCACTTGGGAACTAGACTTCTTTTATGTGTGGGACAATGAACTGTGTGATTGAGCAGTGACGTCATCAAATGCTACAACTGATGTGTAACACACAGTAGATGGCGAGTGTCCAAAACTGGACATCAAAGAGACTTTAGTTAAAGTTTTTCCTCTTTTGTCACATGCACTGCACTGTGTGTTAGCCTCACTAAATCCATGTCAGTAATTTTGATAAAGTTTTATTTAAATGGTAGACTGGAAACACTAGGTATTTCTTTTTCACTTATGTTGCATCACAGACCTGCCTGCAGTTCTCTTGTAATATGTATTTCTGTACAAAATGCCACATGGCATGGAATTTTTATCCTTGTTTACCTTTTTATTCTTATGGGGAAGCTCTTATTCTAAGTTGTCTGCCTGAGCTGCTGATTCAGTGCCATCACCACTCAAATGGCCAAACCTGTGAGGCATGGTGCCCATATTTATAGACGTGATGGATAAAGTGTTGACAGTATTGAAGCCACAAATAGGACTAAAATTCTTTGGGCAGTTTTGTAGTGTTTTTGTGGGCCAAATGCTGGAAAATTTGTGAGAATTGCTTGGAGTCTGACACTCCTCTTTGCCCTGATTGCTTTAGAAACAAAATCAGTTGAGTGGGTTCAGATATGAATTCCCCTCAAAATTTAGGAGGTTGATTTCAGATTTGGAATATTTGGGCCCACTTTTCATTGCAATACATTTTAATGTCACTAAATCTTTTTTGAGGTTTCTGTTTTCCATTTTACCTGATTCTAACATTTTTGAGATCCTGGCATAAAAATGCAATATGTTGGCTGATCTTTCTGCTACTTGTGATAAATATTAAATTTGATGTGTTTTGAAAGAGATGAGACAATATACACAAAGTGGTATTTGTGTATTTCTGTGTATGTATTTCTTGTATCATTCAAAACATATCAAAGGCAATACTTAATATTTTTAGCTTATTGGTAGTTTAAAAGCAGACACACTTGTATCTTAAATTGTTTTCTTTTCTTTTTTACTATTTTTTTAGAAGATTCCTGTCCACTGAGATACTACAGAAGACTATTTTTTCACTAAATTGCTACTGGCAAGATTCTTTGTTTATTTTATTATTTTGCTGAGATTATTTTTCTACTTGCAACACTTAGATACTGAATTTGATGTCTGTCTCTTTTTTTTGGACATTTCTAGTCCATAGTTTACTCAGCTTAAATGTTGTGCATTGGGTTTGAAGCGATTGTATTTTATTTCATGGTTGCTAGGGATGGTTGCTGTTCTTTTAGCAGGTTTGGGAACAATATAGTGACAGGGTGGCATCAAGAGTCTTTTTTTTTAAGTCAAAAGCATTTTGTTCACTGCAGACACATGATTTATAAATACTCTAGTAGCTCATAATCTCTAGGTTAGTGATTTTCAACTTGTGGTTCACAGGCCCTCAGGGGTCCAGCTATATGTATGAAGTGTGTGTGTGTGTCACCTTGACATTCACAGTTTGTGGAATGGGAAAGAGAGGGAGCAGGAAGGAGGCTGTATCTGCCATGTGCTTGTTTGTGCTCCCCTGCGATTGCACAAATGTAACTGGGAATAGTACAAGACTCTTTTTGTAGGGAGCTAATCTGTGTCTCCGTCTCTCGTTCCAGATTCATAGTGCTGTAATACAAATAGGCTTTACAGACTTGGATGGTGGCCAGTCTAGGGGCAGGCAAATGTGGGAACAGGAGTAGAATTGAGCACAGTAATGGTGAAACTCTCTCAGATATGCCTCCTCCATGGGGACTGCAGTGAGAGGCAGAGTTAAGAGGAAGTTAAATTAGTATGCAAATATTGAGTAAATATCAATATAAATATTATGCATTTAGATCTCTGCAAATGTATACAGGACTGGTGAGACTCCTTCCTCTTTCCCCACTGCTAGCCACACCCGGAGGGACTTTCCAGTTTTGCCTCTCCCCCACCCCACAAACAGCCCTGGAAGCCTTCACTGCTCTTTTCCCCACTGAGACCTAAGGACCTTTCCTCCTCTCATTTTCCTCTGAGGGCCCTTCCTTCTCCTCTTGTTCATGCTGTGCATCCTTTTATAGACGTTGTTTTCTTTCTGTATCATATGGGATGGATGGATGAACCTTCTCAGAGTTGCAAAGTGAAAGGAAAAACAGGTACAGATATCAGGCCTGTCACATACTGTGGCTGACACACCCGTTTAAATAACATAAACTAGCTGCTACTTGATGGACCCTTCTTCAGGTAACCAAGGTCACAAAGAAATTATTCCTATGTGTAACCTGGAATGTTTGATCAGCGGTGTAAGGAATAAGGCAGCTAGTACATCTGCATATTTGCCTATTCTGCCTCACAGGGAAGTGTCTGCTGGCCAGTTGAAAGCACATGAGTCAACAGGCAGAAGGCTGGAGCAGGACAGCTGTGCTGTGGCTTCCTGATCAGTGCTCCCTCCTCCTCATTCCTCATGAACACTCTAGGATACTGGGGTTACTCGCCCACTCAAAAAAAAATTCCTTGAATTTAAACTTTGTGGACCCTGTCACAATGCAGAGCCTGGATCGATGAATCTGTGACTCCTGGCTTAATTAACCTCTGAGTTTAGGCAAGAAAACTAATTTTGCCTTATTGTCTGAAAGAAATTTATATAGAGAGACCTGTAAAAATATAATAAAATAAAATCTATTCTACTTGAGCTATTGTAGTAAGCATAATGTGGACTGAGATTGTAAACTACCCACAGCTGGCTGGCAAAAAAGATCTATAGCATTGCAAACATGAGACGAAAAGAGAAAGAGGAATGGTATTGTAACACCATTTGCAAATGATGATTAGGAGAGACTATTGGCAACACCTGAACAAGTGAAGGATAGTGGAAACAATACTTTGAGGTATCTTAGGCCTTGTCTACACTACCAAGTTTTGTCACCAAAACTGCCATTTGTCGACCCCAAAAGTGAGTGCGTACACACTGCTATGCGACTTTTGTTGGGGGAAATGCCCAGTCTAGGTGACAAAATACATCCACCCTCATGAGAGACTTATGTCTTTTTCCTCTACATTGTTGTTGACAAAGTGCAAGTGTAGACACCACACTTCATTTCATCGCTTTAATTGGCCTCCGGGAGGTATCCCACAATGCCCAACCTGACCACTCTGGTCAGCAGTTTGAACTCCAGTGCCCTGCAGCCAGGTAAAGAACCATTCGCCTCTCCCCATTAGAAGCCCCGGGAATTTTTGAAATTCCATTTCCTGTTTGCTTGGTGTGCAGAGGCCTCATTGCATCTTCCCAGGTGACCATGGCGGGTTATCTCAGCAAACGCTCCCCTGCTTGGTCCACTGCGGAGCTGCTGAATCTGATCAGTACATGAAGAGAGAAGGCTGTGCAGTCTCAGCTGCACTTGAGCCGTAGGAATTGGGATACCTACAGGCACACTTCTTGAGACTTGTGCAAAAAGGGCTATGATCGGGACATGCTGCAGTGCAGAGCAAAGATAAAAGAGCTCAGACAGGCATACCATAAGGTGAGGGAGGCAAACAATTGCTCTGGTGCTGCACCTAAGACCTGCTGGTTCTATAAGGAGCTGGATGCTATACTCGGTGGCGACCTCACCTCCATCCTGAAGAGCCCCATGGACACTTCGGAGGGCACGGAGGTGGCGGAAAGTGGACCTAACCTGGAAGACAGCATTTTGGATGAAGAGATGGAGTTAGATGAGGATGTGCAGCTCCTGGCAGAGTCGCGGAGGGCAGGCAGCCAGGAACTGTTCTCCACTCCAGAGGTAGCTAGCCAGTTTCAGCAGTTGCTTTCCGGGGAGCAAGAAGCAGGAGATGAGACGCCTGCTAAGTGGCTGTGGCTTGTATAGTGTGGAGGTGGGTTCAGGACATAGAAATGTGGGAGGCTGGCTATATTTCTGTGAGTTGGACATTTCTCTGTGTAGCTAATTGGTACGGCGGAACAGGGTGCACGCTGAGATTTCACGAGATCTCCAGGAAAGTAATCCTCTGCCGAAGGTTCCGTGGCAGAGCAGCTTTGTTCCTTCCCCCTTTGTAGGAGACTTTCCCATGCCATTTGGTAATCACTTGTGCAGGGACCAAAGCGGCACATAGGCAAGCAGAATAGCAGCAGGGTGGAAGCCACAAGTGCGGAGTAGATGTACCCTTGCTTCCTTGCTTACACCCAGCAGTGAGATATCTACTACAATGGCCCCTGCCTGTGGAAAAGTGAAGGAGAATTTTATAATTTTTTCCCTAGTTGGCTGCACCGGAACCCTTGTAGAGTGCTCTTTTCTCCATGTAGAGCGCCCCACCCCCAGCCTTCTTCAGTTAGGAACTTCATGATTAACTGCACTGCCATCCAAATGTCTTCATGATACTTAACAGAGCATAGGAGAGCAGTGCGGGATCCAAGGTGCACAGCAAAGGTGGGCCGTTGAAAAAATGCCATGAAAGCTGGAAGCCCATGGAGTGCTGGGACAGAAAACAATGCATCATGGGACATTTAGCACTGTCCCGAGATGCGCTGCGATCCACACGGTCATCTCACAACACCTAGCAACAGAAGGACTGTGGGATAGGTACCCACAGTGCATTGCTCACACTGTCCATGATCATGCCCCCACTGTGGACACGATCTGCTGACAGAGGGAGCAAGTGAACACAAAATTGTGATTTTTATTGTGTCGACACAAATTGGTAGTGTAGACAAGGCCTTAAATGAGGCAAACTCCTTTAGGGTGGCGTTTCCAACTTCTGATCTGCCTGAGTCTGATATAACAGAGGTAGAGGTGAGAAAAACAGTCCAGGAAATGAAGACTGGTAAGGCAGTGGGACCCGATGAAGGGATGACAGATCTGGTGAAAGTCTTGGGCAACAGAGATATAAAGTGGATGAGCAGAGTGGTTAAAGTTGTATGGCAAGGTAAGAGAATTCCTCAAGACTGGTCCAAGTTTATCCTGGTCTAATACATAAGGTAAGTACTCATGAATGTGGAAGGTATTGAGGAATAAAGCTCTTGTTGTATGAGATGAAGGTACTGGAATGGATCCTGGGTGCTAGTATTAGGAGAATGGTGGAACCCCTCCTCAGACAATAACAGTTTGGGTTAGGAAAGGACGGGGAGCCACAGAGAGCATGTTTGTAATTCATCAAGGACTATTCTACCAGCAGGATAGCGTCCTGGCTTTTATAGACTTAAAAAAAGACATAATAAAGGGGATAGAAGGATGCTTGTACCAGTGCTGGGGAAACATGGAGCATCTGAGGATTTAATAACTGTCGTGAATGCCCTATATAGATCACCTAAAACAGTGATCTGAACAAGTCTCTTTGAAGTGAAAGCCGGACTGTGCCAAGGGTTGGCCCTAAATTGCTGCTATTTTTCATATTGATGGGCTATGTCAGCAGGAAGACCCAAGTGGGAAAAGGTGAGAACCAGTGGCGTAGCCAGCTTTTAAGAGGAGGGGGAGCAAACCTAAAAAAGGCACCTCCATTGGCTCCTCCTCTGGCCACGCCTCCGGCTCCTCCGGCCGCTGCACGCACCCCCCCCTTTGGCTGGCTCCTTTGGCCGCACCGCCCCTCCCCCACCATGGCTCCTCCGGCTGCGGCTGCCCCGCTGCCAGCCTGCGCCACCCTCCCACTCCTCCGGCCGCGGCTGCTGGGCCACAGCCAGCCTGTGGGCCCCCCCCCTTCTCCGGCCGCTTTTGCAAAGTGTGCTGAAAGGAAGCGACTGCTTCCTCTGCACCCCGCTAGCTACGCTACTGGTGAGAACCTGCTATATGCAGACAACCTAGCAATAAGGGCATCCTCAAAAGAAAATCTAGAGGAAATAATAAGCCAGTAGTATGACCAGCTGTGCAGGCATGGGATGAAAATGAGCATGTCTAAGACTGAGGTTGTGTGGATAAGTAAAAGGAGCCACAGTGTGACTGGACATAATGATTAATGTGAGAATAAACCAGACTCACCAGTTCAAGTACCTTCGTGGCCAGGACATGGAAGATGGTGAGCTTTAATGTGAGATACCGTCCAGATTCGAGGGTGTTGGAACAGTGTGGAATGACATCTCGGGTATGCCATTGAGACTAAAAGAGAAACTGTTTAATAGAATAATGGTGTACCCTGTAGTATGGTGCAGAAACATAGGCAATAGAGATCACAGATTCAACACCTACAATATTTGAAATGAGATGTCTTTGTGCCACAAGAGGAGTTGCATGAAGAGACAGGATTGGAAATGAAAATATTAGGATGAAAGTCAGTCTGTGATGTGGCTGACAAAATCCAGGAAGCAACGACTTTGCTGATTTGGATGAATGCAGAGGATGAATTAAAGACACCTGGTCACGATAGCATGGCAGGAGAGGGTGGTAGAAAAGAGACACCGAGGAAAGCTGAAGAAGCAATGGATGGATTGCACCAAAGAAAATCATAAATGGATCTTAAGGCCTCATCAAACAGACAAAGATAGTGGATGCTTGCATGATGACCCAACCCCAGTTGATGGGTTAAGAGGAAGAAGTAAACATAATGTAACCTGTTTAAAACAATGACAAATGAGCAGAATGAAGTGACTGTATTCTTCAACTGGGTTATACTGCAGATGTTTTGTGCAAACAATCTGACAAGGCATCTTATCTCTGCTTGATGCCACAGGTTATACTTATAAGAAGTGCCTCCAAGGTTGTAAATTCTGGATTAGTATGCAGTCAGTCACTGTAGCTGCAACAAACAGTACAGAGGTTAGATTGTCTGAACCCTAATGGATAGGAAAGGATCTACATCAGTACTGGAATCTGTATATTTCTAAAACTAATCTCTCAGCAACTGGTAAAAGAGGTCTTTTTACAATGAGTAATGGTCACATGCATTTAGTCTTAGCTGCTGGCAGATGTAGTTTGTAGATAAATAAGGTTAAAGCTGTGTTTTGGGTTTTTAGAATATAGGATAATTTAAACTGTGGTTTATGTGAGATTCTTTATTCACCTATTAATGTAGCATGTTTTAGATTTTAACAAGCAATATTCATCCAGGTGGGGTTAATGTTTATAAATAATTAGATTGAACATGATAATATTGTTCTTTTTGGACTTTATTTATTTTATTGTATAATTATGTCGCTTGATTAATCAAGTGCACTTGTCTAAGTTTCAGCTGCTGTATACATCACTTAAGAAAAATATCTGTTGGACCGATATCTATATAAAACATTTTGGTCTGCTCCAAATAAAGCTCTGCTTTTGCTCCATTTAACATTCCCACAACTTCTGCACCCACCATCAATAAGATCTATCATCCACAATCCTACTCAGTTCACTCCCTCAGAAAGAGCCTGGAAAATAGGCCTCCCCACATGCTCTGAAGGCCAACACATATCTGGACACTGAACCAAGTACCAGAGTTGAAAATTTCTCTCCTACCAATACTTTCCCATTTAAACCAGAGAGCTGTTGGCAGGAATTACTTCAGTTGCATTATGCATTGTTTCATGTTTTGGAAAAGGCTTTATATGTAGCTGTTGTAGAGCACAATGCAATAATCCATTTGCAACCTGACAAAGGCATGGATAACTGAAGTGAGGTTTTTGTCTGAATGAACAGGGTATTAGAAGATTTAGCAAGATTCATGAGCTTTATCACTTTGTGGGTTTAATTTCACGTGGTGATACTGTATCTGCATGAATAGTTTCACTAATGCTTAAAAACACCTACATACATGTTAAATGCAATTCAGGAATTCTCCAAAACTAGTATAGTTTGACTTCACTAATATATTGTGAGCAAACAAGATCTTTGTCTTGTTCATTCTTTTCTGAAGATCATATAATATTTACCATGTGCAGGAGCTAGAACATATATAACATTATTTATAAATTGGTCTACAAGGTACTAGATCTTTTCAAAAAGGATGAAATTCCCTTTCCCCATTCTCTTCCCATCCAGAATATAACACATGTAGTCAAACCCTGTATGAAGAGTTCTGGGTGAGTTTGAATCCAACTTCCTTCTCTGTACCAGGACCAACGGTTAAGTTTTGCTACTGCAACACAGCTCCACTCTGTTCCTTGTGAAGGGTAATTGCGACATGGGATCCATGATAGTGGAGATCCGGGAGACCAATTCTTAGTTCTCCCTATATATTAGCCAATTCAGGATCACTGTAGAGCCACCCGTCACAGCACCAGTGGTGCAGAGCCTGCTGAGTGATTGCTCCACCCACCTCCCCCAAGCTGCGGGCAGAGCAGGGCTGATGTGGTACATGGGGCTTCAACACCTGGGCAACTTTCATCTAAAACAAAGTGATTAAAAAGTGAAAACAAACACTTAGTTTAGTGTTTTAAAATAAATATCAGCAATCTTTACTTTGGGGGTGTTTCTCCTAACACAGGAAAAACATAGGCAAGAGTGGCCAACAATGTATCAACATTCTGCCTGCTCTGTCAACTTCAGCGCTCTGTCAGGTGTAACTCCTGGTACAGGTTTTTATCAAAACGGTTACTTTTAATCAGAGAGAATGTGGGATAGTGAAAAGGGATAGTAAATCAAATTAAAATTGAACTATCCAATCATAAATTTAAATGTAACAAAGAAAATTTATTCTTTACACGGACTTTGACATGAAATGTATTTTTCAGAGTTCAGAATAACAAAGCATTTAGCTGATGCACATCAGCTAATACAAAGCAAACAACATGGTTTCTTTAGTTTTAATTAAAGTCATGCCAGAATTATCATCAAATCTGAGGAACTATGTCTGATTAATATAACATATTTTTGGCCTGTAAAGATCTTAACAGTTGGATACATTTTCACATTTACATGACATATTGGCATAATCGCTGTAACTCAGAGTTAGCTGGTATATGACATAGCAGTAGATAAAGCAACAGCTTCTTTCATTAATAATAGAGTAAATAGGCATATAAACACACACACAAATTGTCAGTGCTGAGTAAGAGGTACTTAATAACTGTCAGGAGAGCAAATTTGGACTGGATAGAGCATATACGTTACAAGCATGTCTTGTGCGGTTTTCCATGCTCTTCCCATTTACATGCTATCATGACCATCCTAATTTGTTCACAACATCATGTGAGGCACATCTGGTTTAAGATGTCAAAGCTGAGAGACATAGCCTTTGCCTTAGTTTTCTTCTTTTATATACTTGAAGACTATTAGAAGATTTTTGATGGAAAGGGACCCTTGAAAAGTGACCTCCCACCTCCTTCCTGCTTATTTATTACTTCTCCTATCCTTGGTCCCCACTTTTGCAGTTTAAAATGCCTCCAGCTGACAAGGCTGCATGGAATTAGCTCTGGAAGTTGGCACTGCTGTTCAGAATATTGATCAGTTCGGACTGCTCTCTCTCCACTTTTTGTAGCTAGATTGTCTGGCCTGCCAAGGGCAGAAATGTTTTGTTGATTTTTTTTTTAATTTTTATTTAATTTAATTTATTTATTTTTTTTAGAAAAAAATGAGGAAAAAACAGAGAGAAGAAAACTTCTATTTTTTTTTTTAAATAGAGAGTAGTTTGATTTCAGGAGAGTAACAATAGGACTTGGAAGGTGCGATATTATCAGGGATAATGTAGACTAGTTACTAGTTAATTTGCATACTGCACTTCTGTTGGTTAACATGCTGTAAGAGTTTAATGTGGTTTTGCTCGTGGTTGTTGGGAGTAACAGGGTTTTAATAATCTGATATAAAAGCCATGTATTTCTCGGTTCAAATGGTTAACATCCACTGACAGTTTACAATGATGTAGGGGGGGAGGGACGGGAAGGGAGGAAGGAAGGAAAAAAATCTCTTTAAGATAGGTAAAGGCTCCCCAGGATGTAGGTGAAGGCACAAGGCCTGACATCTGAGGGGACTGCACTCAGAGACCACAACAGGACAGAGGTGTAACTAATCCTGGAACAATGAAAAAAGGCTCTGAGTAAGGCCAGGATAATAACTTGATGTGGTAGAGAAAGCAGATCCAGGGGAGAGAGTCAAATTTAATACTTTAAAGAACATCTTCTTTATAGAATTGTCTTTCTTCATTTTACTTTCTATAACATAATCTAGAAACAAAAGAAATTACACTACTGAAGGACTACACTGTTTTCTGATATCCATACATGGTTCCTACTGAAGTCAATATGAGTTGGCCATGTGACTCTGATGGCAGAAATTGTTTGTAAGAAATGCTTTCCAGAACAACAAAACAGGTTTGTTAGCCTCAATATTAATTTAGTTCTTTTCTTTCTTTCTTTTTTTTTTTTTTGGCTGGGATCTGAACCTGCTTCCATTGAAATCAATGGCAAAACTCCCATTAACTTCAATGGCAGCAGAACTAAGCCACAAAGAGAGAGAGAGAGAGAGATTGATTTTCTTATTTTATAAAGAAACTCATTTTCCAGAAAAGTGGTTATTTGAGATTGAAAAACATTTCTATGGCCAATTGTCCTAGAAAATGTGCTTTCTTTATACTTGAAGTGAATATTAAATGAAACTCATAACAAATTGAGCAAATACACACTAATTAGATTCACTGGTTTTCTGTCTGTCTGTAATGATAACATTGATTTAATTTAAAACTGTTAGAAGCAAATAAAAGAAACAAATGAAAACATATTACAACAAAAACAGGTTAAAATGTCACCGCATGACATAAGCTAAAGTACAAGCATACAAATACTTTCATTCGTAATGGATAGGGTTTGCAATTTTTGCATTTATCTTTATTTGGTTGTGTCACAATTAAGTTCTGAACTGTATACTGGCTGAAAAGTTTGTCTCCCTGAGGGCTGGAGCAGATGGTTGAAATATTTAGAGACCAGGACTGCTGAATCTGTGAGAGAAGAAAAAAATGCATTCACTGGGAAAAACTGCTGATGTCAACCTAAAGCAATAGGGTTCTTAGCAGTGCTCTCTAAGGGATTATTGCTGAGGCTGCCAATAACCATATACTACACTGAAGCCTTTGTTTTTCTTCTTGTTTTAATAGTAATGTTATAGCTATTTAGTAATGTTATATTTGTGTAGATTACAAAAAGCAAAAGTACTGAGTGTTTAGTATCTGTGAATAAGAAATTAAAGCATTTTGACTCTCCATGTTCTAGGAAATTCCACTGTGCAAGGAAGACACAAAGAACTTAGTATTTTCCCAAATATCTCTTTGATAAGTTTAAAATGAAATCCTTTAAACACACAGAGAACTCTAATTGCATTGCTTTTAAGAATCCAGAATTTGCTTCTGCTTATATAATAGTTTTCCCACAGGAAAGTGAGACAAAAACACTGGGGGGGGGGGGAAATTAAAATGGGAAGTTTGATATATTGATAGGAACATATGAAAGTGAGAAAATACCTTTCCAGTGCTAAATACTAATTATGGTTAAGAAGTTTGTTTCATTAGCACTCCTAAATTTAAAACAAATGCTGAATGGATCATTTCTTTATTTGCCCATTTCAGTTTCTCTTTGATAAAGGTCCTTGCCATTCAAATGGAACATAAAGATTTTATTGGTCCCTAATGATGCAAACTACAGCTGTACAATCATCATTTAAGAATCTGAGCTCTGTGTGCTCTTAGATCTGCTGTCACTTTATCACAATTGTAGAAGCATCTTTAAGTGTATTTGCTTAAGCAGATGGTGAATGGCCACACTGGGAATACATATATCTTTTTTACTGTATGATGAAGTTTTAAAGCAGAAATTTTAGCTATGGGGGTAGAAAAACAGACTTGTATAATCAACTGTATATAAAAGAACTGGTATAAGATCCTAAAGCTTCTAATACTAGTGTGTAGGAAATTGGTATAGATTTAATAAATCAGGATTTGTGACCTAAAATTGCATTCACTTATATGGTGGATTTAAGGAATCTAATGATTTTTTTTCTTAATTGTTTTTGTAACTGTTTTTAGAATAAATCTTTGATTTTAAAAGTCGCACCCAGCCATCGTTCCAGAATGTTAACTAAAACAAAACAAGTGGTAAGGATTTCTGGCAAAAGGCTTAAGGTAAGGAGGTAGCCAGGCAATGGCATCATTCACTGGAAAGGCCTGATTTCAGGCTTGATATGAATACCAGTGACTTTACTATACTTTAGATCAGGCCCTTAAGGGGAGAAAATCATAAGGAGTATCATGCAGGTAAAAAGCAAGAGCTAGGGGAAGATCCATAGGACATTAGATTGAAGGCTTGGGAGGTGTACTGGGAGATATTACAGCTGGATGAAAAAATGTTGGCAACTTTTTTTCTGTCAAAATCAAAAAGTTTCATGAGAATGTGCCAGTGTTAATTAACTTTCTGATGAGAAGATTATTCCGGTCCAGGATGGAATCATAAAGAGAGCACAAGGCCACCTTAAAATAACTAATAGCCTGGTAGTGTGAGAGACCCTGGTATGCCTGATTTGGAGCAAAGACTTGAACTGAAGTCTGTTCCAAACTAGCACACTAACGACCAGGCTATGGAGTCAGTCTCTACTTGGACCAATGGATATTTAATGATTCATACAAAGGGGAAAACAGCTCCAATAGTAGAAACTGACCTTATAACCCAGTTGCTGCGGCACTGGCTTGAGGCATGGGTTCAAGTCCCTGCTCTACCAGATTTGGACAAACCCAAGATCTTTTGAATATTTTATGAAAACACAGAAATAACACCCACCACCACCTCTCACACACAAGGCTATTGGCTATTCTAGGGTCAAGAGGTGTCTGTCTCTGTTTTCACAAAAAAATTCAAAAGGTCGCAGGTTCATTCCATTCTAGGACAAAAACAGATTCTGAAACCTCAAAGTTCTTTGTGAAACAGAATGGTTGTTTACTGGAGAGAAGTAGTAGGAAGGCAACATTAAATAGTCCCAGGAGAAGTCCCATAGGTGTCAGCACTGATGATGCCTCTACATTAAGTTATGTAGCAATTTCTGTAAATAAATCTAGTTTTCTTAGTGAAAGATTGGGAGAGGCAATGGCAACTGCAGGTTTGATTAGACCCTGGCTGGTGGCTATTTACTCATATCACACAGTACCCCAAATGGCACCCGTGTGTATCAATTCTGATGTGTTTTCAAATTAAAACTGGATCCAATTTTTAGGAACTTTCAAGAAACTATAGTTGGACAAGCACTTGAACAACTCCATTTACATCCACTGATTTTATAGAATGTTGTGTATGTGTTAAGAAATCATTGGGAGCAAGATTGCTCTTGCCAACTCTACCACTGACCCAGTGTGAGACCTGGATTAATGTTGTTTATATTGCAGTAGCACTGCACACCCCAACGCATGCTGGGTTCCCATCGAGCTAGGAACCGTACAAGCATAGAGCAAGAGACAGTCACTGCGCCAAAGAGCTTAAAGTCTAAGCAGATAAAATATACAAGGATAGGAAAGGAAGCAGAGTCACAAATGTCGAGTTACTTGCCCAGGGACAGATAGTGGTTCAGAGGCACAGCTAGGAATAGAACCCAGGTCTCCTTTACGCCCAGTCTAGTGCTCCATTGCTAGAAAACACTGCCTTTCAGATTAATGCTTATAATCTTTGCTCCTTTGTTTATTCATATATAAAATGGGTATAACATTAGCGCACCTGGCAATCTTTCTTTAATTAAGGTTGTAAATTATTTTGATCCTCTATTGAAAGCTGACCCATACAGAAGAATTAAAAGCTTATATCGGTAAAAAAATACAAGAAAAATCATGTTTAAATTCAAAAATGAATTTTGTCATTTGCTTTCAGTCAGTATTAAGAACATTTTCCTACATTGTTTTGCAAATGGTCTACAGTTTGTTCTGGTTGTTTAAAAAGAAGAATAATTTGAAACTGAAAACTAGATGGTGGCACAGATAACTTACAAGTCCTGCAGTTATTTTTATTAAACATAAGACAGTGCTTTCCCTTCATTTTGCCAAAGAGATTAGGGCTTTGAAATATTAATTTGATATTGTATAAACTTGTTCACAAAAAATATTCGTCTAACTGTGATAAGGAACAAATTCGTAAAAATTCATGACCAGTTCTGTGACAATTTGCAAATAGAATTAGGACTAAATGCTAGGAACAAATATGTCAGTCATTCTCATTAAATTAGAAATAAACTGTCCATTGAGGAAGTGTTCTCAGTGCAGCCACACCCTTGACTGGCTACCACATAATCCTAGGGGAGTTCTTGTCTCATCCTAAAAATAAGAGTGTAAAGCTATAGCCAAAACCAATAAGCAGCATCATCTCAAGTACAAGTTTCTGATTGAAATTGTCTAGGTGACTCTTCTCTCTGGAAGATGCTTGTATGCTGAATGGCCACTAGGGGGTCTGAGGTTGGTGGAACGACTCCAATTGACTTCAGTGGGATCAAGTTATTTTGTTGTATCTTTTTCACAAAGATGTTTTATTGTGTCTCACATTTATGCATGTGTCATATAGTACACAAGTGAAATAGTCAAGGAAAACCCCTTCAGCTGTGAGGCAGTAACTAGATGGTATATACAAAGATAGATCTATTTGATGGCAGGGATAGCAGAAGGTAACCTACTGTACTCACTTCTATTGTTGTTAACAGACCACTCTGCAAGATATTGAGGCCTCAAGAACTGTTGTGATTTCAGGCGTTTTTAGACAGTTTACTATGTACACCTCTACCTTCATATAACGCTGTACTCGCGAGCCAAAAAAATCTTACCGCATTATAGGTGAAACCGCATTATATTGAACTTGCTTTGATCCACCGGAGTGCGCAGCCTTGCCCCTGCCCCTCCCCACCCCCCCGGAGCACTGCTTTACTGCGTTATATCCAAATTTGTGTTATATCGGATGGCGTTATATCGAGGTAGAGGTGTACATAGTAAACTGTCTAAAAATGCCTGAAATCACAACAGTTCCTGAGGCCTCAATTTCTTGCAGAGTGGTCTGTTAACAACAATAGAAGTGAGTATAGTAGGTTAGTGATAAACGGACACTACAAATTCTGATGGGGTGCAACTATTTATACTTAAACTATTAACAAACAGTAAAAGCAATTACAACTAATATATATGGAGATAATTAGTAAATGTGGAAATTTTTGAAGATGGCATTTACCTATAAGTGAAGTGGAAGTCACATCTGTATTAAAGTTGCTAAACACGTCCCTCTACAACCCCCTATTTTTAGATACTGATAACTTTGCCAAACACTATCTGTTAGTCCTGAAATATTCTATGCTCAGTGTGTGCAGCCATGCCAGCAGCTCACATGATTGTATCACAAGTCTTACGATGTTTGGTGTTTTTTCTAAAACTCAAGCTCCTAGTGTCATGTTTGTGGGAATCTGTCATTAAAACACAAATACATTTCTAGCTATATAGTTTCAGATAAGAGCTTTGAAATTTGCTGCAGAATGCTCAAAGACAAAAGGCAAATAAATACTTTTCTTAAAAAAATCTCATGCTTTTAAGCCAATTTAATTATTTTTTGGAAGCTAGGTTCATGATTTTTGAACGTTTGGGAGTGATAATACGGTGGCAGGTTGCATTTCTTTAAAAGTTTGAGCAAAAATGGCATTTTTGAGAACAAGGTTAATGAACACTGACTAATTCTTCCAATGTTAAAAAACAAACAGTGCTTTTAAAAACAATTGTAGCATCTATGGGGGTAAGAATTTGAAGTTAGATAGGGGGATAATTTTGTGGTCAGAGAGTGCCTTTAATAATCCAAGTTGGCTGATCTACCAGCTGTGGAAAATTGCCATTTGCATTTTTACTATACAATGGAACACTGACCAAGTTGATTCTCCTCTTGTTTTTGCCCATCAAAATAAGATTTGTTCTAAGGGATGGTGAACTGGACTGGGAGCCAAGAAACTAAGTTCTAGTTCCACCTCCTCTATTGATTGGAGTTAATAATTCTGTGTACTTCACAAGATCATTATTGAGCCAAGGATATGCCAACCCTAGGTAGATGGCAAATATCAGCCTCCTCTCTTCCATTTTACAAAATGAGTAACCAAGAGGTTGTAAAGGTTACTCTCAGTACAAACCACGTTTCTAATATGATAGACTCAAGTGTCATCTGCTCTTTTCTGTCTACGTGCTAGGCTATGCTATATAAATTGGACTACTTCAGCATATATAACTCACTTGCTCAGTGCATTACATGCCCTCTTTTGTGGTTAGTCCGCAGACCTACTCCTGCTGCCAGCTAATGAAGTTATTAGACATTTAAACTCAGTTAGTAGAGATCTATGTGGCGTTGTCAAATTCAAACATTGCTGATGAGTCATACACAGGGGTTATACATGATGTAATTTCTTTTATTTTCTTTATTTTTCCACTTGACATTTCTTTAAGTGGGACATTCCATTAGACAATCAAAGAAACAAAAGAACGTTATTAAGGTTGAAAAGTCAAACACTCAGGGACTACGAAATGTCTTTATTAAGGTTTCATGTGCAATCTTAAGTCTTCTTCCTCATGTGCTTGCATTATGATCTAGCCTTTGGTTATACATGATTGCCTATTTTTTTCCCAAAGGGGCCTGCATTATGAATGGATAGTGCTTAGTGAATGATTTAGGGTTCTGTTATGAATGAGGTTGTCTGTAAGTTCCCTGCCTCATTTACTGCAAAAATTGGAAGGTGTGAAATGAACGGGGGTGAAGGGGCTGCTTGAAGAGAGAGGATGGTCTTGTGTTTAAGATACTTGACTGTGACTCAGGAGAACTGGATTCTATATCTGACTCTGCCATAAAATTCCTGTGGGATGCAACAAAAATTACTTAAATTAAAGTCTTCAGAGGTGGCTGTTAACTGTGTGGACTTCATTTTCTGGGTGACTAACCTGAGACACCTAGAAACTGATTTTCAAAAGAGCTGAGCACTTGTAACTCCATTTTAAGTGGATGGGGACTGTAGGTGCTCAGTACCTCTAAAAATAAGGCCCAAAACATTTCGAGTTCAGTACCCAATCACTGAAGCACTGAAAATGTATGGATGCTGTTGTACATTTTGGCTTTAATCACTTTATGATTCAGTTCCACATCGGTAAATCTGAAATAATTGCAGGGGTACTATAAAGATAAATTTTGTTTATGTTTGAGAGACACTGGGATACTAAAAAGGACAGGAGTACTTGTGGCACCTTAGAGACTAACAAATTTATTAGAGCATAAGCTTTTGTGGACTACAGCCCACTTCTTCGGATGCATCCGAAGAAGTGGGCTGTAGTCCACGAAAGCTTATGCTCTAATAAATTTGTTAGTCTCTAAGGTGCCACAAGTACTCCTGTTCTTTTTGCGGATACAGACTAACACGGCTGCTACTCTGAAAACTGGGATACTAAAATCATATGATTTATGTAATTAAAGATAATGTCATCAGACTTGCACATTTGCAGCCCTAATTTTGGCATTTCCTAATCTTCAAATGCTTGACCTAGCAACCATATTTTTTAACACAGGGATTTTTATTTGTATGGAGTTAGGATATGCAGTGTGCTTGGGAAGCTCACGGTTTAATAGTACCTCAGTTGCTGTAAAGCACTATGATTTGGCTATGGGCCTAGTGTACTTGTTAAGACAGTCCCAGTACCAGGGTCTTGCTAGTTAATCCTAAACTAACAAGTGTAAAAGCTGTAATAAGGTAGAAAAGTCACAGCCCTTTTTTTAAAACTCTCAGGCTGGGATTTCTGACAAGACAAGTCATTCAAAATGGCTATTGCAGGCATCTGACTTTCTTCCCTGACAAGGAATTGTTGGCTGCACTAGTTGGTGAATTGACTGGCTACAGCTACTCTACGTATCTTCCAGGTCTCTGTGGTACTCGCAGGATCTGGCAGTATTCAACTGTACAGAAAAATAGCCCAGGATGAGACACTAATAAGATTAAAAGCACCTGACTGATGTATAACTTCTGTAATGGCTCTCAACATAATTTGTCTCCTTTCTCCTTTTTGGGTTGGTAGGAAGACTTTCTTGTGTAAATGGCTTCACATAGGTTCATAGATGGTAATCAAATCTGACCTTCTGTATGTGTGTCACAGGCCATAACTTTTGGTTGAACTAGAACATGTCTTTTAGAAAGAGGCCTTGATGTGAAAGCTTAAAGTGATGGAAAATCAACATAGTCCACACTGCTTAGTAATTTTTTCCCAGGTTGACTACCCTTAGCCTTAAAATTGTGTGCATTTTTCCACTTTGAATTGGTCTAGTTTTGAATTCCAGCCATTGGCTCTTGTTATGCCTTTTTTAATAGTTTAAAGAGTCCTCTAGTAGCAGACTTCTTCTCCCAATGTAAGTACTTATAGACTGAACAAGTGAACTCTTTAACATTCTCAATTTATTTTGTTTAAGTGTTTCTCATCCAAGGATGGCCTTTGAAAGTTGGAAATGTGCAAATTATATTGTATTATTGCAGTAGCCTATTACAGATGCAATGGTGACCCCATGGATGGCTGACGGTGGAAATTCTCTTCTAATCTTACCTACAATAAGAAATAAATACAAGTCTGTCGCATCTTACGCGCATTTAACATGCGTGATTTCAGCTTTACGTGGTCGGCAAAAACAAACAAAAAAAAACAAAAAAAGAGAAAAATAACAATTTTAATACTGACCTGTAGTGCGGGCGATTCCGCCCACCATTACACTCAATGTAATTTTGACTATACACGATTTTTGCTTTATGTGCTGACTGCGGAATGTAACTCCAGCGTAAGATGCAACAGACCTGTAGTCTTCTCTGGGCTGGTAGAGAGTAACTCACAAATTTCTGAGGGCATGTCTACATTACGTGCTGGATCAACAGGAAGTGATCAAACCAGAGGGGGGTTGATTTATCGCATCTAGTCTAGACGCGATAAATCAACTGCCGAGCGCTCTCCCGTCGACTCCGGTACTCCACCAGAGCGAGAAACAGAGTCAACGGGGGAGCGTCGGCCATCGACTTACCGCAGCGAAGACACGCAGTAAGTAGATCTAAGTAAGACAACTTCAGCTACGTTATTCACATAGCTGAAGTTGCGTAACTTAAATTGATCTCCTCCCCCCTCCCACCAATGCAGACCAGGCCTGAGAGAATGACTTCTTTACTCACATTCAGTGCACCTAAATGTCCCCTAATTTAAGGGGTGGGGATATAGCACGCTAACTTAATGAGACTTGACATCATCACAGGAAGTTTAATAGTTTTTTAGCTATTTCAAAAATAATTGGCTATAGTGTTCTCTTGACAATAAAGGTTTCTGCATACTGAGAGGTGAATATACACCCATATGTATAGTTTTCTTGTTTCATCAAGTCACTTTATAGTGAAGTTCAAATTTAAAATTTACTATTAAAAACTTGAGTCAATGTATAAACATTTGGCTACTTACTCGAACTTACTGTTATTTTTTAGAATGAAACCCACTCATACAGATCTTTGTTGCACTCTATTCTGAAAATCCCACTGCATGCTGGTTATTAAGGAAGCAAAACTGAAATATCTGCAAATTAAAAAAAACCAATATTTTCTTCCTCCTCTGTAGAAATCAAGTGTGTGATTTTTGTCTGTCATTGTAACGTTGTTTGTTCAAGGGCATTCAAGAGTTCTGAAATAGTAATATAAGAGTATGGGTCTAATGCAGATGTCATTTCCACCAGGTCCCTTGTGATCATAGAAAGAACTGTAGACCACTAGTTTAAGCACTGGACTTGCACTGAGGAAATTCTGAGTTGTAGTCCAGGGTTCTTGTCTGGACATCAATACTGACTTTATTTGTGGCAATAGACAATTTACTTTGCCTCTGGTTCAATTTATGTATATCTGAAATGAGGATAATACCTACCTTGCAGGGCTAATGATGGTTAATTAGATAATGTTTGCAAAGTGCTAAGTATTATTATCATTACCTTAATTAACCTGCAAACCATCCTGGAGTATGTACTTAGCAGTTTTGAAAACATAGCAAGGTTGTGAGAAAGGAATCTCTGTTAACCTGATGGTAGTATTGCTTAATTTGCAGTCTGGTTCTTGTGCCCATGAGTAGATTTCAGTGGACTCTACAGAATGTAAAGTGTTCTGTTTTTCCATTCAGTGATCAGGCATTATGAAATTTGAGCAGTGTGTCAGTCTCCCTATCCTGACCACCAGAATAGTTCCTGACACCACTTTCTGAAGTCAACACTTCACATGTCTACACAGATTTATGAATTTATAAAACAATAGCTTTGAAATAAAATACTTATATTAGCCTGGTTTGAACAGAATTATTCATGATTTTTGGTAAATTCTATAATGTAAGTAGCTAAAGGGTACAATGTAAATGTCATGAACAGGCCACTTCAGTTACATTCAGAAACAAAGGAATGCCTAACATAGTCTGAAGGAATGCCTAACATAGTGAATGCTAATGGGAAGGGGGTAGGTTTAGCAGATAAAATAAAAAAAAGAACAAGTTAAAAATCACTTAGAAAAGTTAGATGCCTGCAAGTCACCAGGGCCTGATGAAATGCATCCTAGAATACTCAAGGAGCTAATAGAGGAGGTATCTGAGTCTCTAGCTATTATCTTTGGAAAATCATGGGAGACGGGAGAGATTCCAGAAGACTGAAAAAGGGCAAATATAGTGCCCATCTATAAAAAGGGAAATAAAAACAACCCAGGAAACTACAGACCAGTTAGTTTAACTTCTGTGCCAAGGAAGATAATGTAGCAAGTAATTAAGGAAGTCATCTGCAAACACTTGCAAGGTGGTAAGGTGATAGGGAATAGCCAGCATGGGTTTGTAAAGAACAAATCGTGTCAAACCAATCGGATAGCTTTCTTTGATGGGATAACGAGTCTTGTGGATAAGGGAGAAGCTGTGGATGTGGTATACCTAGACTTTAGTAAGGCATTTGATATGGTCTCGCATGATATTCTTATACAATAACAAGCAAATACAATTTAGATGGGGCTACTATAAGGTGGGTGCATAACTGGCTGGATAACCGTACTCAGAGAGTTGTTGTTAATGGTTCCCAATCCTGCTGGAAAGGCATAACAAGTGGGGTTCCGCAGGGGTCTGTTTTGGGACCGGCTCTGTTCAGTATCTTCATTAACGACTTAGATATTGGCATAGAAAGTACGCTTATTAAGTTTGCGGATGATACCAAACTGGGAGGGATTGCAACTGCTTTGGAGGACAGGGTCATAATTCAAAATGATCTGGACAAATTGGAGAAATGGTCTGAGTTAAACAGGATGAAATTTAACAAAGACAAATGCAAAGTGCTCCACTTAGGAAGAAAAAATCAGTTTCACACATACAGAATGGGAAGAGACTGTCTAGGAAGGAGTACGGTAGAAAGGGATCTAGGGGTTATAGTGGACCACAAACTAAATATGAGTCAACAGTGTGATGCTGTTGCAAAAAAAGCAAACATGATTCTGGGATGTATTAACAGGTGTGTTGTGAGTAAGACACGAGAAGTCATTCTTCCGCTCTACTCTGCTCTGGTTAGGCCTCAGCTGGAGTATTGTGTCCAGTTCTGGCCACCACATTTCAAGAAAGATGTGGAGAAATTGGAGAGGGTCCAGAGAAGAGCAACAAGAATGATTAAAGGTCTTGAGAACATGACCTATGAAGGAAGGCTGACAGAATTGGGTTTGTTTAGTTTGGAAAAAAGAAGACTGAGAGGGGACATGATAGCAGTTTTCAGGTATCTAAAAGGGTGTCATAAGGAGGAGGGAGAAAACTTGTTCACCTTAGCCTCGAAGGATAGAACAAGAAGCAATGGGCTTAAACTGCAGCAAGGGAGGTCTAGGTTGGACATTAGGAAAAAGTTCCTAACTGTCAGGATGGTTAAACACTGGAATAAATTGCCTAGGGAGGTTGTGGAATCTCCATCTCTGAAGATATTTAAGAGTAGGCTAGATAAATGTCTATCAGGGATGGTCTAGACAGTATTTGGTCCTGCCATGCGGGCAGGGGACTTGACTCAATGACCTCTCAAGGTCCCTTCCAGTCCTAGAATCTATGAATCTCTGAAAATATGCCCAAGCAATTTGATTAAGGCATTTAGTCTGAACTATAGAACCAACATTTACAAGCAAGCATTAATACTAAAACATAATACTTTGTAACTGTCCTATACCTATGCCAAAATATTCCAACTAAATATACTGAGCATAACAAGGGGAATGGTTTCTGCATAGTAATCTAATATATTTAGAACATTTGCTTAACCAATTAGTTTGTGTTATGAAGAATATACAGTACCACTGAGTTAATCTGTTCATCTTAAAAAATATATATACCTGGTTTTATGTTCAATACTGATTTTGTTGAGTCTGGTGGAGAATGAGTAACTTAGATTAAAATATTATCAGTTCTTGGCTTTAATTTTATACCAGAATTGGCTAACATGTTAATATTTTTGAAAAAGGTTGTCACAGTTACTGGGCAAGCTGTGCTTTGCAGAACCCTTTTAGTCCCTCTTGAGTGCATCCCTTGGCTGACAGACCTGCCTCACTCACCTCACCTCACTATTGGTGGAACCACGTAGTCCAGCCACTCCTAGACTGGGTCTCTGCACTGCACTGCTCCTTCCCCCTTACATACACACGCTTCCCAACCATCTTAATGCAAGAGAGATAACTGTAAGAACTTTTTCTCTGGGCAGCAGCTGATTAAAGTGACTCAAAAGCAGCATCTTCAAAACAAAGTAGCATTTAATTCCCAGAAGGATCTCTGAATCTAGGAAATGGGTTAACACAAAGAAGAGTCCTACACATATTTTCTTACCCAAGCTTACACTCTCTATCCATAGCTCAGGTATGTGCAGCTCATTTCCATCTCTGGCTTGCAGAAGCAGACTGTCCTGCTTGCAGCATGCTGTCCTTGTCTCCCAGTATGTCTGTCAGCACTGCCTGACTCCCCGGGCAGCCTCTCCTACTTCCTGAAGCCAGCATCTTTAAGGTTAAGGATCTCCTTTGATCCCAGACTTTCAACCTTAGGAAGTAAACTGTGCCAGCCTGGTGAGAGCCAAGCAGATAGCGTCTTCCCAATTGGTGGCCCTTCCATTGTTTTCTTAACTCCTTTTGAAGTTGTTTATCCCAAGTGTTTTGTCTGTGCCATTGTTTCATTTGCTGTTTGCTTCCTGTTTAACTCCTGGCAGTAAGGTAGGATAATATCAAACAGATAACCTGGGGGGCCATATGATATTTACAAAAAATACTACACAAAACTCCCTCAATCTCCACATAGGCTCAAGTTTTCTATCTATTTTAAGGTCTTTATCCACATGAGCATGTCTGCCGACATTTTAGACCACACAAGCATTGTAATGTTGCAGCTGCTGATTGGTCAGCAGGCCATGCTATCAAGAAGTTGCTATGGTAGGGACCAACCCATATACTCACCAACTTGCATTTCCTGCTCTCCAAAAATGCATCACAAGGAAGTTGAATGTGGTTGCAGGCTCCCATGCTACCCTCTTTATCATAGATTGCTCTGGGGTCTTAAAACTCATGAAAGTGGCTACAGTCGTGTGTGTGTGTGTGTGTTTGTATGTGTATATATATATATATATGTGTGTGTGTGTGTGTGTGTGTGTGTGTAGATAAATATATAAAAATATACACACACACACACACACACACACACACATATATATAAAATAAAACTCATATGCATGTTGCCAAGAAGGGGAAAGGCACAGGTCCTGGTGAGCCCAAAACCAGCCAACCAGTCTGAAACCAGCATTATCTTATGTATGTGTGTATGAAATTATGGACCCATAGGGGAGTGGTGTTTTTCTCTTGTTTCTAACTGCTGGAGAGAAATGGAGGCTAGAAAGTCCCTCCACCACTTATAATTACCGTAGATTCTGTAATTCAGGTTTTCTCAATCATATAATCTCAAGTTGTGTGAGGTTTGGGGAAGACACCTTCAGCATAGTGGTTTCCTTGCTTTTCCCATAAAGCTCTCCATAAGAGATCTGTCAGCCAAGGAGAGAACTTTTTTGGACCCACAGACACTGAAATTTCTTGTCTGACTGATGGGTTGTCAATAAAAGTGGGGGGAGACCATCTAGATATATACTCAGTATGCATATATACAGAGGGAAAAAATCCTCACAAGTCTAGGAACAACAATATCAGAAGGAAGTCACAGTAGTTAGATAATACTCAGTATTATACAGGAAGTTAAGCCTATTAAACTAGATTAGAAGATAGTTGGGAACATAAAACTACAAGGGACTGAGACTAGAACTTGTTGCCTAGAAGTTTTGGGATTTTTTCAGATTAGAAACCATTCATAAATTTTATTTTTTTCAAAGGAGACTTGGAGCTAGATAGAGAAAGTTAGCATTAAAAAGATATTTAGAAGGGGGAAAAATGCAGCTGATGAGTGAGTCTAAAATCAAGACTTAACATAAGACAAGCTTTTTTCTTCAACATGAACTTTAAATGACCAGTTCAAACTCATATGCAAAGAAATGTTCCTTAAATACCTGGTCACCATCTTTGCTAAGAAAAAGGTCAATCTTCTCCAGGTAACACTCCTGAGTCTTTTGGATATTTGAATTGTCTTCAGCATGCTGATAAGATGCATAAAGGGCCATCAAATAGCTTTGGGCTATGTTTCAAAGTACAAGCATTTAATAGCATTTTAAACTCCGTTTTCAGGCAATTGCACCATTTCCTTTTTTAATAGAGTAGAAACCTCTTAAAGGTAAAAAACCCATCAATTGCACTGTTTTCAATTTCCTCAACTGACATGCAGTATCATTTCTCAGATACATCCCATCCTGTTATGACAGCTGAATCATGTCACAGCAATTGAGTCAGCCTAACATATCCCAAACCATCGCTTTAATTCAGAATGGGAAAACTATAACTTTAAACAATCCCGCATACCTATTTTGTCACTGGTTTGTTTTTTGTGTTTCTGTTTTAAAAATATTGTTTCATCTACACACATTCAAACCTCTCACCTAGCACAAGAACTTTAGGTTATGGTTTATAGTACTAAAATATTTTCCTTTCTGGTAAAATCATATATTAACAAAGCCAGGGAAAGAAAAACGTTAGGACCAGTTTAGCCAAACTGTTAGGGTGGTACTGACATGAGGGACTGCATGAGGTTTGGTAATGTGATTTAGGGCTTAATACAGAAGCCATTTAAGTCAATGGGAGTCTTTCTATTAGGATGACCAGACAGCAAGTGTGAAAAATCAGGACAGGGAGTGGGGGGTAGTAGGAGCCTATATAAGAAAAAGACCCAAAAATCAGGACACTCCCTATAAAATAGGACATCTGGTCACCCTACTTTCTATTGACTCCAGTGGACATTGGATCAAGCCCATATAACCTTTATTCTAAGCCATCAGACTGAATCCATCTGAGATCTGTATTCATTGAAAGTTATCATTCAATACCTGTCTGACTTGAAACAATTTGAAGCAAGTTTAATGATCTTGCTCCCATTTTCATTGAATAGGTGACTACATCAACACCAACACCTCCGGCACCTTTGTTGTCAGTCTAAATGGAGAGGTCATAAAAGCAATTCCTGCGGAATAGTATTTAGGCATAACATGAAGGTGTATGTGCTACCCTGGCCACTTCTGTAGCTTGTTTGTCGTATAGTTATCACTTGGTAACTTTCACAAGCACGCAGGGCACAACCTGATGTAGTCTGTTAACTATTTTGTAGAGTTAATTGGAATGAGAAACACACACCAAATTCAGAAACTGATACTTTAGGCAAAGTATTTAATCATCTTATTTTCACATAACAATACACTTCATTTTAAAATAAAAATTTGTGGATTTATAGCTGGTGAAAGGCATGAGCTTGACAGCCCTGGTGAGCGCAGCCCTCTATTTTTTCTACAGGGCAGCAGCATGGCAAGCTTCCCAATCATACTGCCCTGCCAGTATCTCTTAACTTTCATATGAGGCAACTTCTAAGGATAACACAGGTGGTCTCAGTGGCCAATGCATTTCTTAGCCTGTTGAGTTTCTCAGTTAGTGCAAAGCATGGTGGTGAGATTGTGATTTGGGAACCAGTACTAAGACCCACCAAATTCATCTCATCTGAGGGCCTGCAAACAACTAATGATTGGGAGCAAGTTTTGATTTTTGCTAAGATGTGCTAGATACAGACTAGTGAGCTAGCTCATTAATAATGCCCAAAGGTGTGTAATCCTCAAATATGTGCTACTGTTATACTTTTTGAGAGTGAGATTTATTTAAAAAAATGTTTATTAAATCAAATTGCAACTTTTTAAAGTTTACTTCAGCATTCTCTGGACACATGGGCAAACATTGGCCACATATTGTTCTGTCTTTTGCAAACATACTTCATAATAAAGTGCTGTATTGTCAAGGGACAACTCCATTAACCAAAATACAAACAATAAAATGCAACAGTAAAAAATAAATGTTACCATAATACTTATTCACTTCTAACAGGGTGTTTTGGAATATAAAATCATTTTAACAAGTATAAAATCCATTACAATTATTCTCAGCTCCTCAAGCTAATTTAAGAAGTAGTTTATTCTCTCTCTCTCTCTCTCCGCCTCGGCTAAGATTGTTCCGGTTGCAAAATCAAGCTCTTAAAAGTTGGAAAATACCAATATTCATGTTCTGCCCACTTGTGCACAAGTTCTATAATACTTTCTTTAATGATATAACATTATTTTTTTCTGCATTGGTGGTCAGCAGAATTGAACCGAGGCCTTTTAGATATAAAGTATATGCCATTCCATATGAGCTGAAGCAGTAACTGGTAGCTTTTATTGCCTCTCTGGACCAGCTCCTAAATGGAGACACAACATACATTTTGTTGTGGGTTGTACAGCTATTTGTGAATAACAGAATGTTGGCTATCAGGATTCTTGGGGTTCTACTCCCAGCTTTGAGAGCAGAATGTGGGTTAATGGTTACAGACAGAATAGCTAAACACACAGATTTGTACATTTTTGTCTGAAAGTGTGTGGCTGAGTGGATTAGAGTCAGGTCTGTCATATTAGAGAGGTAGGTTTGTTCAAGGCTCTGCCTGAAGCGACATTCTGACATTGTGCTCTCAAGATACTTACTTAACTTATTTTCAGTGGTTGCTGCCACTTAGGACAGGTATATGCCATCAGTAGAAGACGTGAGACCAGGGCCTGTGCTAGCCTGGCTCCTAGAGCAATGCATTTTCCTGTAGGCCAAAGAGTATTTTGTGGAGATAGTTTCTGTCTCTCTCTCTTTGTCTTGTATGCGAGGCTTGCCAGCAGGTGTGACAGGGCTGTCAAATACATTAGTGTCACTTAACAGTTCTGCTTATATTCTACTGTTCAAATTGCTTTTCTATTGTAGTGCACTAGAAAATAGATTGTAGTGCAAATATACATTTTATTTATACACTATAAGCTAAGGCATGGGATGCTTAGGATTGTGATTGCTGTGTAGCTCTATGTTTCAGATAGTTAACCAAAAATGCACCCTCTTGCACTCACACTCTCTCTCTCTCACACACACACACACACACACACACACTGTTTTCCTGGGGGAGATTTACTATGTCCTGCCAAACTGTATCCTAATGGATCGAGTTCAATTTTCCAAGCAGTTTTAACTCTTTTGGGGCACAAGAGATGAGATCCCTAAGTATTCTGTTAGTGAATTAGTTGAAATTTTGTGCTTTTGAAGTAGTGGGTAAATAGTCATTTGAGAAAAGCCTGAATTAGATCGGGCAAATTTGAGATAAGATAGGCAATCTGTTTACAGTCCATTAATGCTGTCTTAGATATTATAGAAAGAAAAGGGTATTAGTTCCTTCATCATCCTAGGACTCTGACAGTATTGACCAGTAGGGGGAAGGAGAGACTGAAAACAGAGTCTTTGGAGAGGGATTAGTGATGCGTGAGGGAGGAAATTCTTTAAGACATTTGATCAGGTTTACCTCTATAAGAGGGAAGTGAACCAGGCATTCTTGATCTATGTGTTCTCTTTTTGTAGCTCCAAGATGATGAGATACAAATTGGTAAAGATGGTAATTTTAAGATTACATAAAAAAGCTCAGACAAGGACTTAATCATATTAGCTCCAAAAGATAAGGATCCATTGCAAGTATATATTGTGCATATATTTTCAGTTCTCCAATATGACTTCATAAAACACTAACATGGCCCACGCCATGAACAAGAAGGATATTAGAATCTTAACATTGTACAAATAGTATGCATTTCTTGTACAAATATGCTGCATCTTCTATAGAACCATTTAAAAATAAACAGAACACAACACAACAATTAAGAAGCTTCCAGAGCTCTAAGCATCTTGTCGTTTTTCAGCATAAAGGAGTATCATTTTGACAGATTAGATTAAAAAGTGCTAATTGTTAGACCATTCAGAACTCTTAACACAAGATCGCCTAAAACAAGTTGGAAAAATACTACTTAGAAACTCCTACGGTTCTTCACAGAAAGTATTTTGCAAAGATCATTGATGAACTGTGTGAAAATGTTAATCTCAGCATTGTTTCAAACTGGAATAGCTCCCTAAAGTGTACTATTATAGTCCTAATATTATAAGTAACAACATACACACAACAAAATGTTCTGGTGATACACTATCATTAAACATTTATGGGAATAGGGACTTTAACCTGAATCTCCCATAACCCAGGAGAGTGCCTTCACTACTGGACTCTAAAGTCAATCTCTCTTGCTGTCTTTCTATGGCACAATGAATAGTTAGTTCTTTAATACAAAGTGGAACTACTTTAATAGGAGAGATTGAGAAACATTAACCTCAGAATAACAAATAGCCTGGTGGTTAGCCTGGTGGTTAGGTTAGTATTCTAAGACAGTGGTTCTCAAACCGCTTCCTGCAGCCCCCATTGGCCTGGTGTGGCGAACTGCGGCCAGTGGGAGCCACAATCGGCCAAACCTGCGGACGCAGCAGGTAAACAAACTGGCCCAGCCCACCAGGGGCTTTCCTGGAACAAGTGGCGGCCCTAGTTTGAGAATGGGAGAGCTCAGTTCAATTCACTGCTCTAAATCAGGCACAGTAAAAATTTGAAATCAGGTCTCCCAAATTTCAGATGAGTGCCCTAACCACTGAGTATACATTATATTGGTGCAGGAGGTCTTTCACTGTTTTTTGGTGAGGAAGGACTGGCCTGGCTTAGGGAACTAACTCTAGGAGAAGGTTAACAATTATTAATCCCAAGGAGCATTAAACACCTATGAAAAATACATCATTAACATAACTATGATGAAATGACTTCCATATATTTATTTTCTTCAACAAACTATTTATTTCTGTTAAATATTTATGTTCTGAGTTTTGCAAGAGTTATTTTTGGAACTAAAATTGATGGAGAGTCACTAAGCAAAATTATTTATGAATGTCTAGGACCACTTACCATCTTTGGACCAGAGTATAGCCCAATTTGTGCAGCTGTGCGATGTAGTAATGAGGCTTAAGGGTCCCCTTTACTATCTTGTAGCAGGTATCTGTACTGCCACACACAGCACAGAAGAGAAATCAGATTCTGCAGAGCTGCTACATTCACTCATGAGCAGGTGTATAGAATAGACATTAAATGGTGTGTCAATACCAGAAAGTCTTCTTTAATTTAAAGGACAAAGCTATGTCACATTTTATCTTAATTGAGAAGAATTATATTTTAGGAGAAATCTTCAACATATGCATACTTTCACAGAAGGCAGAATTGCAAATGAGACTCATGTAAACATTTGAGACACAGTAAGTAAATAACTGTGGGATGGGAAACCTTAGATGATAACCATGCGAGGCTCTTCAAGGAAGAGTTGCAATTTTGCACTGAATCTATCTCTGGAAATGTTAATTGATGATATATGGTTATGATTATTAACATGTTTTACTTAAATATACAAGAACAGTTTCACTGTAGTTTTTATTTAAAACTTGTGATTTACAAGGAAAAAAGTTTATAGATCATCTGAGAGGGAGGTGGCCAAGGATTATTAAATTTGTCTAGGAGAAGAATTTATTATGTATGAGACAGGAGGGGGAGGACTATTGAATATGAGATCCAAGAAGAAAAAGATTACTGGAAAATTAAATGAAGTATTTAATTGGGGAAATAAACTTTTCCATAAAATCACAGAATAACAAAAGATTAGGGTTGGAAGGGACCTCAGGAGGTCATCTAGTCCAACCCCCTGCTCAAAGCAGGACAACCGCAACTAAATAATTCCAGCCAGGGCTTTGTCAAGCCGGGCCTTAAAAACGTCTAAGGGTGGAGATTCCACCACCTCCCTAGGTAACCCATTGCAGTGCTTCACCATCCTCCTAGTGAAACAGTTTTCCTAATATCCAACCTAGACCTACCCCACTGCAACTTGAGACCATTACTTCTTCTCTCATCTGCCACTACTGAGAACAGCCTAGCTCCATCCTCTTTGGATCCCGCCTTCCGATAGTTGAAGGCTGCTATCAAATACCCCCTCACTCTTCTCTTCTGCAGACAAAATAAGCCCAGTTCCTTCAGCCTCTCCTCGTAAGTCATGTGCCCCAACCCCTAATCATTTTTGTGGCCCTCTGCTGGGCTCTCTCCGATTTGTCCACATCCTTTCTGGATGCAATACTCCAGATGTGACCTCACCAGTGCTTAATAAAGGGGAATAATCACTTCCCTCGATCTGCTGGCAATGCTCCTACTAATGCAGCCCAATATGCTGTTAGCCTTCTTGGCAACAAGGGCACACTGTTGACTCATATCCAGCTTCTCATCCACTGTAATCCTGAGGTCCTTTTCTGCAGAACTGCCACTTAGCCATTCGGTCCCCAGCCTGTAGCAGTTCATGGGATTCTTCCATCCTAAGTGTTGTCCTTGTTGAACCTCATCAGATTTCTTTTGGCCCAATCCTCCAATTTCTCTAGGTCACTCTGGACCCTGTCCATACCCTCCAGCGTATCTACTTCTCACCCTAGTTTAGTGTCATCCATGAACTTGCGGAGGGTGCAATCCATCCCACATCCAGATCATTAATGAAGATGATGTTAAACAAAACCGGCCCCATGACTGATCCTTGGGGCACTCCACTTGATACTGGCTGCCAACTAGACATTGTGACATTGATCACTACCCGTTGAGTCTGACGATCTAGCCAGCTTTCTATCCACCTTATAGTTTATTCATCCAATCCATACCTTTTTAACTTGCTGGGAAGAATACTGTGGGAGACCATATCAAAAGCTTTGCTAAAGTCAAGATATATCAGGTCCACCACTTTCCCCATATCCACAGAGCCAGTTATCTCATCATAGAAGAAAATCAGGTTTGTCAGGCATGACTTGCCCTTGGTGAATCCATGTTGACTTCCTAATCACCTTCCTCTCCTTCAAGTGCTTCAAAATGGATTCCTCCATGATTTTTCCAGTGACTGAGATGAGGCTGACTGGTCAGTAGTTCCCTGGATTCTCCTCCTTCCCTTTGTTAAAGATAGGCACTATATTTGCCTTTTTCTAATCGTCCAGGACCCCCCCTTGATTGCCACAAGTATCAAAAGTATTTGTATTGTACATATATCTGTCAATTTAAATATTTCTTATAAAACAGACCAGTTTTTAGAGCAACCTTATTGAGAAAATATTATATAAAACACTAGCTATTTCTGACCATGAGAAATATAACTAGATGATGCTTAGAGAAAAATCTGTCTTCCCATTACAGTAAATTATTTCCTTAACTTATATGGGTTCAGAAATATTTTATAAAGACTTCACATTGGGGAATGCTCTATGCAGTACATGAAGTGAGTTATACCTTTGGTGAATGTTATTCAATTTGTGTGGTCAGATACAGATGGCTGTTTGTTTTGTTTGTTTGTTTTTATAATTTGGAAAAAAATTGCAGTCATATAAGTGAGAGATCAATAGCACTAGCCAAAACTTTCGGGAATAGGTGGTACTCAAATTTGTAGCTCAGCTAATTCTGTGCAGGTTAGATCACTTGATTTTGCAGTCATTCCTACCTCCTGGTCAAGCATTTTATTTTGTTTTATTTTAGAAATAGGATTTAGGGACAAAGCTGAAATCAGCAAACTTGTTTCACAGAGAACCTTAGCTAGATGTAAATTTAAGCCTTTAGGTTAAAGAGAAAAGCCTAAGTGTGTTGCTCCACTTATCCTATAACACAAAACATTTGAGCACAAGTTTTATTTAGTGCATAAGTGGTCAGATATGGAATCTACATATTGGAAATGATTCTCGTTCTCTGCTATGAAAATCATTATAGCTCAGTAAATGTACACTGCAATTTATAGAGTAAGGCACATGCCCTGCTCCAAGGAACTCAAACAATCTAATTTAGACAAAATTAAGGAAAGAGAGGGTGTGATGAATTATTGGTGAGAAGTAGTAGTTGGGAAAGATTCCAGGTAGCAATGGCTTTTAAGGAGGAATTTAAAAATGGGAGTGGGATGGAGTGCACCTGGTGATAAAAGAGAGCCTACCTAGAAGACAGCATGTGAAGCCAAAAGTGGGAGACAGAGAAATGGAAGGAAAAGAATTTAAGCCTCTGCTTAAATCGTCCCTATTCAGCAAAACACTTAAGCTCAAGAAGTCAGTGAAACCTATACTTAATCTATACCTATACTTAACCTATACTTAAGAGTTTTGTTGAAACTGATGTAGATGGGGACTAGAATAATTAGAACCATGAAAGTGGGAACAGGAAGCTTGGATTTGATGTTGTTAGAATCAGAAAGCAAATGAATGTAGTTGATATCTTGGCTAGACTGAATGAGAAAAAGATGATGCAGACAGGCCAGATAAGGTGTAATTGTTGAGACAATAAATTTCCACAGCATGTGAAATGAAACAGTGCTGTGAAGGGAGTATTTGGTAATAGAAAATATGAACAAATTAGTGTCATTCACATTGATTTTTTTTTTACATTGTTTTTACTAGAATTTATATTTTACATAATGATTCCACTGGCAGAATTATTAGCATACAAAACAAATTCAGTTCTTACAATATTTAATGTGAAGAGCCCTGTTTTCAGAAGCAGTGTATTTTTGTTCAATTCAGCATTGAATGTACAGAGTCAATCTGATGGCAAAACAGCTTCCCAAGGAAGAATTTTCTCCTTATTTTGAGATATCTTAAATAAAATGGAAGGTCTTTTATGGTTTCAAATAGTTTTTTAGACAAGTGGAATAAAGATGTCATTCATATTCAGGCTTAAGTATCCTACTAAATAGTAGTTATTATTAAGAGAAAATGTTCAAATGAAAATAGAAAATAGCAGGCTTTCCTTACAAGCTAAGTACCATGATCTTTATACAAGAAAATCATCAGTAGCTATTGTTTTGTTCAGAAAATCTGTTTTAGAAGAACAGTTTTATGACAAATGTTTCTTACTAATAAGAGTAAGATATGCAAAGTATGTTTTGCCAATATCTACTCCATGTTCCATGTTCATTATGCAAGGTTACACTGTATTTGCCTGTGGAGAATATGCTAATGAATATCATTATTTTTAAACAGTTTAAAGGTCCAAATATCTATAATGAATTGACGGAAGGTTTTGTTTTATAAATTGGACTATAATGCATTAGTAGACTGAAAACAAGTTATTAGCCCTAATTGATCGATTGAAATTGAAAAACATACTGAAAACTGAAAATCAACTACTTTATTTTTCATTTTATTTGAGAAATAGCCCATAATCAGATCATTGTGGATGCCTTTATAATATTTGTGCATTTTAATGTACATGCAAAATTAATAATCACCGCCTTAACTCTAGAATTTACTGCTTTGTGTTTAACTGTGCAACCTTAGTATTTTTTTTAAGAATTTTCAAATTTTCCTCCTCTTTAAAAAATCCATAATATGAAAATAGAAACCAGTGAAACACCGGACACCCTATAAATTGGTTTTAAAGGTCTCATATTTTAGGACTGTTAAATTCTTACAGTCAATTATTTGAGAAACTGTGCCACTTCCATGCTTTGAAGTAGGGACTTAGAATTTTGCAGAGGGGTAGACCTGGCATGAAAAGAATTGGGTTTTTTGGGTATCTTTTTGAAAATTCCCCCTTATTTGGTTGAGTATAACCCTCTGAAACTTTGCTGTTTGCACATGCCTAGTAGAGACTTGTTTTAGACTGATATTTTCAAAAAATCTGATGATTCCCTCTGAATTGAGTGTGCTATAGCTGAGAGCTACAAGGGCTGAGCAAGACTTGTGTAATTGCTCCTTCTGGAAGTAACAGAACTAAGAGCAGAAATGCTGGCTTCCAGCCAGAATGAAAGAGAAGGAGGGGGCACCCTTACTAGAGTGCAGTGGGGTGAGTAGACAGGGGAGATAAGGATAGGCTGAAGAGATTGTTCCTATTCCTTTTTACTACAATCTGGAGGTTACAGGCATAGGCATGTGAGGGTGGATATGGATGTAGGGTTTAAGAACAGGTTTGGGATGATGGGAACAATGGGGATTGGGTCAGTGGAAGGAATGGGTAACAAGATGGTAGGGGACATACTGGGGAACAGGAGAAGAATGAGGTGTTCTGGGAGAAGGCAAGAAAATGGGAAGCAGGCATAGAATGCCAGGGAATAAATCAGGTTGGTATGTGAATGAGGCTGTTGTCTGTAGAACCTTTGCCTCATTTGTTGAAGTTGGAAGGTACATGGTGAATACGAGATTGAACTGTAAGAAGAGAAAGTACTGTCTCATGGTTAAAGCAGTCAAATCCCCACCCTGCGGAACTGTCATTGCCTCAGAATTCCTATGTGATCCTAGGCAAGTCACCTAAACAAAACTTTTCACAAGTAGACGCTAACTTTGTATCTGCAATTTTTGGATGCTTGACTCTAAATCGTGGGGTCTGATTTGCAGAAGTACTGAGCTGTCACAACTTCAGCTGCAGGCAATGGAAGCTATTCTTAAATATATAAAACACTATAGCAATACTAAGTACTCTGAAATGTCAGGCACTATGTATCTCAAGTTGGGCACCCAAATTTATGGATACCTTTTACAGTTTTGGCCTTAATATGTCTGTGCTTCATTCCTCCACCTCTGAAATGGATATAACAACATCTTCTCACCTCACTTACGGGTTAGGGAAGATAAATTCATAAATGTTTGTGAAATAGTCAGATACTACAGTGATGAGTGCCATAGAAAAGCAGGTGAGAAAATAAAAAATGCTTTATTCAGTTTAGAGTCTGGAGGAATTGTGGTAAATATGTTCTAAGGCAAAGACATTAAATAATGAAGATATAGAATCACAGAACTGGAAAGGACTGCAAGAGGTCATTTAGTCCAGTCCGCTGAACTCATGGCAGGACTCAGTATTATCTAGACCATCCCTGGCAAGTGTTTGTCTAACCTGCTCTTTAAAATCTCCAATGATGGAAATTCCACAACCCCAGGCTATTTATTCCAGTGTTTTACCACTCTAGCAGTTAGGAAATTTTTCCAAATGTCAAACCTAAACCACTTTATGCACATTGCTTCTTGTCCTATCCTCAGTGGTTAAGAAAACCAATTTTTCTCTCTCCTCCTTGTAACAATGTTTTATGTTCTTGAAAACTGCCATGTTCATGTCCCCTCTCAGTCTTCTCTTCTCCAGACTAAACAAACCCAATTGTTTCAATCTTCTCTCATAGGTCATGTTTTCTAGGCCTTTAATAATTTTTGTTGTTCTTCTCTGGATTTTCTCCAGTTTATCCACATCTTTCCTAAAATGTGGCACCCAGTGGACACACTACTCCAGTTAAGGCCATATCAGTGCAAAGTAGAGCAGAAGAATTAGTTCTTGTGTCTCACTTACAACTTTCCTGCAGGTACATCCCAGAATTATGTTTGCTTGTTTTGCAACAGTGTTGCACTGTTGACTCATATTTAGCTTGTGATACTCTATGACCCCCAGATCCTTTTCTGCAGTATTCCTTTCTAGGCAGTCATTTCCTATTTTGTATGTGTGCAACTAATTGTTCCTTCCTAAGTGGAGTATTTTGCATTTGTCCTTATTGAATTTCATCCTTTTTACTTCAGACCATTTCTCCAGTTTGTCCAGATCATTTTGAATTTTAATCCTCCAAAGCACTTGCAACCTCCCAGCGTGGTTTCATCCACAAACGTTATAAGTGTTCTCTCTATGCCATTATGTAAATCATTGATGAACATACTGAACAGAACTGGACCCAAAACTGATCCCGGTGGGATCCCACTCAATATGCCCTTCCAGCTTGATGGTTAACCACTGATAACGACTCTTTGGGAATGGTTTTCCAACCAGTTATATATCCATCTTATAATAGCTCCATATAGGTAGTATCTCCCCTAGTTTGTTTATGAGAAACTGAAACAAAAAGTCATAGCACTTCTGCCATTTCCACATTTTCTGTTGTTATTTCCCCCCTCTAATTGAGTGACAGGCCTACCCTGTCCTTGGTCTTCCTCTTGCTTCTAATGTATTCAGACAACGTTTTCCTGTTACTCTTTGTCTGTAGCTAGTTTAATCTTGTTTTGTGCCTTTCTAATTTTATCCCTACATAATTGTGTTTTGTTTGTATTCATCCTTTATAATTTGACCTAATTTCCACTTTTTGCAATACTCTCTTTTGAGCTTCAGATCTCTGAAGAGGGTTGTCTCTTGCCATATTTCCTATATTTCTTACGCAGTGGGATAGTTTGCTCTGGTGCCCTTAATAATGTCTCTTGGAAGTTTTTCAAACTCTCTTGAACTGTTTTTCCCCTTAGACTTACTTCCCATTGGATCTTACCTGATCTTACTCCCTGAGTTTGCTAAAGTCTGCCTTCTTGAAATCCACTATCATTACTGTGCTGTTTTCCCTCTTACCGTTCCTTAGAATCATGATCCATTTCATGATCTCTTTCACCCAAACTGCCCTGGATTTTCAAATTGTCAACCAGTTCCTCCCTATTTGCCAAAATCAAATCTAGAACAGCCTTTCCCATAGTAACTTTCTCTTCCTTCTGAAATAAAAAAATGTCTCCAATACAGTTCAAGAATTTGTTGGATAATCTGTGTCCTGAAGTGTTATTTTCTCAACAGTTATCTGTGTAGTTGAAGTTGCCCATCACTACCAAGTCCTGTGCTCTGAATGATTTTGTTAGTGGTTTAAAAAAAGCCTCATCCACATCTTCTTCTTGGTTAAGTGGTCTATAGTAGACGCCACCATGACATCACCCTTATTTTTTATCCGTTTTATCCTTACCCAGAGACTTTCAAAAAGTCTGTCTCCTATTTCCATCTCAACCTCAGTCCAAGTGTATACATTTTTAATATATAAGACAACACATCCTCCCTTTTCCCCCTGCCTATCCTTCCTGAGCAAGCTGTACCCTTCTATACCAGTATTTCAGTCATGCATATTATCCCACCAAATCTTTGTGATGCCCAATGTGTCATAGCTCTGTTTATTAGCATTTCAAGTATGAAGAAAGATGAAACAACTGCCCATTCAATAAGCACTGTCTACCCTGTACAATAAACAAGTCAGGGGTTCTGTGGAAAAAATACTACATGATAATGTAATTTCACAAGGGGGATGAATTAAGATTGCAGATGAAACCTTAACTCTGGCATTTCTTAAGTTTTCAGTGCTTGACTTTGCAAACATGTATTTTTATATCCATATTATCACATGGAGATTTGTGTGTGTGCATGCATGTGTGTGTATATAATATATATGTGTGTATACTATAGTCACAATTAAAAAGTCATTCATCAAGAGTTACTACTCAGGATATCATGGTTATTTTCACTATGTAACAATTGCTGGCCAAAACTGACTCTTAACATGTAATATATATTTGTGTATATCCTTTGGCAGGGAACTCATACAATTTTCTGCTGAGATGGACTTCATAGCAAAATGACATTTAATCTTGTTCAGAAATCCAATCAAAGTTCTATGTTTGAACAATTTAAACTTATTCGGAGACTTTATTCCGATTGAATTTTAGTATATAAACTTCAGTTATTTTATGTTCTACACTGTAAAATTTATAAGGTGCAGACTTTATGTCATGAAGCAGCTATGTAAAGGTTAGAATTACCTGTGGGGAATCTGCCTTGTGGAGGTTTTCATTGCTTTAACTTCAAAAAGTAATGTTTTATTGTAATACAAGATCAAACTTCATATTCCCTTGGTTGGGAACGGCACACTGCAAACACAAAAGTCCTTTTAAATTTTCACTAGGATGGTGTAGCAGCAGCACATGGAAGACCCAAGTTCTGGAGAGTCCTGATTTGTGGTATTTTGATCTGTTCAGCACAGTCTTGATGCGTCTTATTATATAAATGTTCTTGAATGGTGAGAACTTTTCCTCCCTTTTATTAGGTGTTTCCCTCCCTTCAGCATAGTCTCTTGGAGTAGGATTAAATAGGTGTGCATTTTAGCTTCTTGTCTGTGACTAGGAGTGAAATGCTGACTACATTAAAGTTAATGGGAACTTTGCCATTGACTTCACTGTGGCCAGAATTTCAACCTAGGTGCACAAAGGAAATAAGAAGGCAAAACAAAATATGTCAACTTTTTGTTTGAACATGAGGTAAATATATACATGCTGCATCTTTATTTGTATATCCAAATATCTGACTATTGTAATTTTGTAGTAGGTACATTTATACTACTTTATTTTAACTCCAACTTGTACTACAGTGAAGTAACATTAACCTACACTGTCAGGGAAAGTGCATTGCAGATTAGTTTTTTTTTTTTTTTTTGAATTAACATTGATAGTGGAGGTATAATGTCATAAGCCTACTGTAGTCAAGTATGCTGTATTCCACAAATGGACAGAAGAGGATCACTGTGTGGACAGTAAATAAAGGTGGACTTCTGGAATCTCAATGATAAGTCCTCTAGCCCTTTGTTTCAATAAGTTATTGAATAGGAGCTAAGAAGTGATGTGGTCCTCAGCAGAGCATGGCGTAACCAACACACTAACCATGACACAGTCTCTCTCCCCAATTCCCTAGTCAGCTTGTTCAATGGATCAAAACAGAGATTGTTTATCCTTAAATTCATAAGTGACTTCTGAAGTGCCTGTAACCTCTGTCATAAGTATATGGCCTAATGGTTATCCTTTTAGACTTTGGAGAACTGAATGTGTTTACCAAAATTCTGGAACACACCAATAACCACAAGGAACACCACAAGAACATGGAAGTAGTGGTCCAGGCCAAAGGTAATGGGTTTCAAGAATGAGATAATTGGCATTAGTATGCATGTATATGTGAACTCAAAGTGTAAATGTAACCTAACGTGTATGTATGTGAGGGAATGAGATTTGGACATGGAAGGTTAGGCACTGACATGAATATTTAGGATAGTGCCAAGACTCTATAAGAGGGGCAAATCACCCTGTAGAATCAGGTCTTCTTTGATTTGTTTAGATTTTTAGTTCTCTTTTGTTTAGCAATCAGGTCAGCTTTTGCAGTATAACTTAGCTACTCGACACTTGACCCTTATCTCCACCATCTTGGGATTGAGGAACCTGTATCATCGGAATCATTTGGCATGCCAGAGATGAGGCTGGTCCTTTGTCTCCCACTACCAGGTCCCCAAAGCAGGGTATGAGTATGCTAGTCTAAGTAGCTTTTGTAAGGAATGGTACCACAAGTGTCCATAGAACTGTACTACTTTTTGACTCTATCATTTGGAGCTTTGATAACTTTTTAAAAGATGTAGTCATGCCACTTTCTGGATCTTTGAATGAAGAACTCAGTCAACATTAAAAATGAATACCATTTTCACAGGCCTTCTTGGAACGGGGGAAAAAAAATCTGTTCCACATACCTCAGATGGACCAAGTTAGGAAATGCTGGTGATGTTATACTATGTTTCAGTGAGACCTAAAATATTAAATATACACTGAGATAAAGTAACTACTCCATCCCGAGACACCGCTCAGTAAGCCTCTCTGAGCAGCTTATCCTATGTTTCCCTTCCTTTCATTTTCCTTTCAACTTTTATTGCAATTTAATTTTCATAAAGTAGAGTAAGGAGGCAGCTTTCATAGCCCCTGTTGATATCAGTCATGATTCCCCCCCATGAATCCTCCTGTGTCCCTAGTCCGCAGGGAGATAATGCTGATGATAAACCCAACTTCTGTTAGCCCAAGCCAGAGTTCATCCTGAATTAGCATCCAAATATAGACCTTGCAGATTCATAGAATAGCATACTTGAAAGCAGAGCTTCAGTACCAAAACAGCTACCTTGTTAACTTGAAGAAAATGTCAGAACTGTCATTTATTGAATTATGTTTAGTATTATAAACATCTCAAATCAGTACTGATGTGAGAAGGGAGGAAGATGTGCTGTGGTAAAAACACTCATCGTCATTTCCAATATGAAGGACACTTTCAAGGTTCCTAAGTGCTAAATATAACCATCCCTCCCGCCCCCATCACTAATATATCCACAAAATTACTTAATTTTAAAATGCATCCTTAATATTGGAAAAAATAAGTAGAAAATATATTGACTGAAATGAGGTTTACATACCCTATACTGAGTGTAGCCAGAAGAGAGAGGAGATTCTTCCTTGTTTCCAGGCAATCAGGCTGGCCACACCGCCACACAGCTGCCAGAACTGCCAATCACAGAGGCATGCTCCACAGCTGTGACCAATAAAGAAAACAAGCCCAGCTATAAAGGAGGGAGAACAGAGAGCAAAAGTGCATCAGAAAAGCCTGGGATAGGAAGGGCAAGAGCCACCATTCATGCTTTGAAGAAGGTGACAAAAAGAAGACTAAGTCCTACAGCTGAAGAGCTGGTAGACTCAGTTTAGATTAAGCATTTATGGACTGGTCTAACTGTAGGTGAATTGAAGGGGACCAGTTAGGAGACTGCTGGAACCCCAGAGAGACTGCACCAAGAGCAGTTAACACTGTCATAATTAAAAGTCTCATTGTCTTACAAAATGCTTTAGAAAGTTTATCATTATAAAATGCAACTTGAATAAAAACTGCTAGATAACTCTCTGGGTCTCTAGCTACCCTAAAAGGGACAATACACCTTCTCTGATAAGCCACACAAGGGTCCCCACTGCTAAATGTGCAGTGAGGTCAGTCTCCTAGTCAGAATGCAGAGTATCACTGAATGAGAATACCCTGTTGTTGGAAATTCAGATACCAGTGCATGATTATTTTTTTAATACTCTTTCTAATGATATGATGTTCTTAGGATGACTGCTATTTTGGTCATGATGGGATTGAACTAGAATGAAAAGCATGAACCTTTACAGCTTGAGCTAAAGAACCAACTTCTATATCTGGGAGCTGTAAAATACCCATTGTGATGGATTTCCTGGGGTGCAACTTGGAACTGAGGTACCGCTGAGTCCTCTGGCATACCAACCTGGGCTCCCTCTCCCACTGTGGTGCTGTGACAAGCTCCAGTGCTCTCCTGATCCTTCACTTACACAGCCATCCACAGGCAGGGACACACCCAGCTGAGTTACATGAATGCTTCACTTAGCTACTCATGAACTAAAAATAGAGAGGCTCCAGCCAATTCCCCCAGCTCCCCAGCCTAGGACCCCGGAGCTGTACCATCTTGCCCTGGTCAGTAGCCTGACCAGTGTAAATTTATTACCCAGTCCGCTGCTTCTACAAAGGAAAGTGGACATGCACCAGCTTTTTACACTGAGCAGATTCTCCAAGCAACACACTGTTTTAGGTAAAATATAAAACAGATTTATTAACTACAGAAAGTTTTTAAGTGATTATAACTAGTAAACGTACAGCTCAAAGCTGATTATCTAAGAAATAAAAGTAAAAACACAATCCAAGTTCTATCAACTAGACAGGATTTGAATCAAGCAGTGTCTCACCCTAGTGGTATTGTTCCTTAATACACAGGCTGGGATTATCCTTTCCAGCCTGGGACCACCTCCCGAGTTCAGTCTTTATTTTCCAGATGTATTTCCAGGTTTTGAGTTGTGGGGGAAGTGAGTCCAAACAATGATGTCACTTCCCCTCCTTTTAAGGTCCTCCAGCTTGCTGGGAAGATCTTTTGCTATCTCCGTTGTTTACATGCTCTCTCTGAGAAGCCTTTATTGTATGCAGATCCTGTGATAGTCCTTAGTAGTGTGGATTCCCCTTCATGGGCCATCAACACTGTCTGGTAGCCCCATTGTTGTACGTAAAAGGCTGGTTGTGGGTGTTTCCAATTTCACAACATATTTCAGTAACACACACACAGCAAGACTTCAGAACTTCGCATACAATCCAACAGGATATTTAAAGTTCAACACATCAAGACTTTTAGAATACCACCTCACAAGGCATATTTTGTACAAAACATATCAAAATTATATCAACATGGTAAATATGGGGGTGCCAGGGTGTTGCTTTGAAGTATAGTGTCACACCCATCCACTATGGATCATTCACAGAAGGGAACACATAATACACTGAACAGTAGTTAAGGGCAGTTTCTTAACATATGTCAGTCAACATTAATGATTCAACAACTTGTTTAGAGGCAGATAGGCAGGCAAATAGAATTTATAAATTGTAAATGTGGTCCTTTTTGGTTTTGTAAAAACAATAGCAAAGGTTATTGTTGGCAAATCCCAGTTGAAGTTTGTGGGGGTTTTGCTTTGTTTTCTGATTTTGGTTGGTTGTGGTTGTTTTGGCCAGGAATACCAACTAAAGTTGCAAATATTGATACTGGCTCTCTCTCATTACTAGTATTGTTTAATCATGTGCTCTAGGGAAGGGAAAGAATGTTCTGCTATGGAACAATTGATTTAACTTTAGAACAGCCTTTTAAATCTTTGTTGGACATGTTCTATTCCTGTGAATAACTATACATAGATTGTCGTATAGTATTGTGTGTTAAGTGTTAAAATGTCATTTTTACAAATAGATGTATTTAAAGTTCTCTTGCGAATGTAGAGCTGATGAAAGGGTCATTTCCTATTCGTATCAGAAGAGGTATTCTTAAACATATTTTTCAGTATTTAGTGTGGATTTATTCCTGTTCCCTGAAACCATCTGTTTAAACATAAAAGCTGGATGATATTACTGAAGCTCTAGAAACATGAACTCACCTCCTCATACTGATAGTTTGTAAACAGGTTAGCTCTTGGGACTTTATCCCACAGACATTTTCTGACTTTTACCTTTCATAAAATTATTCTCATGGGAATTCAAGAAGTAGAGAGCTATTTTGGTAAAGTATGCATTTAAATTGCCATCTGATAAGTAGGATTTATAACACACAGCAAAAAATAACCATGACATCTGAATTTTTTTCTCAGCTAATTTTGCAATTATATATATTGCCAAAATACTTTACTAGCATCAGCATCATGATTTTTGTGTTCCTGAAGGCAAGCGTGTACTATAGGTGTTTAATGGATATACTTAGAATGTAAGCTCTGTGGAGCAGGGACAACCTTTCTGTGGGTCTAGGTCCATGACTGGGGTTCTTCAACTATATTATCCCCTATTACATTTGCTTTTCTTTTATGTATTTATTTTGTTTGAAGCAGAAAGCACCAGTCACATAATTGTTACAAACACCAAGAAAATAATAATAAATAGACATTCAGATCAGGCAGAGCAGAGTTAAAAAATAACAATAATAATTTAGACTGTCCTTAAGAAAAACATATCTTCTCTCTGGTGCAATGAGCTTAGCTTGCTTTGGGAAACACATCAAATTCAGATAAACTGTGTTCTTTTTTGTGATATAGTTTCTTACAAATAAATATAAACCTGTAACGATGTCTCAAATATTTGGACATTATAAAAGGGACTTTTGGAAAGAGGGACACATGTGAAGCCTTGTTCTAGACCAAATAGATTCCTAGTCCACTTATCTATTGATATCATCCAATATAAATCTACTACAAATGTACTATCATCCAAATAGCACTTCTACCTAGACAACATTGTTCCATTCAATTTGCGTTCATTGGATTTTTCTTTACTATGGAGCCCACTTTGCATTGTTTTGTATCTCATTTTATTGATTTAATCGTTTGTATAAAGACTCCACTGTATTTTTATTGTATCTACCAAAAAAAATTGCTAGTCCCTGTTCAATGTCCTCTGTGAATTTGATTAAGGTGCTTTCCACTCTATCCGCCTAGTTTTTAACTGTAACACTGAACACTCACCACAAATCCCTGTAGGATCTCACTCAATTCCTCTTCCCTACTTGATACTGAAATGCTAACAAATTGATGGCAATTTTGGACAAATCCAGATTACCACCTAATCACTTTATTTTCCTCTTGTTGCTTACAAAATGATTGCTTTATTATACTAGCAATTTGCTTCTCATTGAAATTAAACTTGCTGGTCTGTATTTTCCTTTGCAAAAATAGCTATGATGTCTCCTGTATTAAAACTCCGACTAACTGTGTGTTGGAATTTACATAACCACAATGGCTAAGTTTTATTAAAGAAAAGGTTTCTAAAATATGATAGAAATTAAAACAGCCATTTAAGCATTTTAGAAGCTAGCTCTTTTTCCATCTGCTCTCAAGCTGTTCTTCTGGAAACTTTCTGCAGATTAAAACAGATGAAAGCTAGAACATAGTTGCAACAATGTATTTCTATTTGTCCCCAATGCTAGTCAATGGAATGTGACAACTATTAGTATTATAATTTATCCATATTCAATAAATTTAGTGATAATTAACCACTTTGTTGCCAGATTAACACACCATATCTAGCCGTGCGTTTACCATTAGAAAATCCTTTGCCCATTCTCCACAAATTCTCAAATAATTGCCTTTGATTCTGATTCTTCTGAGAGTTCTTTTAGTACACTATTAGTTGAATTTTATCAGGCTGTTAATGTGAAGTCAATTCAAATTGTCCATTTATTATTTAATATGTTACTTTCATATTATATCCTGAGTTTTCTCTTTTCTCTCTTACTATTATTGCATTCAACATCTTATTATTCTATTACATATGGGCTGAATAGGATAGCAACTATACATCTCAGTTTTTTTTTTAAGTCTTAAGTCATCCTCTTGCTACCAATCTTGCTTTAAATCTTTTTTTTTTCTCTTGTTCCCCTTTTATAACCTTCCTAATAGTATTTCCATTTGTCTTTGCTGTTCTGAATTTTGCTCCTATATGGCTTCAGTATCCTCCTATATCTGTCTGTCCCGTTCTTTGTCTGTTTGTGATTCTCTCCATTTTCCTTGAACCATTGGTCTGTTGTTTTTCCCCACGTTTTTATTCTGTCCATAAATATTTTGTCCTTTAGAAACTTTTACCTATCTTGAACCTTTTCACCTTAAGTTAACTTCTTTGTCCATGAGAACGTGTATTTTTAAATTAAGAGACATTTACATAAATCTACTAGTATAGAGCCAAATCCTGCAGTCCTTACTGAATATATGCTTAAATCCAATTTTCAAGCAGTTATACCTTAATAAAGACAATAAAAATTGCTCTAATCTTTTATTTAAGAGATAATTGTTTTGCTGTTGTATAAAATTCTTTATATTAACAATGAAGTTTCATTATATTGGTTTGGTAGGTGTTTGATATCTCTGGGAATCATGCATATTCTTTAATGACAGGCGTCTGACAGTGTATATGTAATTATTAACATATATGTTCTAATGCTAGAAAAAAGACAGGAACCCATTCCCAAAGTGAAAAAAAGTAGACAGAGTCATTAGTGTTTGCATTTCTGAGTATCCTATCTAATAGGAGAGTTGCATGGGAACCTTCATTCTGAGAGCAGAAAGGGTAGGTGTTTCTATGATTTCTCCCATTCTCCCCTCCCCCGCCCACCCTCTCTCCTCTGATAATGTTCTTGGGTAGAGATAGTGTGTGCTGAAGGAGACTGCAGTTTGTTTGGGCAAGGAAACTCTAATCCCTCTGGTACTACCACTATGTTCAGTATTTCTAGGAAATAGTTCCTGTTTCTACCTATTCAGTAGAAACAGTGTGCTGAAGTGAACATCAAAACAGGATTGGAGAAGTGAGCACACCGTGGACACAAGTCAAGGGGTGAACATTCAGTTTTTGATTTTTGCAGACAAAATGGACCTTAAGTATTTTTTTTATAATGCCTTTTGAAACCGCATCTGCTAGAAACCAAGATGCAGCCTTGCAAATGTCCTAAATTAGTGAACCTTCTAACGTGCTGCTGCTATTCATCTAGTTCAGCACACTGCTAGAGGGAAAAAGAAAGGTTCCACCTAAGGCCACAGATACCTCTATGAAGCTTTCAAATTAATCCTCAGGGTTAAGGTATGCCTGGCAAAATACAGACTTATGGTAGGTGAAACTGCAGTGAAGAAATTACACTGATTTTTCTTGTTCTGATCAAATAGATGTTCAGTTCCCTTCTATAATCTACAAGAAAGTCTATCCTTTTTCATTTTGTGAGATTGGGGGCAAATAGTCTCTAGTCTGATCACACAGGAATCAAAAAAGGAAATATCTAGTCTGAAAAAAAAGGCTGCTTTAGTAAAATAACTAAGAAGGTTCATTGATTATGTAAAGCCTGACATTCTGCTAACTTTCTAGTAAATTTTATTGCAAACCAACAATCCACACTTGACTGAAACTAAAATTGTGTAGGTTTTAGACAAGAAGGTGACTGTATGAGGACTATTTGAATCTTAACCAGAACTATGGATAGGGATTAATATCTATTTTAAAAACATGTGTTTTGGTTTGCTTTTCATTGCCCCTGTGAATGTTTGGCACATAACAAATGATATCCAATTGCTGCCTAAGATATTAAAAGCAAATTCTGTTATGTTTCATATTGTGTAAATCAAGTACTTCAGCTGAACTTAAAATTCAGAGGCATTATTGCTGATTTGTACTAGTTTAACTTAGCACAATTTAGCCCCAAATGGTTATATGACATAACAGTGTTTCTGTAATGTAGGTTCTTGCAATACCTTCAGGTATGTCTCAGTGTATTATATACTGGATAAATAACTAAGAGCTAGGATTCCTTTTTTAGCATAGTTTTTTTTTATGACGTATTGCTGTTTGTTATCACAGACCTGCTTAATATATCATTCTAAGACTGATAGAAATAGTGTAGGCACTTGCGAGCCAAATGGTGCTCTGTTACACTAGCATAAACCTGGAATAACTTTACTAAAATCAGTGGAATTATTCTGGATTTATACAGGCATCACTGAGAGCTGAATTTAGCCTTTTAATCTTTTTTTTTACCTTTTTAGAGTTAGTTCTTGTATACAAGGTGCAATAATGTGCACCAGCGGAGTGTGAATTCTAAAGGGCACCAATGTGTTCTACATTAATTGGTCTGTGTAGACCCTGCTGGCATGCACTAAAAATTTCCTAGTGTGCATGAACATACTACAGAATATTTAGTGTGTTCCAACAGGGTCTACATAGCCCAGGGGTTCTCAGACTTTTTTTACTGGTGACCCCTTTCACACAGCAAGCCTCTGAGTATGACCCCCCCATACATTAAAAACACTTGTTTATATATTTAACACCATTATAAATGCTGCAGGTAATGCAGGTTTTGCGGCGCAGGCTGACAGCTCGTGACCCCGCATGTATTAACCTCTCGACCCCCTGGGGGGTCCCAACCCCCAGTTTGAGAACCCCTGACATAGCCAGTTAGTTTGTAACATGTTGGCTTCAGCTCTGTCCCCGGGCACTGGGGCTCGGGTTTCAGCATCAGGCCCCAGGAAGTCTAAGCCAGTCCTGGCGACCCCATTAAAATGTGGTTGTGACCCACATTTGAGAACCGCTTAACCCAAAAAAGTTTCCGTATGTAATACACAGGGGTAAATTTTTCTCTCATTTGTAATATGTGAGGTTGCATGGTGTCAGGGTTCCCTCCCCACTCTGAACTTTAGGGTACAGATGTGGGGGACCTTCATGAGTAAATTTTTCTCTCATTTGTAATATGTGAGGTTGCATGGTGTCAGGGTTCCCTCCCCACTCTGAACTTTAGGGTACAGATGTGGGGGACCTTCATGAGTAAATTTTTCTCTCATTTGTAATATGTGAGGTTGCATGGTGTCAGGGTTCCCTCCCCACTCTGAACTTTAGGGTACAGATGTGGGGACCTTCATGAAGACCACCCAAGCTTATTTCTACCAGCTTAGGTTAAAAACTCCCCAAGGCACAAATTCTTCCTTGTATCTTGGATTTAGTAATGCTGCCACCACCAAGTGATTTAAACAAACATTTAGGAAGGCCCACGTGGAGCCCTACCTTCCCCAAATATCTCCCCAAGCCCCTACACTCCCTTTTCTGGGCAGGCTTGAGAATAATATCCTCACCAATTGGTACAGGTGAACAATGAAAACAATGAAAAAATCAATCAGATTCTTAAAAGAAGAATTTTAAAGAAAAGGTAAAAGAATCACCTCTGTAAAATCGGGATGGTAAGTACTTTGCAGAATAACAAAAGACTCAATACCATAGAGGATCCCCCTCTAGGCAAAACCTTAAAGTTACAAAACCAGGGATAAACCTCCCTCTAGACAAGGAAATCACAAGCCAAAATAAAAGTAAGCTAACGCATTCCCTTATTAGTACTTACTAATTCTAATTGAGTTGGATTACTTGCCTTCTCGATCTGTCTCCGGCAAACAGACAGAACAAAGCCTCCCCCCTTCCCCCCAGATTTGAAAGTATCTTGTCCCCTTATTGGTCCTTTTGGTCAGGTGTCAGCTAGGTGTCAGGTTACCTGAGCTTCTTAATCCTTTACAGGGTAAAGATGGACTTTATGCTACCTTTAGCTGTATGTTTATGACACATGGGTATAAACGTGGTCAGAATGGGGCCAGAATGTGAAAGTGTGATTGTTTCAAAATTATAGATTCAGTGTTGAAAAATAGATTTTTCATGGAATCAGACAGTAGAGATGGAAAATTACTTATCAGGTCATCTAATCGATATCCTAATAATGATCTCTAGGGAGTACTGATTCTTCTTGTTTATTTTCTAGTGTTTTGTCTAGTCTAGTTCTAAATGTGTCATGGGAAGTGTCTCCCACCATTTCCATAAAGAAGTTGTTCTCAGGAGCGGCGCCAGGGTTTTTGGCTCCCTAAGCGGGGGTCCTTCCGCGCTCCCCGTCGGCGGCGGCAATTCTGCGGCGGGGGGGTCCTGCGGTGGGGGAGGGTTCCTTCCGCGCTCCTGGTCTTCAGGGCACTTTGGCAGCGGGTCCTGGAGCGAGTGAAGGACCCGCCGCAGAATTGCCGCCGAGGGTGGCAAAATGCCGCCCCACCAAATCCTGGTGTCCTAGGCGACCGCCTAGGTCACCTAAATGGAAGTGCCGGCCCTGGTTGTTCTACAACCTAATAGACCTTACAGTTAGAAAGTTATTCTTTATATGGAGCCTAAATATTCCATTTATTAATTTCATATTATTCCCATTTATCCTTCATGTGCTAATTAATTCTTCTGAAGTCTTGGTTTGTACATTTTTTTCAAATACTTGGAGACTCTTATGTTCTACCTTTCTTTCTAGTTCTCACTTATGGAAGCTATTATATGTAGCTCATCTACATCTTAGCTTGTAAATTTGTCAATAATTTTCTGGTAATGTGCCCAGAACAGAACACACACTTCCAGCTGCAGCTGTAAAGAGCAACATGTTGAGTATTCCAACATTGGCTCAGTGTATGGTACCTCCATATACCTAGCCCAACACTGCACTACCCTTTTTTGCTGTCAATTCACACTGAAAGCACATGCAAATTTGCTTTCAAGTATCACCTATTAATAACCGTGGGCTTGTCTACATGGTGAAGCAATGCACACTAGAATGGTATGACTTCTTCTAAAGTGCACCAATGTACTGTGAACTACCTGGTCTGTATAGACCCTGCTGGCGTGCACTAAAATTTCACTAGTGTGATGTTGTGCAGTCTGAAATGGGACTACATTAAATGTGCATGGCTGTGCCATGTAAACAAGCCCTGTATTTAAATCCCCTTCCCCCCAATTTAACCTAATTTCATTATTTTCTGACCATGCTTTGAATCTCTTTAGATCTTTGTATAATTCTTCTGTCCTCATTGGTATTTCTATACCTACCAATTCTCTATAATATGTCATTTTCATCAACTTGCTACTTAGTCTATCATCCAGTTTATTGAAGAAGATGATAAAAAAACCACTAGACCTCACTCCGATTTATATAGTACCCCAATTGAAACCTCTCCACAATTCAATATGCTGCAGTGCCTCATAAATGTATGAGTACAGACTTTCAGCAAGTTTTCAATCCACATGGACGTTTGCCTCCAAAGCAATTTGAATTAATTTTGAAAGCAGGATTTTAGTCTGTATCAAATGCCTTACTAAAATCCAAATAGTTTACATTTACTACTTTGTTTTTCTCTCTCCATATTTGTTCATTAATTTAGAAAGTTGAACAGAAATTGGACCATAAGGCTCACTCTTCATTTCTCCTTTTCCCCCGTAAATTGAAACAGAATTTGCTTTTCCCAGTTTTTCATGAGTTTTGAACACTGCCTCCTCAGAAATAACTCCTAGAGAGCACTGTACTGCCCTGGATTCAAGCCGATCTGTATCCCATCAGCACTAGTAATCCTTTAGATGATGACTCAGAAAAGCATTTAAGGATGTGCCGAAATCCATCCCTATTCTGCAAAGCATCTAATGATCCTTTTGTCATTCTCCACCCACTCCTGTGCCATGCAGAAGCTGGCATCAACACCCAAACTTCCCATCCCATCCACAAATAGTTCCACTGAAGTCAATGGAATGAGTCATGTGAGGAAGGGTTTGCAAGTTAGGGCCCTGAGTTACAGATAAGATATATAATATGATGACGATGAGGGACATACTGCCTAAATATAAACACAGGTCTTCCTAGAGTAAATTTTACCTCAGTCGGCAATGTGTGCAAATTTACTTGGTTTACAATACTTTGGCTCTGATAAGAGACATTATTTCCACACTTTCTTCCCACCAATAATAACCCGAGTTGTGTACTTTCTTCTACTCCCAAATCTATCAATACTTCCTCATTTCTGCCACAGTATTTCTTGATTTCTCTTTCTCCATCCAGTACCTCACTGAAGCTCCTCTAAGGGGCTTCCCTACTGGAGAGTTGTTCTTCCCAGCAGCACCTGTGGTCTCATGCTCCATATGGATCCTCTTTGGTTCTTTATTTGGGCATATATGCCCTGGCTACTGGAGTTCTCCCGAAGATGGGCTCTGGGTCTCAGCAGGCTACTGAATGGGAAAACGGATGCCAGTGCCCTGCTAGTGTGTGTGTGAGCTGTTCCGATGCTGGGCTGGGGCTGGGCAAGTAGGCAATGACAGGGAGAAATGTGGGTTGCAGTACAGGACAATGAATGCACAGCAACTTAATTCCATCACTACCACCTTCAAGACCATCTCATTTGGGAGCTATATTCTGCCAGTTCATGAAGATAAACCTTGTGGTTTAGTAGGTCTTTGTGATTTAGTAGGCCCTGACTAGTTATGAACATGTATGTGCTGTTTAGTGTGTTATATTGAAGTAGGGGACTTGTAACAGCAGCCTGACTCACAATCCTGAATCATTTGTTGAGCACTATCTGTCCTGTGCATTGAAGGAGGCACTGTTTTGATATGTGATTTCCTACATTAAAAAGCAAAAAAACTGACAATATAAAATGGTGTAACCATGTTGGTCTCAGGATGTCAGAGAAAACTTTTGTTGGTGGAAGGGACAAGCTTTCAAGTTACACAGACCTGAAGAAGAGTTCTGTGAAAGCTTGAAAGATTGTTCCTTCCATCAACAGAAGTTGATCCAATAAAAGACATTACCTCGCCTACTTTCTCTCAATAATGGAATCATATTGACCCCTACAGGGGTCTTCAAAGGGGTTGAAATATTCAGATACACAGAACTGTACTAATGGAGTAAGTGGTAGCAGCAGTAGATTATCTTCTCTCTTGACCAGCCACTAATGGGCAATGAGACACATGATTTGCTTGTGGATTTCACAGCTATTTGCTAAACAATACAGAAATGCTGAAACTGAGGATCTTGGGTTCAATCCCAAATTCTGAAGGTGAATTAAATTGAAGCTTAGCATGGCTCCTCTGCCAACTGTCCCTTTTTATGCTCTTGTTAACTTCTGCTGCTATTGCCCGAGCCCAGTCCTCTTCTAGCTTCCCCTATCCTCTGCCCACGTCTATACCTGTGATCTTCTGTTTCTATTGCCCCTTGCCTAACCCTCTTCTGACCATCTTTCACCCTTCTGTATCATGTCAGGCAGCTACCTCCTTCTCCTCCATTCTCCCAGAATGCCAGTAGGAGGCACATTGAGATCATACTGTAGAGTATTCTGGTTCTGTTTCTGTATCTGGTGCTATAACATCCACAGCATTTCTTGGTAAGGCTTCCATGGTTTTCCACGACCTCCGTGACTTCTGCAGCAGTCAGGGAGGCTGACCCCAGGGCCGCCCATGCAGCTGGCCCTGGGGACAGCCATGCTGGATGCTCCTGGAGTGGCCCCGCAGCCAGCCGTGACTGGACCCCCGGGGTACAACCTGGAACTGTAACTCTCCAACCTGGGCTGTCTTTCACAATGCTTTGCCAGTGATGAGCAGCAACCCCCCTACAAGCACAGCTGTCACTCAGCCACCAGCATGCAGAGGCACACCCAGCTACATTGCATGAATACTTTCATGAACCATACACAGCAGGAAACCAAAGAACTTCTCAAGCCCCCAGCCTTGCACCCCAGGAATATACTGTCTTGCCCTTCTCTTGAGCAGTGAAAGTTTATTAACTAATTCACCACTTCATCAAAGGAAATTGGACTTGTAACCTGAACAGATTTCCCAAACACTTCAGACAAACTCACTGGTTAAGATAAAATAAGTTTATTAACTACAGAAAGATAGATTTTAACTGACTGTAAGTAGGCATAAAAGTCAGAGATAGATATCAAAGAAAATAAAAGAGAAGGATGCAATCTAAATCCTGAACTTTATTAGACTTTATTAAACTTTATTAGGGTATGTCTACACTACAAGAGTAGTTCGATTTTACTTAAAGCGAATTTGTGGAACCGATATTACAAAGTCGAACATGTGTATCCACACTAAGGACAGTAATTTGACTTTGTGAGTTCACACTAACAGGGCAAGCATCAACATTGGAAGCGGTGCACTGTGGGCAGCTATTCCACAGTTCCCGCAGTCCCCGCTGCCCATTGGAATTCTGGGTCGAGCCCCCAATACCTGCTGGGGCAAAAAATGTGTCAAGGGTGGTTTTGGGTAACTGTTGTCATTCGACCCTCACTCCCGCTCTCCTCCCCCTCCCCCCCGTGAAAGCGCCAGCAGGCAATCAGTTTGCACACTTTTCTGGTGATTGATAGCGCGGACGCCACAGCACTGCGAGCATGGAGCCTGCTGCGATCATCGCTGCAGTTATGGCCGTTGTCAACACCTCGCACCTTATCATCCACCTTTTTCAGAGGCAGATGCTGAGAAATCGGGTGAGAAGGCTACGGCAGCGCGGCGAGGACATTAAGTCTGAGAGGGGCACAGACCCCGTGCCATGAACATCATGGTGGCAATGAGTCATGTTGATGCTGTGGAACGGTGATTCTGGGCCCGGGAAACAAGCATGGACTGGTGGGACCGCATAGTGCTGCAGGTCTGGGATGAATCACAGTGTCTGCGAAACTTTAGGATGCGTAAGGGAACTTTCCTGGAACTTTGTGAGTTGCTGTCCCCTGCCCTGAAGCGCAAGGACACCTGGATGCGAGCAGCCCTGACTGTCCAGAAGCAAGTGGCCATAGCCCTCTGGAAGCTTGCAACGCCAGACAGCTACCGGTCAGTTGCGAATCACTTTGGAGTGGGCAAATCTGCCGTGGGGGTTGCTGTGATGTAAGTAGCCAAAACAATTGTTGAGCTACTGCTCTCAAAGGTAGTGACCCTGGGAAACGTGCAGGTGATCATAGATGGCTTTGCTGGCTTTGGATTCCCAAACTGTGGTGGGGCTATAGATGGAACTCACATCCCTATCCTGGGACCGGACCACCAGGCCAGCCAGTACATTAACTGAAAGGGCTACTTTTCAATAGTGCTGCAAGCACTGGTGGACCATAGGGGACGTTTTACCAACATCAACGTCGGATGGCCGGGCAAGGTTCATGATGCTCGCATTTTCAGGAACTCTGGTCTGTTTAGACGGCTGCAGGAAGGTATTTACTTCCCGGACCACAAAATAACTGTTGGGGATGTGGAGATGCCTATAGTGATCCTCGGGGACCCAGCTTACCCGCTAATGCCCTGGCTCATGAAGCCCTATACAGGCGCCCTGGACAGTGAAAAAGAACTCTTCAACTACCGGCTGAGCAAGTGCAGAATGGTGGTGGAGTGTGCTTTTGGATGTCTGAAGGGCAGATGGAGAAGCTTACTGACTTGCTCTGATCTCAGGGAAACCAATATCCCCATTGTTATTGCAGCTTGCTGTGTGCTCCACAATCTCTGTGAGAGCAAGGGGGAGATGTTTATGGCGGGGTGGGAGGTTGAGGCAAATTGCCTGGCTGCTGATTATGCCCAGCCAGACAGTCAGGCGATTAGAAGAGCCCAGCGGGACGCGCTGTGCATCCGGGAAGCTTTGAAAGCTAGGTTCCAGAGTGAGCAGGGTAACCTCTGACTATTAAGTTTGTTTAAACAGAAACTGAATCTGCCCCCCGTTTCTTTACCCAGTTAATGTTGACTATCCTCTCCAGTTACCAACCCCTTTCCCCCCCTTCCAACACACCTTTAAAAATAAAATAAATGAAACTTTGTTCATTAACACCGTTTTCTTTATTCAGGATTTCATGGTAAAGTGTTGAAACTGGGACGCAGACTGTGGTCGGGAGCGGGTGTAGTGATGGAAAGGATGCTTCTAAACTGGAGGAATGACAGGCTCCTGCTCCTAGAGCGGTCCGCAGTGGTGGACTGGTTGTTTCAACGGAGACTGCCACCCCTCCTTTTCAGGACTCTGTGTGGGGGGGCTATGTGACTTTGTGGCGGTGGATGGCGGTTATTGCGTGGCTCTGTCAGCCAGGCTAAGGACCGCTGCATAAGATCTGTAACCACGCTCCCCCGCCACAAACTCACATAGCCCCCCCGCCACACACACAGAACATGAAAACCACCTCCCAGACTGACCAGGGTGCCTAGTGACTGCAATGTGTGTATGACCTTCTGCTGAACCTGCCCCCTTGTCTGTACCATGGTAAAGGTGACTGTCCTCTCCAATTACCAACCCCCTTCCCCCCCTTCAAACACACTCTCCTCTAAAAGAACATGACGGAAACAGTAATTAACAGAAACATATTTTTTTATTAACAACTACACAGTTAGGGGACGAAACTGGGATGGGGGCTTGGGTGAGGTGCTTTTGGAGTGAAGGAAAGGACTTATCAAATCTTTGGGAATGAGAGCCTTCTGTTACTTGAGCAGTCTGCAGGGGTGGAGTGACTGTTTTCACGGCCCCTGCTGCCCCTCCTTCTTGGGACTTTGGGTGAGGGGGGGATGGGACTTTGTGGCGGGGGAGGGCGGTTAGAGAGAGAATGCAGCGGGGCTCTGTCCTCCTGCTTCCGGTCCTGCAGAATATCTACAAAGCACCGGAGCGTGTCCGTTTGCTCCCTCATTAGTCCAAGCAGTGTTTGAGTTGCCTGCTGGTCTTCTTGCCACCACCTGTCCTCCCGTTCGCTGTGTGATCGCTGATATTGTGACATGTTCTCCCTCCACTGGGTCTGCTGTGCCGCCTCGGCTCGGGAGCAGCCCATAAGTTCTGAGAACATCTCGTCCCGTGTCCTTCTCTTTCATCGCCTGATCCGCGCCAGCCTCTGGGAAGGGGATGCCGGGGTAGCTCGGGAGACACTAGCAGCTGTGGGATGGGGAAAAGGGAGTGAATTCCTCACAAAGATACAGTTTTGCGAACAGTGAATATAGTCTTTCTCTGTGAACAAGACCATGGACAGTACCTATCACCTGGGCACTCAGTACAAGGTCGAATTTTCGGCCTTCCCATTGAGTGCCTGGGGTCTTGCTGTACAGATCACACAAGCAGGGCTAGGCAACGGAATTCGGCAAGCAGGCAGACATGGTAAGACGTAGACTTTTGGCTGCTTAAAGCTTAATTTATAGCAGTGCCCTCCTTTCGCATTCCAAGCAATGCTCCTAGTGTTGGCCAGTTCCTGCTGCCAGCAATCTGGCCAGCATGAACTCTGCCCCTGTCCCACCCCCCTCGTGGCTGTCCCCGGGAAAGACCCCGGAATGCTGCCCCTGTCCCGCCTCCACCGCGTGGCTGTAAACCGCCGGTTACAGTTCTGTAAAGGAACAGGCAATCAGTCCCAATACTAACATTCCCCTAATTCAAAGCAGGTTACCATGAGTGATATCACTCTGATGAGGATTTCGGAGACAGAGAAAGACCGCATGCTGCATGAATGCCAGCAAACACCAGGGCCGTATGCTGCCATGCTTTGCGAGGCAATGATCCCAGAGTACTTGCTGCTAGCCTGGCGTGGAAAAGTTTCCTACCATGGAGGACGCAATAAGGCCGCTCTCCCCAGGAATCTGATGCAAAGGCTTTCACAATACCTTCAGGAGAGCTTCGTGGAGATGTCCCAGGAGGATTTCTGCTCTATCCCCGGACATATTGACAGAATTTTTCAGTAGCTGCACTGGCAAGGACTAAAAACTAAAGCGCCTAGGGCAAACTAATCATGAAAAACCCATTGTTAAGATACCATTCCTATTCTGTTCAAAATAAATGTTTAAAACACTTACCTACTGATCCTTCCCCTGATTCACAGTCTGTGTTACCGCCTTGGGAAGGTTGGTAGGGGATCTCCGTGAGGGTGATGAAGAGATCCTGGCTGTCGGGGAAATCAGCGTTGAAAGCGCTGTCGACTGCCTCGTCCTCCTCATCTCCTTCCTCATCTTCCCCGTCCGCGAACATCTCCGAGGAAGCGGCTGTCGACAATACCCCACCGTCAGAGTCCACGGACAGTGGTGGGGTAGTGGTGGCGGCCACACCTAGAATGGAATGCAGTGCCTCATAGAAACGGCATGTCTGGGGCTGGAATCCGGAGCGTCTGTTTGATGCTTTGGTCTTCTGGTACCCTTGTCTCAGCTCCTTGATTTTCACGCAGCATTGCACTGCATCCCGGCTGTATCCTCTCTCAGTCATGGCTTTTGAGATCTTCTCGTAGATCTTTGTATTCCGTTTTTTCAATCGCAGCTCCGAAAGCATGGACTCATCGCCCCACACAGCGATCAGATCCAAGACTTCCCGATCAGTCCATGCTGGGGCCCTCTTTCTATTCTGCGATTGCATGGTCACCTCTGCTGGAGAGCTCTGCATCGTTGCCAGTGCTGCTGAGCTTGCCACGATATCCAAACAGGAAATGAGATTCAAACTGTCCAGACAGGAAAAGGAATTCAAATTTTCCCGGGGCTTTTCCTGTGTGGCTGGTGGCTGGTCAGAGAATCCGAGCTCGGACTGCTGTCCAGAGCGTCAACAGAGTGGTGCACTGTGGGATAGCTCCCGGAGCTATTAGCCTTGAATTCCATCCACACCTACCCTAATTCGACATGGCCAGGTCGAATTTAGCGCTACTCCCCTCGTCGGGGAGGAGTACAGAAATCGATTTAAAGAGACCTCTATGTCGAACTAAATAGCTTCGTTGTGTGGACGGGTGCAGGGTTAATTCGAGTTAACACTGCTAAATTCAACATAACCTCCTAGTGTAGATTAGGCCTAAGCAATATTTGGATCAAGCTGTTTTTCTCACCCCAGTGGATTTGCAGGTAGGTTATAGTTTTCAATATACAGGCTTTCCCTTTAAGCCCAGGACCACTCTCCTTAGTTCAAGTCTGCCTTCCCAGAGTTCTTGTTGCCATCAGTGTAGGTGGGAGAGGAGAAAGGTAATTGCATGATGCTACTGTCCCTTATTTTATACCCTCAGTCTACGTGCCTGGAAAATACTAGCCCAAACACGTCCTGGTGAGCCTTCCTGAGCTGCAGAATTGAGTGATGCTTGTGCAACTCTCTTACAGAATTGTAAAACCCTTGTTTACAACTCCCCTGCTGATTAATGGTTGTTCATGACTGGGTGTTGGTCACCTCCTTTGTTGTCACTGGAGAACTAGCATTGGGTAATGCCCAAACTCACAACATATTTCAGTAACAACCCATACAGCAAAATCTCATAACTTCATGCACACTAACAACATACATATTTTGACAGAACAATGGGTTTCAGCAAATCATGACCTTTCATATGATATCTTATCAGGCATGCTTTGTATGAAATATCCAACCATGTATGAATGATGAATACGGGGGTTACAGAGTGCTACTTTGAGGTACAACATGTCACAGAACGTGTCACAAGTAATATCACCCCCTGGTCAAATTTCAATAGCATGTTCCATGAAGGAACTAGACCTTCTAAATGAATCGGTTGTATTTCCTCTATTCTCATTCTTTGAAATAGATGAACTGTTTTTCCTGAGACTTTAAAAAAAGAAATTCAGTCTGAGTTAGGTATCTTGCAAAGAAAATGAATAAAGTTTGGCAGAGTTAAAAACAACTGAAAATAGTGGTGAGAATATTAGAAAATTTAGAAAAAGTTAGACAATCTTAACTATATACATTTCTGGCACCTGTCATATCTGCTAGTTTAGTTTAGAAATTTAAAATTCTACAATGGAAGAATTTAACAGTAGCCATCCTTTTGCTGTGGAATAATGATAATATTTAGCTCTTAGATAGTACTTTCTATTTGCAAAAGCACTGTACAAACATTAATCGGACTTGTATAAGAGAAGATGAATCTTTCCTATCTGATAGGCTTCTGATACTGTGTACCTTTCTCATAGGAAGAACAGGAGTACTTGTGGCACCTTAGAGACTAACAAATTTATTAGAGCATAAGCTTTCGTGGACTACAGCCCACTTCTTCGGATGCATAGGAGTGAGTGAGGAATCCTTCACTAAGGAAAATAGCTAAAGATAACAGCAGTAACCAATTGCTGTACTCCTGTAGAGGGAGTTAAGGAGACTGACTAATCTCTCAGTGTGGATTCTTAATATAAAAAGTAGAGGGTCAAAAATAAAAGATGCTAGAATTGGGGAAGCTGACAAGTATAGAAGCCTCCTACCAGTATCTCTCTTTAACCTTGACAATAGAGTTTTGCAATACAGAACATCTGAAGCTCTGTGCATGGCTCTTAGAGACTAAAGGTAATGTGAATTTCCATCTGCTTTGACAGCACAGAGGAGTTTGTCTTGCAGAGAATATAACTTATCTGTCCTCTGAAACCCATGATGCTCTCAAGTTTTATTTCATTTTGTGGTGGTGGTGGTTTGTTTTTTGGTTTATGTCTGAAGAACAGGGAAAAGCAGCATGGTCAGCTTCCCCTTTGACCTCTTGAGAGAAATTCTACTGAAGGGCTAGTATTTTTGTTCTTTGTTATTTTTAGTTATTAGTAACAGAAATTCTTTGTAAGTTTTCTCTCTTCTGATCAAGCATTTCTTTTCATGTGCACACAGGGAACAAATGAGACTCAGTGAAATGCAACAATAACAAAAGTGTAAACATTTTTTGATTAGGTACAACAATGTGCATTCTGACTATTTTTCTTGTATAGCCTGAATACATTTGTTAGAATGTGCAGTACAGAACTAGCAAGGTATAACTTGTAACTATCTGGAAATAGGAATTATAGATAGGATGCTTCCCAAAATGCATTCAATTTTATTTTATTGTACTAGTCTCAAATTACAAAAGGCCAGGTCACCAGATGATGATGTAAATTGCATAGGTCCATTGAAGTCAATGGAACCAAACTCTTAATGGAGTTATGCTGATTAATACTCTCTCAAAGTATATAGAATAAATTTGCAATGGAAAGTATTACATTATGAAAATTGTGGAAATATGTGCTCCTCTTGTGATTTGAAGAAAACTTTCAGAAATGTTCACACTTCAAAAGGTTAAGAGATTCTTTCAATAATTATCCAGAATTTCAGATGCTTATCTACATTACTCAAATGTGATTCCAGTCATGCATAAAATTCCATCCAAATCAGCAAAATAGTGCTGGAAATTTCATGAGGAGAAGTTCTTCCACAAATCTTTGGTAAACTCTGCTTCTGGTAAACTGAAAATATTAGAACTGGTTGGGAGTTCCTGGACAAAACTATTTTTTAAATCAGAAAATGCCTATTTGTTGAGACCTATCCACATAAGTTTCAGTTTCAGCACTCAGCATTTTTCAGACCTAGAAAGGTCTGAGAAGAGAGGAAGACTCACCCACACAAGACTCACCTGGAAGTAGTAATCATGGGATGTGGAAGACTCATGTTCAAGTTCCTAGTCTGCCTGATGTGAGAAACCCAGGTTTCCTGCATGCCAGATGGATGCCTTGACTATTCTGGGGCTGGCATCCCCCTTGTTTTTTCATGAACATTTTTGAAAGATATAGTTTTTGTTCTTACACAGAATGAAAATAAACATCAAAACCTTGAAAAAGTTTGTGAAAGAAAATTCTTGTTTTCCAGCCAGCCCTATGAAGTACAGCCTTTCTTGTAGTACAATGTTACTTCCAGATGGGAGCAGACATAGAGATTTGTAGCATATGAAAATGTATCTTTCCAAATCTCAAGGAGGGATTGGATTGAATTTTGGCACAGAAATTCTGGTTAGTTCTTTCTTTATCTGTACCAGCAGACCTGAGCTTAGGCACATAGTTCCTAGGCTTTTGCTTTGTTCCCCCCCCACCACCACCTTTTCTTAGAAAATTTGGTCAGATATGAGTGTGAGAAAAACCACCAAGCCATTTAGCCTCTCTCCATTTCAAGTTTTTAATAAGGGGTGATTTTTGACTAAATGTGTAAAACCGTTCATTTCTAAAACAAATTGTGTGTTTTCTGAGGGGAAAATGCCAGGATTTTTTAATGGGGATGAAAATGTAAAGGTGTATAGACATAAAAATGTGTCAACTACAGTTCTCTTACTCTGCCCTTGTATCAATCTGAAACAACTAAGATTGCCACCAATCACTCTTATGCATCTTCCAAACTCTTAATTTTTTCTCAGAAATAAAGACAATGAGGATCCCACACCAGCAAGTGGGAAATCTAATCTGGGCAACATTAAGCTAAAGTTAAAATACATAATTCCCAGGAAAGGGAAGCTCTGAGGTTTGATAAGGAATTTTCCAACTAATGACTCCCACAATTTGCAAAAAGAAGAACAGGAGTACTTGTGGCACCTTAGAGACTAACAAATTTATTAGAGCATAAGCTTTCGTGGACTACAGACCACTTCTTCGGATGCATAGTGGGCTGTAGTCCACGAAAGCTTATGCTCTAATAAATTTGTTAGTCTCTAAGGTGCCACAAGTACTCCTGTTCTTCTTTTTGCGGATACAGACTAACACGGCTGCTACTCTGAATCCCACAATTTGGTTATGGATAAAACTTCCTGTCACAGTTCCAGGCAACTGCACCTCTATTTCCCCTCAGTGGTTCAGCTAGGGCACCCACTCTCAGGCTTCCAGCTCCCCAGCTGTTGCCTTTCTTGGACACATCTCTCTCTCCCTTCTGACCAGGGCAATTCCAGGCTGCACAGTTCTGTCTTTACTGTGTTTATTCCCAGCAGAGACAGGCAGCCCAAGCATACCTGCTTGTTGTGTCTTCAGAGAGTTAATAGGTGCAATTGCAATGGTTATAAGTTACTACACAGTTCTTTCTTGCAAGCCTTATTTATTAAGGCAAAAGTACTACAGAGAAAACATATTAAAAACAGTAAAAGAGTAGAAGCATGCTAATACATTTACCAGAGATCACCCCACCCCTAACATGGATTCTGGCAGGAGATTCAGCCCTCCTAACCCAAAAGGATTCCTTGTGATTTAGAAGTTCATTAGAGCTTCAGCTAAGAACAAGCACACTCATAGCATGTTTAGTCCACCCTTTTTACAGTTCAGGGGTCTTTGATATAGAGTTACTGAGAGCAGGTAATTAGTAGACAATGGGTTTTCCTACCCAGGACTTAGCTTCAAAAGGGTGGATTTGAAATGGGTCATTTCCATTACCTAGGTACTTCCTAGCAAATCCAGTACACAGGTATTGTTCCAAAAAGTCCTTTGAAGTTCCTAAAACCTTCCAGAGTTTGCATTAATCAGTCTTCTAGAGAAGGTACATACATATAACACGCACATAATTGCATTTTTAATATAATGGACCCCAAAGATGTTGAACTTAATTCAATAAAATACATTCAGGATATTGCTATTCTGTCACATATCCATCTTTTAATCTAAGAAGAACTCCTGCTAGGTGACAAACAAGAGTTACTCCCTCCTTTTCTGTGCAGAGTACCCTATTGTTTTCTATATATTAAGAAACAGGAATGGAAAAACAAATCACAGGTTTAAACCAATTAGGAATAGTTTGACCCCAAAACCTGAAAGTTTGAGGTCAAATGTCATGATATATAAAAGCTTCTTCTTGAGAGGGGTGTGTGTGTGTGTGTGTGTGTTTGTATGTATATATTTGTTTGCCTGAGGAAACAGATTTTTATCTCTCCTTGGGAATAATATCTTGTTCCTCCCATGTAATGTCTCATATCATATGATAAGACTTGAAGGATGTGAAAAAGGTATTGGACAAAGAATGTATGGATTGTATCCACTGTGTTTAGAACTACTATAAGGGATTTTGTGTGTATTCTTTGATTGTGATTGTTACACTAGAGAAATTATAGGAATTGTATTAGTGTCACATTCTGGAGTGCAATCCAGACT